>NC_055967.1:22196220-22416220 GCF_018492685.1 Alosa sapidissima
TGTGGCCTTATATAGGACAGATGCTCACAGATCTCATCAGGCTTGTGCACCGGCTTCCAAACTGTTTCCGTTTTCGAGTCCAGCAGAGTCACCCACACTCCATCCCTCTCTCCATCTCTATCTCTTTCTCTTCATCCCTCTCTCAATCTCTTTCTCTCTATCTCTCTCTCTCCATCTCTTGCTGTCCATCTCTCTCTCCATTACAAGCTGCTCAGGCTCCGTCTGTAAAGTAGGTTAGGTGGTAAATATCACACACACACACGCGCGCGCGCACACACACACACACACACACACACACACACACACACACACACACATTTCCAAACACACACTCGTCAGGTGAATTGTGTTGGAAGCAGGCCGGACTGAAACAGAATTAGGATCAAGTTGATGTTCCCATTTTTAGAGGTTAGCTGTGTGTCTGTATGTGTGTGTTTTTTAAGAGTTATTACTGTGTGTGTGTGTGTGTCTTCTGTATGTGTGTGTGTGTCTTCTGTATGTGTATGTGTGTGTGTGTGTGTGTGTGTGTGTCTTCTGTATGTGTGTGTGTGTGTGTGTGTGTGTGTGTGTGTGTGTCTTCTGTATGTGTGTGTGTGTGTGTGTGTGTCTTCTGTATGTGTGTGTGTCCGTGTGTATGTGTGTGTGTGTGTGTGTGTGTTTACTGTATGTGTGTGGGTCCGTGTGTGTGTGGTCAGTGCTGACGACGCTGCCAGCCCTGGCTCTCGCCCCTCCCCCGGCGGTGGTCCAGCCCAAAGTGTCGCCGCCGGTCCTGAGTAACCTGAGTCAGCTGAGTAACCTTGGCAACGGGCTGGATGCGGACCAGCGCACGTGGCAGCAGCTGGAGGAGGCGGCCAGCACGCTCCTCGGCGCCGCCCAGCAGCTGAAGGTTCTGATCGAGCAGGCCAAGCAGGCCAGCCTGGCCCACGGAACTGCCAGTGGCACCAGTACCACCGCCGCCACCACCTGCGCCAGCTGCCCCGACGGCCTCAGCGTCAGGAAGGATGTGAGTGGACACAGGATACATCCCATAATACTCATAAACACACATACACACATACATACACACACATACATACATACACAGACACATACAGTACACACATACATACATGCATACATACATACATACATACATACATACATACATACATACCGGTACACACATACACACTTGAGTCAAAAGTTTGAAAGTTTGAGTAGAAATTTCCATTCCACTCAATTATATACAGAATACCAGCTGATATCAGTTGCCTTGTTTTTTTAATCAGGGTAGCAGTTTTCAGATTACTTATGCTTACTTAATTGCAAAAGAGTTCTCCAATGTTTTCTCAGTTAGTCTTTTAAAATGATATTAGATTAGTAAACAGAATGTCTCTGGAACATTGGATGGATGGTTGCTCATAATTGGCAATGTAGATTTATTTTTTGCTATAAAGATCAGCCATTTCTTTCAACAGTCGAGAACCCTTTTGCAATTATGTAAGCACATAATGTAATCTGAAAACTGATTAAAAATAACAATGCAACTGATCTCAGCTGGTATTCTGTCTATAATGGAGTGGAATGGACATTTCTAAGTGACCCCAAACTTTTGACCGGTAGTGTACACACTCACATACACATACACATACACATACACATATATACACTAGGGCTGCATGATTTGGGGAAAATATCTAATTGCGATTTTTCTGACAGATATTGCGATTGTGATTTGGGATATGATTTTTGAATGTCAATGAATTGACTCAGTTCAATATTTCAAATGTCTATTTAATTTGTGCCAACCCTGATTGGTGAGCACGTCTGGTGTACAAGAAGCACAGCACCCCCGATGGACTGTGAAGCTCACCAATCAGAAATTCTGTGCCCCTCACGCACTAAGCACACCCACCAACCAGAAGTGCCGTAGTTAATAAGGATGAAATGAATATAAAAGTCAGAAATGTGACAAAATTAACTGTGCACGATTATTTGTAGCTTTTGCGATTGGGTAATTACGTTGGTTCATATTGCGATTGCGATTGTGATAATCGTGCAGCCCTAACACACACACACACACACACACACACACACACACACTCCAGTCTTACTTCTGCATGCCTCTTGTCTCCTGCAGCCCTTCCAGACACAGATCCCGTTCCAGAACCCTGAGGACCCTGAAGGCAAAACCACAGAGATCCTCATCAAGGCAAGAAAACACACACACACACACACACACACATACACTGTCTTCTGTCTTACAGCAAATGTGTGTGAACTGTGGCCATGGCGCTGTGTGTGTCTTCTGTCTTACAGCAAATGTGTGTGAACTGCGGCCGTGACGCTGTGAGTGAGTGCACAGGCTGCCACAAGGTCAACTACTGCTCCACCTTTTGCCAGAGAAAGGTCAGTGAGCAAGTAGCGCAGTACAGTGTGTTAGTAGGGTGTAGAGTGTGTGTGTTAGTGGGGTATAGAGTGTGTGTTAGTAGGGTGTAGAGTGTGTGTGTTAGTGGGGTATAGAGTGTGTGTTAGTGGGGTATAGAGTGTGTGTTAGTAGGGTGTAGAGTGTGTGTTAGTGGGGTATAGAGTGTGTGTTAGTAGGGTGTAGAGTGTGTGTTAGTAGGGTGTAGAATGTGTGTTAGTGGGGTATAAAATATTTACCCTGTCTCACTCTCCACTAGGATTGGAGAGACCACCAGCACAACTGTTGCCAGGGCAACACCACTGGGACACAGGAAATAGTTCAAATCCAGGGCATGGAGGTGGAGAAGGTGAAGATGTAGTGCCAGGCGGAGGTGGAGAAGGTGAAGATTTCAGATCCGATGCTGGACAAGTGGAAGAGCTGGTATCGAAGAGGTGGTGCGCATACAGACTGGTGCGTTGCTGTGAAAACGGGGCTGAGGTCATCGATGTCCTGCACCTGCTGCTCCCTCCGTGTGCCGTGCTCTGTGGACTGAAAATGACAGAATTATGAGTGAAATGGGGCTGAGGTCATCGAGGCCATGAGTGGAAACGGGGCTGAGGTCATCAATGTCCTCCACCTGATGCTCCCTCCGTGTGCCGTGCTCTGTGGACTGCTGCAGGCTAGTGGTCTGGTGGTCTTCTGCAGGCTGGTGGTCTAGTGGTCTGGTGGTCTGCTGCAGGCTAGTGGTCTGGTGGTCTTCTGCAGGCTGGTGGTCTAGTGGTCTGGTGGTCTGCTGCAGGCTGGCCCGAGCCGTGGCACGCGATCACAATCTCTCACCCCTGATGCAGCCGATTTTATTACATATTAATAAAGCTTTCTGTGGACCAGGCATCTTCTACTGTCATTTTGTAATGTTGTGCAATTAGGATAATGAGTGAAGTTACTCTCACTTTAAAGAAAGCGGAATCTTTGATCAGTACTAAACTCCCCATACCAGGGCAAAGACTACAGTACAGACATTTCATTAATTTCAGCAACACTTTGTTGTTGGTCCGATTTTATACGCAACACAATTGTATACAATCTGTAGGCTAGTAGAGGCCCCTCCACCGTGAGTCCATCAGCCAGGAGAGGAGCCCATCAGCCTGTGGACATAGGTAGCCACTTCTGATCTCCCAATGGGGTCTAGGTTTGGAGATCGGAAGCGCTTTTGTTTGAAAGGGATCCTATGGGATACACATGACCCAGGGTCATATGTAGCTATAACTAAAGCTATTAGTTGTTACGTTTTTGTTAATGGAAGACAGCTGTCTCACTCTATTGGAACATTAGTAGGGACAGTCCTGGAACTGGTGTTACATGTCAACTGCCTTCCATTCTAACTTGCTGCGTTGATGACGTTTCACGATTGACCTCCTAGTTAAACATGAAAAGGCAAAATCAAAGCATTGTAATTGCAGGCATCTTTGGCTGACAGTTTCAAAACTGCACAAAATTTAAGTGTAGGATCATTATGACACCCTCTAAATGCATGCCAAATTTTGTGGAATTCAGTTCATGGGGGGACATATCAGCTACACACACACACACACACACACACACACACACACATACAGTACACATGCATGCATGCGCACGCACACACCTACACACACATACAGTAGTAGATAGATAGATAGATACTTTATTGATCCCCAAGGGGAAATTCAAGGTCTCAGTAGCATACAGACATCACACACAACATGCACTTACAGCAGAAATGGTAAATATAAGTATAAACATATAACAAAACTCCACTGTACAATAGAGACAGTAGAAGATAAGAAAAACTAACAAAACTGAATACTAAATATACTATATAAATTAAATAAAAAAATCCACAGTGTGCTTGAGGGTGATCAAGCATGAGACGCTTGCAGTGACAGGGCCAGGACTGGCCTGTAGTTCTGTGTGCATGGTAAGGTGCTCAAGAGAGTCATGGTGAAGGTGCAAAAAGTAGTCCAACAGTAGTCCTATAGTTCTGTGTGCATGGTTAGGTGCTCAAGAGAGTCATGGTGAAGGTGCAAAAAGTAGTCCAACAACAGTGCAAGAATAAGGTCTAGAGACCAGCATAAATAAAGACCAGCATAAATAATACGGACAAATAAGAGAGTAAAGTATAATGTAGACAGGGTAATATAAAAAACTATGTCAGTGCAAGAATAGGTTGAGGTAATAGGGTTACTGCCATTCAGTATTGTAGCAGAAGCCATTGGTCATGTGTGCTAATATAGCATGAAAAACAGTGTAGCAGTAAAACAGTAAAAACATTAGGCTGTGGACAGTAGTAAAACAGTAGTTTCCCTTAAGTGAAGCATTGAACAGTTCAATGGCCCTGGGGACAAATTACTTCCTCAGTCTGTCTGTTGTGCAAGGCAGTGAGCGAAGTCTCCAGCTGATCAGGCTCTTCTGCTTAACAATAGTGCTGCGGAGTGGATGACACTCATTGTCCAAAATGTTGATCAGTATGTTCAGGGTCCTTTTGTCAGATATTGAAGTGATGCACTCCAGTTCAGCTCCCACTACAGAGCCAGCTTTCCTTACCAGCCTGTCAAGTCGCATGTACACATGCATGCATGCGCACGCACACATATAGGCTACACACAAACACACACTCAGGCATACAATGCACGCACACACATACATAAACACACAAGCCAGCCCACACATACACACAGAGAGAAGCACACATACACAAAAACAAACACACACTTCAGTTTGCACACACTCATTTACATACACAAAAGTAGGGGATGGAGACTGAGAATGTGCAGGACTGGGCGGCTGTCATGTTTCGTACCGCTCTGCGGTACATATAGTTTTCTCAACGATTTGTTCATCACCTCATAATGTGTTGTGCTACATGTTTGTGCTACATGTTTGACATTTGAATATGTCATGCATATTTGTATTTGTTCGTCTCCAGTTTATATTAGCAAGTGACGAATCTGCATGCGAATCTGTCGAAGAATCATCATCAATCGTGAAATGTCATCCACGCAAGTTAACATGGAAGGCCAGTTGACATGTAACACTGGCACTGCGCTCATTCTAGTGTCAGCAACTTTGAGAACCTCAGAGAATCAAACAGGAAATCAACTTTTAGAGCCTCCGAAGACTCTAACAGGAGTGCGTTTCACTCGTGTGAAGTGGTCGTGCTGCCGGAATGCCAAAAATACAGAGCAGCTTAATTTCCTCTCCTCCTGCTTCCTGAGGCAGCGCACTGTGTGTAAGAGGAGCAGCGTCACATCACCTCCTTCCCGCTGAGGAGCCTCTCTGGCTCGGGTACCCGGGGGTGTGGTGGTGGGGTGTGTGGGTGTGTGTGTGGAAATGATCTCCTGCATCCCTGATAGTGTCGTGCAGCTGGTCTGAGCTGCACGTGTCCAGCTGCTGACCTCTAAATGTCGATGACTTTAGTCATCAGGGGTTGACATCACTGCCTGTTCGTTAATTAGAAGGCAACATGTTGGTAGGGATATTATAGCCTTTCTGAGAGTCAGTTGGATCAAATCCTCGCCATCTAGGTTAAATCCAGTGCTGATCTGTTCCCTGGCCACGACGAATCTGTCGGTCATACAGCTCACCTACTCGGACACCTCATCAGCAAACACTATGAGTACGTCATTTGCTACCCTATGAGATTGTTTGGATTCACACAGCACTAAAAGCAATTCTTGCTTAATGCTTAAAGTAATGCATGCTGGACAATGCATGTTGCTGTCAACCTGGATTTTTCGTCTGCACGAGCGAGAACCCCCATGATGTCAAAACAACACCCTTATTGATTGGAATCTCCCATGACAAAAATGGCGTGTTTCCCGGGGTGCTTCCTTATGCTAGAATGTGCACATATCTTTTTATTTTATTTTGTGATTTATGCTACACTCGTACTACAAATTTTGTGATGTTACTTTACGCTGGAGTCAAACTGATGACACAATTTGCAGAAAACACTTAATGCTGAATGTGTGTGCTTCAATGCTGACCTGTTGAATGCTACAGTGATTTATTAAAACAGTATCATAATTTATTACCAGGCATCATATGTCATATTTGAATCAAAAGGAACAAAATTCTGCGATATCTCCTGTGAGACATCAGATGTAGACGGACACTGGGAAGATGTCAGATGTGTGTGTGTGTGTACCGGTATGTGTGTGTGTGCTTGTCCGTGTGTCCATGTGTTAGTTCTGCAGTCTCTGCGTGTCTGGGCTTGTGTGATGCTGAGTCTGAACATCTATGTCTAAAGAATATTAATCTCCTCTTTTCTAACACCCACCTGTGTATACTTCTTTTTTTCTGTCTGCTGGATAGAGTTGAATTATCACCACCAGGTGAACTGGCCAGAGGCTTTATGTGTTCGGTCATTTGTCTGTCTGCTGTAGGGAGAGAGGATATTGGTTGCTTTAGTGGCATTTGTCTGTCTGCTGTAGGGAGAGAGGATATTGGTTGCTTTAGTGGCATTTTTCTGTCTGTCTGATCTGCCTGTGGGCGACTCCCACATTCCTCTTTTTCCCCACTTTCTCTCAGGATCAAGATTTTTTATTGATGTGTACCTGTTGCAAACATACCTCAAAACCATCCACAACACACTCAAAACCATCCACAACACACTCAAAAACACTCCACAACTCTCAAAGACACTACACAACTCTCAGAAACACTCCACAACTCTCAAAAACACTCCACAACTCTCAAAAACACTCCACAACTCTCTCAAAACACTCCACACACTCTCAAAACTACTCCACAACTCAAAAATATTCCACAAGTCTGTACAGAGTCAGACACACTCCTGATGAGCAGCCTGTCTCACACACCTAATGAGATGAGCAGCCTGTCTCACTCCTGATGAGATGAGCAGCCTGTCTCACACACCTGATGAGCAGGTAGCCTCTCTTCTCGGTGTGTCTGGTGCTTTTTTATTGCACTCATTTTTCTGCCCTGCTGCCCGTGGGCTCCAGTGCTGTGTGTGTCTGTGTGTGTGTGCATGTGTGGTTGTGAGCCTCGGAAACGGATCAGTGGGTGAATGATTTGTGCAGAGACCTGTATGGACCTGTGGGGACTTGGCATTTCTTCTCAGCATCCCCATGGCCACCCGCTGAAGTGGCAACACCTTGATGGGTCCGCACGTGTGAGATAGCCTCTGCTCAGTATACTGCACGTGTGAGATAGCCTCGGCTCAGTATTCTGCACATGTGAGATAGCCTCGGCTCAGTAGTCCGCATGTGTGAGGTAGCCTCAGATCAGTAGTCCGCATGTGTGAGGCTTGGCCCATAGATGGTCTGATGATAACTGCGATACACCTGTATACATATTAGGAGGTCAGGTGTCAGACATCAGATGAAAAGCAATCAGGTCTCAGGAACCCTCTGCTGCAGCTCTCCTGTTGACGTCAGTCTGGGCCCGAGAGTGGTGGGGGCTGACTGGGGACAGGAAATTTGTGCGTGTGTGTTTGGGGGGGGGGGGGGGGGAGGTTGAGGGCTTAGTCTGTGATGGAGGTTGTCACAGCAGACAGGCAGAGCGCTGAGGTGGTTTGATGGTAATGCAGGCTGATGGGACTCTGAGCTGCTAAAAGCTGCATGAGGGTCCTTACCTGGCTGTCAAGCTCCCCCACATTACAGCTCGGACCCAGATAACTCCCACATTATGGCACCTTTAACACGGACCAAACCGGAGAACTCCTCCATTATGGTACCTTATACACGGACCGAACCGGATAACTCCTCCATTATGGTACCTTATACACGGACCGAACCGGAGAACTTTACACATTCTTTGTACTTTACAGCAGCCTGACGTAGCCAGAACTCAATTCTATTCAGAATATGAGTCTGGAACAGGAGCATTGGGACGTGATTTTGGGTTAAAAAGCTTTGGTAAACCATAAAACAGGGTTATGATTAGGGTTAAAAAGCTTTGGTAAGCCATAAAACAGGGTTATGATGAGGGTTAAAAAGCTTTGGTGAGCCAAGAAAGCTGTTCACCACAAGGCATCTCTCAGACACATCTGGAACAACTATTACAAGATTGTTCTGTTGTTTTTTTATGCTTTCCAACAGTTTCTACAGATGAAACTCGTTCTTGTCCAATCCCCTGGTCTGGGTCTGTGTCTTATTTGAGGTATTAAGGAGCTCTGTGGAGTTCAGGGCACTTTAATTCCAGTCTTGGCCAGATAACTTCTTGGTGCGTTACCATGGTCACAATCATTTTTCCCTCTCTCTGGTGAGATGGCAGATGGATTGAGGCTGAGACCCCCCCCCCCTCACCAACACGACTCAACGTCCCGTTTCCGCTGGCAATGAGAGCCAGACGGAAAGAATACAGTGGTTTATTTCAGTTGGACATACAGTAGAACACAGACTACATACACACAGCTTAAATGTATGGTCATGTCAAGGTCATGTTTGTTTACAGATTACGGTCATGTCAAGTTGTCCACTCCGGGATGGCTTGACTAAAACCCTTGGAGGCATATTTGTTCTCACTGTCCATGTCCAGCTTCAAACACACGTATGCAGGGTGCGATTTGTGTAAAAACCAGAGGGGGGGATGATTTTGAATAAGTTTGTAACCCCCCCCACCCAAAAAAAAAAAAAAATGAACGAACGATTCATAATGTCATGGCTAATAATACCCTATATTATTTTTGCCACCTTTGTAACATTTTAGTTTTAGTTTACCGTGGTGTATGACTTTAAACAGCGAGTGTGCTTGGTATGATGATCAGCTCCTCTAATGCAGGGTAGGACTACGTTTTGACAAGCATACAAATTCACCTTGTTCTTGCCCCATCTGAAATGACTCCTCTACTTTTGCTGCCTCCATCCTTTCTGTATTTGTTGTGTAAAAAAACGTTGTATATGATGGCACTGAAGTCTTAAGTTAGTGAATTGTTAGTGTTAGTTGTGTTAGTTGGTAACCAAATAGCCTACACATTGCGCTACACGCTGCGTAGGCTACGTGCATTCTCTCTCCTGCTGATTTGCGTTCAGTAGCCAAGTGCGTAATATTGCAAAAGTTGAAAAAATAAATGTGTTTATTGTAGCCTACAGAAAATAAATAGCCTATCATACTGTCAGTTAATTGCCTACATTGCAGTGAAGAGTTTGGAGAGTAAAGTTATAGGGCAACTTGAAGTTTTATGAAAATAATTTACGAACCAGAACATAAAGACCATGAAGCTTCTATTTCTTGCAGCTGTTAAAACACCCGCTAGATAGTTTAAATACCTACCAACATTCGTTTTTGAAGTACAGATTATTTCTAAAAGTTATTTGTCTACTAGGCCTAGCCTACTGGCTGATTTATCAAACGAGTGCTTTCTCGTTCGTCCTCCGCAAACTACAGGTGTTTCGGTAGAGAGCCATTGAATAAGCGATGCCAAGCAATTTCTGTAACACTTTTTGTGACATTCAGCAAATATCTCCTCATTTAATCTAAGTTCCTTCGGACAATAGGCCTAATAGTAGGGGAGATTATGTGAAAAATCGTTACGCGGTGGATAGAAGCATGACATTTGGTAGATATGTTCCTTGGGTGATCCTAAGACATCCTAGAAGGGGTGCCCAAAAATATCTCAAACAGGAAGTGAGATTTTGAAGAAATTCAAAATGGCCGCCCATACAAATGACAGCTGATTCAAAAGCCACCTTCACAACCTCCTAAAAGCTTGAAATTTGGTATGTATGCTCCTTGGGTGATCCTAAGACATCCTAGAAGGGTTGCCCAAAAAAATCTCAAACAGGAAGTGAGTTTTTAAAGAAATTGAAAAATGTTGCGCTCCCCGCCACAAATTTGGCAGCTAATTCTATCACCACCTAAACAACCTCTTAAAAGCTTATATATTCCTTGGGTGACCCTAAGACATCATAGAAGGGGTGACCAAACATATCTCAAACAGGAAGTGAGATTTTGAAGAAATTCAAAATGGCCACCCATATAATTGACAGCTGATTCAGAGGCCACCTAAACAACCTCCTAAAAGCTTGAAATTTGATATATGTCCCTTGGGTCTACGTTATCCTGGAAGATTACTCCAAGAAATCTCAAACGGGAAGTGAATTTTTAAAGAAATTTAAAAAAAAGGCTGCACTGCCTATCCACACAATTGGCAGCTATTTCAAAGGCCACCTAAACAACCTCCTAAAAGCATAAAATTAGGTATAAGTGTCATAGATATGTCTCTGTCACCTCATAAAAAACATACAATTAAGCACACATGTCCCCTGCAACTTCTTAAGACACAGTAAAACACCACACTAGATTACATTAGTCCTAGTCTATATACTGCATATTTGCATCTATTCACATGCTCTGGCACATTGGCATAATACTGTGCAAGGCAACCCAGCATCCTGGCATCGGCACTTTCGAGAGCAGAGAGGCTCACCTTTGCTGCCACATTTAAGAGGTTCTCTACATACTTTGGCTACCTCTGGTAAAAGTGTCCATAAAGGTGTCCAAAAATCATCTAATTTGGTCCATCCATATTTTTCAGTAGAAGGCACTGACTGGGTAGCCTGCAGACCGTTGTTCAACTACTTCCATCTAAAAGTTATCCGATTGTGTTCCATAGAGCCATCTCTATGTGTAACCCACTAAGCATCACAAACCTCTCTCCATAACAGTCTGGATCTCTTGATCACTCCACTGAACCATTTTTGTAAATGTATATAGTGGTTGGTCACTGGGACCTGGCCGGAATTTAGGTTCTCTGTCAATTGTTTTACAACATTCATACCATGTCTGACCATGGCAAAGCTGGCAGCTTTTTCATGAAAGAGAGGAAGGAGTGAGTTTATAGCAGGTGGGTCAGACAGTTCTGGCTGAAGTGAAGCATCAGTTTGATTGCATGCTCACCCCACTTTTCCTCCTCTGTTATTGCCCAAGTTCTGTTTGGTTAACTTTTGGCACTAAGATGGCCTGGAATTGTAGTGTATACTTCTCTGGAAGAGAGAGCATATATTTTTGCGCTTTTTGAGCTGGCTGAATGTATATTTGCTCTCTAGCATCTCGGATCGGGAGGCGAGCGTGCTAGTAATTGAGCTTAAAGCCCAGGCTGCTAGTTCTCTCACTAGCACGTCAAGGTATCATGAGGGAGGTTTACTCAATGTACATACTGCACAGCTAAATACTAGCTGGCTACCGTTACTTTAGTACAAATCAAAATTTTGTAGCTTCTAATGTTATTCCCGAAATAACGGTACAATACCCCCCAGGAAGCCCCACAGATTCACAAATACGCACCCCAGGCGATCATGAGGACACAATTAGCCTAGGGATGCCTTTGTTTGCCTAGATTTAGCTTGATAATTGGAACCCAGCTAGTGGTTCTACATTGGCTAATGCTAACATTTGGTCAATGAGTTGTGCCCCTATTTAGGGCTTGATCTCTGATCATGTGGACATTTTAGCAATAAAACTGTCTTTTGAAAATTATTGAGAGATTCTTCCAAAAGTTTTTAAAAATATTTATGTTATGCATACATAAATAATTAACTTCTCAGATGAGGATTCATTTGGGGAGTCATGTCATTCTGACCATTTTAAGCCTGTTTTCCCCCCTTTAAAGCTGTATAAAAGGCATGTAAGATTATTTTCATGGGTTATCTTGCACATATTATTTGTTAACCATCTATATATATATTTAATGTAAAATAATAAAGTAGCAGAATAAACCATGATTCCCAACTATGTAATGTTTTATTATCCTTGGGTCGTTTTAGGTGGCCATCTTGGATGTTCCCTTAAAAAATGACCTAAATGAACCAGAATTTTGGGCACCCCTTCTCAAATGATGAGATACATCATAAAGAGTGTCTGTACCAATTTTGGTGCTTCTATCCACCGCATAACGATTTTTTGTTGATAATCCCCCCTACTATATGTTCTACTCTACGTACAGTTGTCCTCCATCTCAGTTGCATCAGTTTTCTAATTTTGAAGGTTCTAAAACATTATTATGCTTCACTGAATCCTTCTCGTTTTCTTTCATTTGTCCAGCTAACTTTTCCATTGAAACTAGCCATTTATGATGGATTACACACTCGACATTCTGAAATGTCCTGCACGATCAAGGCCAAATTAAGTTATCACGCAGCCACTGTGTCAGCAGCATGAGTGCTGACGGTGACGGTGCATTTCTGATGTCAGATTATTATGTAGGCTAGCCTACTAGACTGTTCTCACGTTGCAGAGCTTTACTTATATGAAGTAGCATTAATCAATATGAGGGGCAGAGGGGGATAAATGTTGTCCCCACCGGGGATAAAAAATAATTTAGCAGAGGTAGGGATAGGAAAACCAGAGGGGGGGAAATCCTCACCATCCCCCCCTACAAATCGCACCCTGCACGTATGTACACTCAAACACACTCTTCCACGTTCCACAGGCGTTTCCGCAGCCTGAGCTGCTCATGGCAGACAGTTCATAAAAATAAACACGAGTGGACTCAGACTGAGTACCTGGAGACTGTTAGTTGAACTTGAACAGTCCCATAGTTCAGTCCCATAGTTCCATCCCATAGCTCAGTCCCATAGTTCAGTCCCATAGTTCCATCCCATAGCTCAGTCCCATAGTTCAATCCCATAATTAAGTCCCGTAGTTCAGTCCCATAGCTCCATCCCATAGCTCAGTCCCATAGTTCAGTCCCATAGTTCCATCCCATAGCTCAGTCCCATAGCTCAGTTCCATAGTTCAGTCCCATAGTTCAGTCTCATAGCTCAGCCCCTTAGTTCAGTCCCTTAGTTCCGTCCATACTGCCCTACAAAGCCAAAGTGCAGTATTTTTTTGCACCAATATCTGGCATATCTGGCAATCAATCTATTAAAATCTCATTTATCTACTGCAACATTTTGTAGAGATATAGGGGTTTTCATTTTACATAGCCTATCTGCTAAAATGCACTGTGGAAGACAAACAAAAAAGCAGTTTTTCCCAGTTTGGAATTTTTGCAGATACTGCACTTTGGTTTTGTAGGGCAGCTTAGTTCCATCCCTGTAGTTCAGTTCCATAGTTCCATCCCATAGTTCAGTCCCCTAGTTCGGTCCCATATTCCATCCCCTAGTTCAGTCCTGTAGTTCAGTCCTGTAGTTCAGCACTTCATTAGTTCCCCCGGCAGTAGCAGCGAGGTAGGAACTTCTTGAAGAACTTGCGGAACTCTGTGTTGAAGACAGTGTAGATGACGGGGTTGACAGCGCTGTTGACGTAGCCGAGCCACGTGACGGTGCTCATGAGCGCCGACGGAATCTCACACGTGTTACACATCGCCCGCAGAGTGTGCACCACGAAGAACGGTGTCCAGCACATCATGAAGGCGCCTGAAGAGAGACAGGACACACACACACACACAGGTCACACAAAGGACACACATATACACAGGTCATACAAAGGACACACATACACACACAGGTCACACAAAGGACACACACAGGTCACACCTACCAAACACACACACACACAGGTCACACACATCATACACACAAACACTCACAGGTCACACACATACACACACAGATCATACAAAGGACACACACACACTGGTCACACCTATCATACATACGCACAAACACAGGTCATACAAAGGACATACACACAGATCACACCTATCATACATACTGTACATACACACACACACACAGGTAGGGCCCAATTTTTCCAAATTTTCTAGCTGCGACCGTGCACACCACAGATCACTCACAACACACAAACCGCTAACTCTACACGCATTACACAAGAGGAATGTCATACCATACCCCACATTGCTATAAATTTGACACACATTACAGAGTTTACACACCCAACACCTAATATAGTGTTTACACACTAAACAGAGTTAGATAGATAGATAGAGTTTACACAATACACATTACCATTACACACATTTTAAACTCCAGACCATACCACCACACACAGGGACCCCCTCACCCCATGCTGCCACACAGTTCAACACGCTCTGCCTACTTTGGATGAGGGACACTCTATTTTTTAGACTCATTCAGGCAGTGTGTGCATACGGGAGTGTGCGCACTAGTGACTCAGACCTCAGGGCTGCATGGTGATTCCCCTCGAGTGCTGCGGCTTCATCTCATGCAGTATTGATCAACACACACACACACACACTTCCACACAAACACACACACACAAAACCCACTTTACAGGAGCTTCCCCTCTGAAGTCACAGCTGTGATGCTTAGAGGGAATCTAAATCTGAAGTCTGGTGCATGAAGAGGCGGCTGACCCTCCTGTGGCTGCTTTATGCTGTTGTGTCCATTAGAGCATTTGACATTTGAAATCTGATTTTTAAATTAACCTTGCTAGATGCAGGTTTTTAACCTTGATGGCTGCTGCCTGCCTTATGATATCTTAATATGTTTTACCCAACATTTTACCTTTTTTATTGTATTGTTTTATTTAATTTAATGTCATATTTATCCTGTAGCACTTTGAGGTTTTCTTGCAAATGTAAAGTGCGTTATTAAATAAATAAAATGTACGACATGGTGGATGAGGAGCAGCTGACCCTCCTGTGGCTGCATTATGCTGCTGAACACACACACACACACACACACTGCTGCGTTACAGTAGATGGATGTAGGGTGGATGAGGAGGACGATCGGGAGGGGGCAGGTGGAGGTGGAGATGGAGGAGGCGCTCAGGGGGTCAAACGGAGGAGGGCTGGATGCGGAGGTGGTCAGTTGGAGGCGATGGAGATGGTCAGGTGTGAGAGGTGGATGGTGTGGTGGAGATTTAGATGGAGGTGGATGTGGGGTGGAGATTTAGATGAAGATGAAGCATGACAGCAATATGACTCCATCAGACACATTTCATCAGGTTTCTCCCCCGTCTCTGCTGAACATGTGTTTCTATGACACCTTGTTTTCTGAATGCTATGAGTGCATTTGTCTGTGTGTCTATGAGTGTGTGTACATGTCTGTGTGTCTGTGAGTGTGTGTGCATGTATGTGTGTCTATGAGTGTGTGTACATGTACTGTATGTGTGTCTATGAGTGTGTGTGCATGTACTGTATGTGTGTCTATGAGTGTGTGTGTATGTACTGTATGTGTGTCTATGAATGTGTGTGCATGTATGTGTGTCTATGAGTGTGTCTTTTGGTGGCGTACAGAGTAGGTGTAAGTGGCCTGAAGTAGTCCAGTTCAGTGCTATTCCTCACTGTCCTCCAATCGTCCTCCCTTCACAAATGTCCAGATAAGGTGAGAGTGGGAGGGGGGGGGGGGGGGTGATGAGGAAATGAGAGGTGTGTGTGTGTGTCTGGAATGAGAGATGTGTGTGGGAGGAGGATGAGAGTGTGTGTGTGTGTGGAAATTGAGAGGTGTAGGCCGTGAGAGTGAGAATGGTGCGTGTGTGAGGAATGAGTGGAATGAGAGTGGTGTGTGTGTGAGGAATGAGAGGCGTGTGTGTGTGTGATTGTGTGTGTGTCTGTGGCAAGTGGCAACAGTGGAATCAGCGGGATAATGAGCTCCATGGCGTTCGGTTAAGAGAAATTAACCTCTGCTGCGCGTCGGGGCCGTTTTACAACCTCGAACGCAGGGGCGCTGCTAGGGGTGGGGGGCGAATGCTGAAGTGCCGTTCACCCTGTTACGAGTTGATGAACCACTGAAACGATTTTGCAAACATTATTTTAAGGTACAAAAGAATCTTTGGTGTTTCTTTAACAGACCTCCGAACGTTGGGAAGGCCCATTCATGTGAATAAGAGCCGTGTAATAATCATTCATATCTTAGAGGGCTTCATAAGGCTGGAGGGTCGTAAAACAAGCAGAGCCTGTGAGTGAAAGCTCACATATGGAGCTGCTAGCGCTGAATGTGGGACTGGTAATCCTGTGTGTCAGGTCTGCGTAGTGACAGCACTGCTCTGGCCAGTTGAGTGGCCGCCTTTCCTGCACAAACCCCGCAAGCTAATAGGATCTGGAGCTTAGGGGGGTATGAATAGCCAGGGGTGGAGCAGAGTGTGTGTGTGTGTGTGTGGGGGGGGTTAGTCCTGCTGGGACCTCTCTCCGCTCCACACATCAGAGCGTCACCAGGAGGCTTCTGGCCACTCATATATCAGATGTCCCACATGCACACACACCACCGCAGATGTCCCACACACACACACACACACACACACACACACACACACACACACACACACACACACACACACACACACTGCCTCCCATATGGACCGAGTGCCCAGAGAGTGGCTCTACTGTGAGCAGCCTGGGGCAGGAGAGAGCTGTGTGAAAATAAGCATGCTTCCGGCTTAGAGCTCGTCCACTTCATACACCACATGCTGTCTGTCACACCAAAACACCCCTCTTTCCCAGGCTGACCACCCCACTCACATACTCCGCCTGACAATATCCTCAATCCCCACTCACATACTACACCAGATAGTACTACTAAACCAGACAAACTCCACTCACATACTACACCAGATAGTACCCTCAATCCCCACTCACATACTACACCAGATAGTACCCTCAAACCCCACTCACATACTACACCAGATAGTACCCTCAAACCCCACTCACATACTACACCAGATAGTACCCTCAAACCCCACTCACATACTACACACTACACCATATAGTATTCTAAATCCCCACTCACATACTACACCAGAAAGTATCCTCAAACCTCACTCCTTTACTTCAACTACTACACCAGACACAAACCCCACTCACATACTACACCAGATAGTACCCTCAATCCCCACTCACATACTACACCAGAAAGTACCCTCAAACCTCACTCCTTTACTACAACTACTAAACCAGACACAAACCCCACTCACATGCTACACCAGATAGCACTACTAAACCAGACAAACCCCTCTCACATTCTACACCAGAAAGTATCCTCAAACCTCACTCCTTTACTACAACTACTAAACCAGACACAAACCCCACTCACATGCTACACCAGATAGCACTACTAAACCAGACAAACCCCTCTCACATTCTACACCAGAAAGTATCCTCAAACCTCACTCCTTTACTACAACTACTAAACCAGACACAAACCCCACTCACATACTACACCAGATAGCACTACTAAACCAGACAAACCCCTATCACATTCTACACCAGAAAGTATCCTCAAACCTCACTCCTTCACTACAACTACTAAACCAGACACAAACCCCACTCACATACTACACCAGATAGCACTACTAAACCAGACAAACCCCTCTCACATTCTACACCAGAAAGTATCCTCAAACCTCACTCCTTTACTACAACTACTAAACCAGACACAAACCCCACTCACATACTACACCAGATAGCACTACTAAACCAGACAAACCCCTCTCACATTCTACACCAGATAGCACTACTAAACCAGACAAACTCCACTCACCTACGACCACAGGCAGTACCCTCATGGCCTTCCTCTCTCTGCGGTTGATCTTGGCTCTTGTTCTGCCGTAGCGCTGGTTCTGGCTCACGTTTGGATAGGTCACGGCCGCTACCGGCTCAGACCGGGAAGCCACGCTGTCCCGGACCGGTTGTGGTTCAGGGTCCTGGACCAGCTCGTCCAGACTCAGCTCCATGAGCTTGTGCTCCTGGACTGGGGGCAGTTTTATGAGCGTGAGTTCAGCGGGGTGTAAGGTCACGTATGTGTGCTGCTCGTGCTTTATATCAGGGTGTTGGTTGTCGTATGGGAGGTCATGCGCTATGACAAAGTGTTGGTTCTCGTATGGAACGTCATGTGCTATGACAGGGTGTTGGTTCTCATATGGGACGTCATGCGCTATGACAGGGTGTTGGTTCTCGTATGGGAGGTCATGCTCTACGTCAAGGTGTTGGTTCTCGTATGGGACGTCATGCTCTATAACAAGGTGTTGGGTCCCCTGTGTAAATTTGCGCTGTATGTCAGCGTGTAAGTCCTCGTGTGTGAGTTTGCGCTCTGTGGTGCCGTGTAAGCTCATGTGTGTGAGCTCGCGCTGTATGGCTGGCTGTAGGTTTTTGTGTGTGAGCGCACACTCTGCGTTGTGGGAGCCAGGAGGGCCCAGGGGGGGTGTCAGGGCATCAGCGGCCTTCAGCAGCCCCTGTGAGGCCTGCATGCTGCCCCTGAGTTTGGCCTTGCGCGCCTCCTCCCACCGGCGCAGGCCCCGGAAAATTCCGTAGTACAGCAGCAGCATGAGCGGGCAGGGGATGAAGAAGGAGCAGACGGACGAGTACAGGACGTAGCTCTCGTTCTCCAGCTTGCACTCGCGCTGGCTTCGGTCCGGCACGTTGTTGATGCCAAAGATGACTGGCGAGGCCACAGCCAGCGCCAGGACCCAGGTGCCCACCAGGAGGCCAATCTGCCTCTGGTCCACGTGCTTCCTGTTGTAGTTGAAAGGGATGGACACCGCAATGAACCTGTGGGTGCAGTCTTAGGGTTAGGGCTGCGAGTGGGAGTAGAGGTTGAGGTAGGTTGTGATGATTTAGGAGTTTTATCACAGTGATCACAGAGTCATGACTCTGCATAAGAGGTCAGAGGAGCCAGAGACTAACCCTCTCACAGCTAAGTCTGATGGTCCTGTCAGAGACTGACCACTCACAGCTAAGTCTGATGGTGCAGGTGTCACAAGGTCAGTTTGTTCGCCGCTCACGGGCCTCGAACCCGCCACTTTGACACACACACCGGCATGGGAGACAAACGCTCTAACCACTGAGCTAAAAGCCCAAGCTTCCAACTCAGCGGTTAGAAGCGTTCTTAAGGTTAGGGCTGTGAGGATTTACACGGGGAACTAGCACGCTAGCTCAGTCTGCCTCCATACACTCACCTCCCTAAATCCTCACTCCCATACGGCTCACGGCACTAATGTCACAAGGTCGGTTCGTTCGCCGCTCACGGGCCTCGAACCCGCCACCTTGACACACACACCGGCATGGGAGACGAACGCTCTAACCACTGAGCTAAAAGCCCAGGCTTCCAACTCAGCGGTTAGAAGCGTTCTTAAGGTTAGGGCTGTGAGGATTTACACGGGCAACTAGCACGCTAGCTCAGTCTGCCTCCGTTACACAGGGACCACTCACAGCTAAGCCTGATGGTGCAGTCAGAAACTGACCACTCACAGCTAAGCCTGATGGTGCAGTCAGAAACTGACCACTCACAGCTAAGTATGATGGTTCCGTCAGAGACTGACCACTCACAGCTAAGTCTGATGGTTCTGTCTGAGGCTGACCCCTTCACAGCTAAGTCTGATAGTGCAGTACAGCATTATCCCATCTCAAATCCCTTTATTGCGATACAGCTCTACGACTAAATCATGTCTACGGCTAACTCAGCTCTCTAGCTAAGCCAGATCTACAGCTAACTCATCTCTAACTCAGTTATACGGCTAACTCATGTTTTTGGCTAACACAGCTATACGGCTAACTCATCTCTTTGGCTAACTCAGCTCTACAGCTAACTCAGCTATTCGGCTAACTCATGTCTTTGGCTAAATTAACCCTATGGCTGACTCAGCTATACAGCTAACTTAGCTCTTTGTCTAACCCAGCTCTGGGGCTAACTCGTCTCTTTGACTAACGCAGTTCTCTGGCTAACTCAGCTGTACGGCTAACTCTTTGGCTAACTCAGTTCCACTCTGTGTCCTGCCCTCCACTTACATCAGGGCTGATTTCCCCAGTGCAATCCATCAGCATTTGCATTCATATTACTGCAAATAAAATCAAGGCCCACAGTTATTGAATCTAGCGATTTAGCACTGAAATGCCATTAATATCGTTAAGTGGGTAGATTGATTATATCCCTGCCGTAATGTTCCAGGGCTTTTTCTGCACAGGCTGCATTTTCCCTGGGTGGCTGTAAGAGGGAGGTTGGACCTGTCAGAGCTCCCCTAACCCATAGACAGAAGGGCCATGTCCCAACTTAGTCGTTCTGTTGACATTCATATTTTTGTTTACTTCTAGAGTCTCTCTACTCACTAAGGTAATATTTACTCATAATGCAAAGTATGCATTTCCCTGGGAATGGTTGCCATGGAGGGTGATACTGAATGGGAAGGGAACGGTCTGTTGCCATGGTGCTGAACTTTAAAATAAATAGGAGATGTATCTGTTGTGTGGAACGTGAATGGGAGGAGGGGGATGTGTTGCCATTGTGATGAGGTGTAGTCTAAATGGGAGGTCCAGTAGGACAGGCCTACCTGTCCACACTGATAGCACAGAGGTTGAATATGGAGGCTGTGCACAGCATCACATCCATGGTCATCAAGGCATCACAGACGGTCATGTTCAAGGACCAGACTCCATCCTGGAACTGCACACACACACACACACACACACACACACACACAGAGACACAGACACACGCACACACAAGGGTGACATCACTGTTTCTTACCTGTTCTCGGCAGTCATGAAGTCTGTTCTCTACTCCTTCCTTCTCTACCTTTTCCATCTTTTCTTCTTCTACTTCCTAGTATAGTATAGTATTATAGTTTGAACTGTACTGCATTGTATTTTTGTGGTTTTGTTAGATGTGTTTTGTATGTCTTTGCTTTAATTTTTCGTAAAGCGACCTTGGGTTTCTGAAAGGCACTATAAAAATGTAACTTATTTTTATTATTATTAGGCTACTCACTCTGTCCTCTCTCCTCTCCTCTATTCACATTCTCCCCTCCTCTTTCCTTTCTTCTCTCCTCTCCTCTCTTCTCCCCTCCTCTCTTCTCCTCTCCTCTCTTCTTCCCTTCTCTCTTCTCCCCTCCTCTCTTCTCTCCTCCCCTCCTCTTTTTCCCCCAAAGCAGGGCAGATAGAGGGCTGATAGAAGTCGGGTCAGGGCAGAGAGAGAACATGGAGAGGTGGGGCAGGTACAAGGTTGGACAGGGCAGGTACAAGGTGGGACAGGACAGGAAAAGAGCAGGGAAGGTAGAGGGCAGGGCATGTAGAGAGCAGGGCAGGGCAGGTAGATGGCAGGGCAGATAGAGGGCAGGGCAGGTAGAGAGCAGGGCAGGTAGATGGCAGGGCAGGTAGAGGGCAGGGCAGATAGAGGGCAGGGCAGGGCAGGTAGAGAGCAGGGCAGGGCAGGTAGATGGCAGGGCAGATAGAGGGCAGGGCAGGTAGAGAGCAGGGCAGGGCAGGTAGATGGCAGGGTAGATAAAGGGCAGGGCAGGTAGAGAGCAGGGCAGATAGAGGGCAGGGCAGGTAGAGAGCAGGGCAGATAGAGGGCAGGGCAGGTAGAGGGCAGGGCAGGTAAAGAGCAGGGCAGATAGAGGGCAGGGCAGGTAGAGAGCAGGGCAGGGCAGGTAGATGGCAGGGCAGGGCAGGTAGAGAGCAGGGCAGATGCAGGGCAGAGCAGGTAGATGGCAGGGCAGATAGAGGGCAGGGCAGGTAGACGGCAGGGCAAGTAGAAGGGCAGGGCAGACAGAGGGCAGGGCAGGACACTGCCGAGACGTATAAGTCAGGAGAGTGGCTGCACAGGGGACAGGGAGAGGTTACCCACAGGGTTAATACTGCTGTGTGACACACACACACAGCTTCCGGATCCACCTCACTTCTGGTACACACACCACTCATTTCTAGGAAAGCATTTGATATTTTGCAACTGAAGCATTTACATTTTCATTCTATAACTGGAAAAATGCATAATGCATACTTATGCTCTCTCTCTGACTCAGTCACACTCTCACACACACACTGCTGTGCGCACACACACACATACAGAGAGAGAAAGACACTGCTCACCTCAGCGTATACGAAGAGCGGTAATACAAGCACCGCCAGTAACAAGTCTGCTACAGCTAAACTAACGATGAAGTAGTTCGTTGTTGTTTTTAATGCTTTTTCCTTGTAAACGCTAATGCACACGAGCAGATTTCCGCATATGATGAAAATGATGAGGAAGATCCCAAAGATGAGAGCGGGGAAGTTGTAGTGAGCGTCCGGGGACAGTGCTGTGCTGTTTGAGCCGGTGAGGTTTGATGGCATGTTGACAAAAATCCCTCGGGTCACCGGCCGGCGTCCGCGGAGTCCCTCCACCACGCCGGCTTCCGCTGGCAGAGGAGAGGGTCCGTTTAAGATGCGCAGAAAACTATGAAAGCTAAGATGTTCCCTTTTCGTCATCTGTATTTAGCGAATATGAGTAGCCTCCTTTGCGTACAGTTCGGCACCGCGCGGCTGACAGAGCCCGAGGGTTTCCCATGCATCCTATAGATGCGCGTTCCTCCACACCCGGTGCTCTCAATGAATAGTGTCTCACAGCACTCATCACATATACAAAAACGCCATTTCTCGTAATATATTCACAAAGTTTGACTTTCTTCTGCTACTACGCATTGGTGCAAATACGAGACTTGCACAGCTATTTTCTGCGCAATTAGAAGGCTTATCAGAGTCGTGCCTGTCGCTTCTATAGATCCAAAGCCGCTTAGAGCAAGTGTCCTCCACAGCACCAGATATACCAACAGAGCTTCCCGTCGTGGCGAGGTTTAAAGGTGTCTCGCGTATAGTGCGCTTCTGTGCGGTTCGGTGAACTTGAAAAGTCTCCACTGAGCGCTGTAGATCTGCTGTCAAACAGCATGAGTCCCTGTCAGAGGCGCGCTAGCAGGGACGCATCCCATCCCCTCCCGCGCGCAGTGCACCGCGTGCTAACATAGCCGGTCTGTTTAAGGCAAGAGAAGTAGAGCGCCATGAGTTTACCCCAAACCAGTTTTAACAGTAGGCCTACGTAGGAACGTCAAGTTAATTGACAAATTAACTCCCTCAAAAGTGTAATGTACTGTGGCTAGCCATCTGAAAAATACCCATAGCCTTACAAAAGACATAAATAAAATATTGTAATGATGTAGTGTTGGGGATGTCAGACTAAGGGTAAAACCAGTACTGATTACTAGGGCCCCAAGGGGAGGGAGGGCCCTTGAAAAGTCTGGAATATATGCATGAGAGGGGGGGAGAGTTAGTTACATTCTTTACACTGCCCTGGGAAGCCTCCAGAGCCAGGCCTGGGTTTTCAAGAGGAGAATTATTAAATCTCAGAATGCCGGTAATTAACTGGTTCCTAGGCTACCATGACATAATAATGACACGTGATGCATTACTATGTGAGGTTATATGAAGTTGTAAGGCACATAGTGTGTCAACAACAACCCACAATCTGCTTTACAGTGAGGATGGATTGATAATACATACAGTGTGAAAAAGTATTTGCCCCTTCCCGATTTCTTCTATTTTTGCATATTTGTCATACTTCAGATCATCCAACTGATTATAATGTAAGACAAAGACAACGCGAGTAAACACTAAATGTAGCTTTTAAATTATCATTTCACTTATTGAAGGTAAAGAGTTATTCAAAACCCATATCACCCAAGAGAAAAAGTAATTGCCCCCCTAAACTTATAACTGGTTGAGACACCCTTGGCGGGAAGAACTGCAATCAAACCTTTCAAACGAGTCTTTTACATCACTGCAGAGGAATTTGGATTTTGGCCCACTCTTCTTTGCAGAATTGTTTTTAATTATGCCATATTGGAGGGTTTACGAGTCTGTTTAAGGTAATGCCACCACAGCATCTCAATCAGATTGAAGTCAAGCCTTCAAAACCCCAAGCCCTGAAGCAGTACTAGACACTACCACCACCGTGTTTGACTTGGTATGATGCTATTATTGTGGAATGCATTGTTAGCTTTACGCAAGATTTAACGAAACACGTCCTCTAAAAAATTCCACTTTTGACTCCACAGTCCACAGAATATTACCCCGAAAAGTCTTGGGGGTCATCAAGATGTGTTTTGGCAAGTGTGAGACAAACCTTTGTGTTCTTGTCAGCTGTGGTTTTCACTTTGCAACTCTTCTCCTATAGAAGACATTTTTGCCCGGTCTCTCTCTTATTGTGGAATCATGAACACTGACCTTAATTGAAGCAAGCGAAGCCTGCAGTTCTTTAGATGTTAGTCTGGGTTCTTTTGTGACCTCCTGGATGAGTCGCCGATGCGGTCTTGGAGGAGGCTGGCCACTCCTGGGAAGCTTCACGAACGTTCCAAGTTTTATACATTTATAGATAATGGCTCTCATCATGGCTGGAGTCCCAGAGCCTTAGGAATTGCAGTCCTTTCCAGACTGATAGATGTCAATGATTTTGTTTCTCATCTGTTCTTGAATTTCTTTACTGTAGATCAAACCATATGCTGCTTTTTGAGACCTTTAAGCCAACTTCACATTGCCAGACAGGTTCTATGTAAGTGATGTTTAGATTCAACAGGTTTTGGCAGTAATCATGCCTGTGTGTATAGTTGAATCATATTATAAATTAAACTGGTTAATTGGTTAATTTAGTAACTAAGGGGGCAATTACTTTTTCACATAAGGCCAGGTAGGGTTGGATAGCTTTTTTCCTTCAAGAAATGAAATCATTATTTAAAAACTGCATTTCGCGATTACTCTGGTTATCTTTGTCTAAAATTAGTTTGATTATCAGAAACATTTTAGTGTGACAAATATGCAAACATAGAAGAAAATAGGAAGGGGGCAAATACTTTTTCACAGCACTGTAAGCTATGTGATATGAAACACTGTGTATATAGAGATGTTTTGTCTGCACATGGCTAAAAAGCTACCACATATCCACACAAAGTATACACAGTTTTATTAATTTCAACAGCACAAGGGGCGTTCCATGCCTTTTTGCTGAACACTGTCAAGAAATGAAAACCTATACTGGCCTAAAACATGCTGACTGGCTGGATATAGGCCTATTGGCCTACAACAAAACATATTTTTATATGGTTTTTCATTTAGGCTATCAATAAACAGAGAGGGAATGAGAAAGGATTCACCTGAGAGATACATAGGCTACAGGGTGTGGTTAAAAAAACATTTGAATTTGAGTTTGAAAAGGCATGGCGTATATGTAATGATTTAAAATGTAATCCCTTAAATGTATCAGTGTAACTGTATTCTGAATACCACCCACTTAAATTGTAACTGTATTTAAATACAGTTATTCATTGTATTTCAGATACGTAATCCGGAATACATGTATTTAGTTACTTCCCTACACTGCTTAGGCCTACTCTGGACACACAGTATAGTTGTACAAACAGATATAACCATAAACTCTTGGGACAAATTAAATATCTATTTGTCTACAAACTCCATCCCTTACGAAAAAGAACTATAGGCTAGGAATCTTATAGTATTTTGGGACAAAATATTATTGTAATCTTATGGGAATATTATAATATTAGTATTTTGGGACATATAGAAGACTGTAGTATGAACACTATAAGGATATTATAGAGGTATTACAGAATGACAGATGTATTAGATACTGTTACAGACCTGCTATAGAAATCTTAAAGTATTACTTTAGTTATTTTTCATAAGGGATCTTTAATATCCATAAATCACTTTTAATTGTGCATTTCAGAAAATATCAATAAAATTAGCAGTAGCAGTTCAACTGCAGTTCTGGCAGTTCAACTTATATTACCTCGGGAAAAAAATGATTTGTGAAAATTCATTAAAATGGAGTCAAACTCTCAATAATCTAAAACACAGCGAATGTGTATTTTAGGACTGCTTAAAGGGCTGAGCCATAGTGAATGTGCCCCATGCACACTTTACATTGTGATGCTCAATGTTTCCCACCCAATGTTTCCCACCTCCATCTATTCTAGCGGCCTCGCTGCTGTCCAGCTCCCCCACCTCCCTGCAGCTGTGCGGCGGCTCTTGCCCTGACGGCGAGAGGGTGGAGACCTGCAGCTCAGAGGTCATGGATACCCTGCAGACATACCTGCACTTGGAGGAAATTACTGTTGATTCCTCAACTCATGAGATTGTATCCGTGCATGTCCTGCAGTGACGCAGGCGACTGACGCCTGCCCACTGTCCCCTCTGCTCCACATCCAGGGGTTTATGGCTGGATTTGTACCTATTACAGTACATTGATTGCTATCAAGTGTTTTCCATCTTGGAAAGGGAAATCAATGCAATACACTCTACACAAGAGTCGACGATGTTGTGCTCTTTCAAACTCGGCAGGGTGGGTGGGACCAGGGTGAAGCAGGAGTGTTCCTGTTGCTCGCACCTACAGCTCTGTCTCTGCAGCTCTGCTGTGTGTGTGTGTGTGTGAGTGTGTGTGTGTGTGTGTGTGTGTGTGTGTGTGTGTGTGTGTGTGTGTGTGTGTGTGTGCAGTGTGCAGCTCTGCTGTGTGTGTGTGTGTGTGTGTGTGTGTGTGTGTGTGTGTGTGTGTGTGTGTGTACGTGTATGTATGTGTACGTCTGTGTGTGTGTGTGTGTGTGTGTGTGTGTGTGTGTGTGTGTGTGTGTGTGTGTGTGTGCAGTCTGGCACCAGGTATGCCATGTTTCAGTCTGGCCATGCTTTTTCAGGTCAGAGCCGTGCTCTTCCTGAGTGTGTGTGTGTGTGTGTGTGTGTGATTGCCTATTTGTGTTTGTGTGTACAGTATGTGTTAAAACTCTCAGTGTGGAGATATGCTGTGACATCACTCCCTCCACACACACCACCACCATCAGCAGCACAACATGTTTGTGACTGCACTGTGTGTTTGTGTGTGTGTGTGGGGGGTGGATAATAGAAACAAGGAACAATGTTATGTTCCAATGTTACAATATGTGTCAATCATGTGCCAATTTGTTGAGAGATATCTGATGCTTTTTTCCTATCACAGAGACTTTAACTCTGTTAACTCTAACAAAGCTGTGCACACACACACATAAACACAAACAAACCTGCACACACAAACATGCACACACACACACACACACACACACACACACACACACACACACACACACACACACACACACACACACACACACACAGATATGCTATCGGATTTCCACCTCATTCTCTGCCAGATGCAGGGGCCTCTTGTCCTGCTGGGATAGACAGACCCACCAGCAGCACTCTGAGTGGCATCAGGTCCGACTGGCAGAAGAGCAGATGGCACAGATGGCACGAGGGGCACAGATGACTGTGTTGGCTGCCGCTGCCGCCACCCATCCTTTTACTCAGATTGGTTTGGCTTGTGGGCAGGCAGAGTGGCAGGCACAGGCTGCCAGTCGGCTGTTACCAATAGACCTGGGGGATGTGGGGTTATGGGCCCGCTGGGTGGGGGCAACAGTGGTGGGGTATATGCCCCTGACGCTGCACTGGGTGGGGCAACAACGCTAGGAGGCCCCTAATGCTTTGTTGGGTAACATGGGGCAACAGTTGTGCGATATATACCCCTGATGATGCGCTGGGTAACATGGTGCAACAGTGGTGGAATGCTCCTGACGCTTTTTTGGGTAACATGGGGCAACAGCGTTGGGATGCCCCTGACATTTTGTTGGGTTGGTTAGTCAGGATATAATCACATGAGAAGGATTAATCAGGATATTATTATGAGAAGCTAAGCGGTTGCACACATGTAGAGAATGTCCATGTAATAATAAGTGAACAATAATAGGTAAATTAGTAACAAGTTAGCTCTTCATGCACATGTAATAAGTTCGCTCTTCATGCACATGCAATAAATGAATTCTTCATTTATGTAATAAGTCAGTTCATGGACATGTAATAGTTCTTCATGGACATGTAATAGTTCTTCATGGACATGTAATAAGTCAGTTCATGGATATGTAATAAGTTAGTTCTTGCTGATATCTCCATACACAGTGCTGTCAATATAAGTCCCTCATGTGTATATGAGGCCATCAGTGACGGCCATGCATCCTCTCCTCTCATCTCATCTCACCTCATCTCATCTCATCTCATCTCATCTCATCTCATCTCATCTCATCTCATCTCATCTCACCTCATCTCATCTCATCTCATCTCACCTCATCCCCTCACCTCTCCTCACTCTGCAGGTGCAGCATAAAGCCCTATAATCGCCACACCACTGGGATGCCTCTGTCCAAAATGACTTGTAAAGACTGACAGCTGTATTGTTGAGCTGTACTCTGTAGGAGCTGATGCTTAAACTCCTCATCAGTTCAACAGCAGCGATCGCCGCCATATCTCAGGCCTGTAGGAGCTAATGTAGCAGGATTCACTGCCATCTCCTCAGTCTGGGGGCCTGGTGGCTAATTCAATCAGAGCAATATGGTCAAATAAATGTTGATTATTTTCATCACACAAATTCCCTTCAACTGTGTATCTTCATAGACACACACACACACACACACACACACACACACACACACACACACATTCAGAGTGTACAGAATCACGAGTGACCTTATCTTCTTGAGAAAATATTCCTTTCATTAAACTCCAGAATGTTTTATTTGCCTCATTACTCACATTTTTGTAAGATGCAGTTTACTGAACCATGAAATTACACTCACAAGATTTACTACTGAATATCAGAACAGCATTGAAGTACCTCCAGTCTCCACCCAGTATATAAAACAGAAAAGGTGAATGACTTCATTTAGGACTATCTGGTGTCTCAATAACAAAGTAATGGGAAACAAGAGCATTAAAATGATGAATAAAGTCATTCTCCTCAGTTGTGTGGGTCAAGGCTGGGCAGATGACTTGTGATAATTCAATTTGTTTAACATGGAAGCTTATCATTTTGAACTGATGAACTCACAGCAATCTCTCCCCCTCTCCCTCTGTCTCTCTCATAGAAGAGCATTGCCTTAGCTGTACAGCATTCTTTACTGTAGGTATGAGCTGGTAAACTATAACACTCTTTATTGTAGGTACCGTGCTGGTAAAAATGGTTAACTATGCACAACACTCTTTATTGTAGGCACCGTGCTGGTAAAAATGGTTAACTATGCACAAAACTATTTACTGTAGGTACCGTGCTGGTAAACTATGTGCAACACTCTTTACTATCAAGAAATGGCACAGACATAGCACACATGAAGACTGAAACTCCTCATATTGAAAACTATGTTTTGCATTTTGTTGTATAATGATTATCTATTATATTATAGGCAACATTTTCAATTTAGCCAGAGTGCTTTTGTTTAGGCCTGTGTGTTAATTGTTTTGAAAATGTGATGTCAGAGTTGACACAACCATTAAAGCTATCCAGGAAAACTGTATCGCACATTTAGAGAAAGTACTGTTTTGCTTTTTTGGTGAAGACGACAGTACAAAAGCTGAGAAGTCCAGGTGTTCACTGTAGGTCAATTTCAATGAAAAATGACAAGTTGTAGTTTGAGGAAAAATGTCTTGTCTAGGTGCTTATTGTTGGTGTCAATGACAGTTACATCTTGGGAGGAATGAATACAATTCATTTTTATTTATTTAATCTTTTCACAGTTTTTCCTGATACAGAAATATGAGAAGGAAATGGCACAGACATAGCAAAAATGAAGGCTGAAACTCCTCATTTTGAAAACTATATTTTGCATTTGGTCGTCCATTGTGTAATGTTATATTGAAAGCACACAGTGATTTGACAACAAGTTGTGTTGTTTGAAGGCAAAATTTGCTTTGGATTTTTAATCGATTTAAATGTTGTGTTAGAGTGTTAGAGTCTTTTGCAAGCAAAATGTGTCATTTTAGCCAGAGTGTTTCTGTTTAGACCTGTGTGTTAATTGTTGACACAAAGTGATAGAGAAAAACTATAACTGGGTTGCATTGACCAGGTGCATGTGTCTATAACAGCTCTGTAGCGCCCCCTGCTGGTTTCACATGTTCAGTGTGCCAATAAAATTCTCAATCAAAATCATTCCCATAAGCAGCCTCAAACTTCATCAGGTTCGTGCATGCAGGCATATGGCTCTTTCTATGTGGAGCAGTAGATATTACACACATGAAGAAACTGAATACATTAAACATGTTCCACGATGGCATTGGTGTGTCTGAGTCACGACACTGCACCAGTTGTCCTGCATCACAGCATAGCTGTCAAAGAATTAATCTGTTGTCCTACATTGATTTTCCAGTTAACTCACCTATAAAGACACCTGTATTAAATATCAATAAACTGCAATCTCTGCCGCTCAACCTCAATTAGGGAAGTGCCGGCCACATGTGATATTTAGCTTGGCAACTGTGGCCACACAAACAGTGCAATCAGGCCTCTGGGAAAGCCCATGGCAAATAGATCTAATTACCTGAACAAATAAGCCTGGCCATAAACGCATGTGTCAGAGAGAGAGAGATGGGGTCGGCACAGCCATGGTGCTCGCACTTAAATAAAGCCATGGGCTTAGACACTGCCTCATCACTCTGGGCTGTCCGCTCTGTGCTGCACCTATCTGTATCTGTCCACAGGTGAGTTTAACACTAAGGGCTGTACCTGTGCAGAGGTTAGAAAGGGTTCTGTACCTGTCCACAGGTCAGTAGGTCTCTGGGTTGTACCTGTCCACAGGTGAGTGGGTCTCTGGGTTGTACCTGTGCAGAGGTGAGTGGGTCTTTGGGCTGTACCTGTCCACAGGTGAGTGGGTCTCTGGGTTGTGCCTGTGCAGAGGTGAGTGGGTCTTTGGGCTGTACCTGTAGACAGGTGAGTAAGGGTTCAGGGCTCTACTCTCTTTTGCATCCTCTTTTTAGTAGGTTGAATTCTGTTAGCAGATTATTTGTGTTAGCAGGCTGAAGTGTGTTAGCAGGTTGAGTTTATTAGCAGGCAGGGTTTATTAGCAGGCTGAGTCTGTTAGCAGGCTGCAATGTGCTAGCAGGCTGAGTTGTGTTAGCAGCCTGAGTGTATTAGGTTTGAGGTTGTGTCTTCTCCTGCCCTCTGTCCTCATGTCCTTTGCTTTTTTCCCTTAGTTCGGCACCATGGCCATGATTTCTGAATTGTTCCATGTTGTCCTGATGACAACAGTCATCCTCCAGGGGGCAGCCTCACAGCCGCTTCTAAACAGGTATACAGTAGACTCACAACTCCAGAACTATTGTAATCAACTCTTTGTCTGTCTCTGCGCGTATAAAGATTTAAGCATTCTACTGTCCTAACTGCCTTTAATTGTTAGCACTCCACTGTCCTTGACAGACTTCAATTGTTAGCTCTCCACTGTCCTAACAGCCTTTAATTGTTAGCACTCCACTGTCCTTGACAGACTTCAATTGTTAGCTCTCCACTGTCCTAACAGCCTTTAATTGTTAGAGCTCTGCTTTCATCTTTCCTACATTGTCCTACTGTCTTTTCTTGCCTTTCTCCTCAGTAAGAGTTGTCCTGCAATCCAATATCTTGTTCATCAATGATATTGACAATTCATGAATCTTAAACAGATATTTGTAAAACATGAGCCCCAAAGAGATCAATTTGATATATTTAGTGTTTAATTGTTTCATTGAGATCTAGATACCTAAATATCCAACATTTGTTTAAATTAGAATTGAAGAGGAGGTGGTGGATATTGATAGGAGAATCAGCCAGCCAAGCAACTGTCTATTGACAGGACGTGCCCTGGACTCCCTCACTGAAAGAAGCCAAGGGTAAGACACTGGCTATCAGTGTTTCACACACACACACACACACACACACACACACACACACACACAAACACACACACACACACACACACACACACAGAGAGAGAGTTTTGTTGACAAACACTAGTGACACCCCTGAATTCCATAGACATCCACGGAGGTTACCTTTCCACGCTGGGCAGCTGGACAACACTGAGTTCTACGACCGCTACGCCAGACAGCTGGGCGACATCGAGTTCTCCAACCGCTACGCAGAGTACCTGAGGTCAAAGGCCAAGATCAGCTCGATCTGCACCTTCCTGCGACGCATGCAGAACGCCAAGAAAAGGTCCTAATTCCTGATTACTAATTACACATACAGGTCATTCCGTTATTACACATAGTAGTACTAGTAGTAGTATATTTAGGTACTTTATTCAATTCTCGGAAAGTGATTACACATTTGTCAAATCAGATGAGGTTGTTGCTGCACCATCTCTGATTTTGTTCAAACCTTGTTTAAATCATGGGTCCTGTCTTCATATTTTTTCAGCATTTCAGCCTGATATTTATTTAGTTTTACAGCCTGAAAAACACATTATCTGGGTAGTAAAGTTTGGGCATTATCATTTTGAAAAGCATTATTCATAGCCAGTCCAAACGTATTATAAACTTATCATAAACTTGTTTGTGTAGTCATTTAGTATCAATCATTACTTTTCTTTGAATATACTTGCCAATATTTGAGTTCTCTAAATACAATGAACATGGAGATATTAAAGATAAAAGAAAAGAAGTTTATGATTTTCAGTCATTTTCAAAAGACTAAAATGATATGTGAGATAGCTAATAGGCACATGAAAATCTGTGTTGAAGTAGCTCAATGCATGGGCATGTAGTGTAAAAAAAAATGATACACATCGATAGATCAAAATAAAAAGTAAAAATCATTACCTCAGGGACAATGATGAAAACGCAGTTTTATATAATGTAGTTAACTGAGTGCATTTATCTATGAATGAAACACGGTACAACATTGGTACTTGGTACACTTAATTGTTATACATTGAGAGTCCAAGGAAAATCATGAAAAAATGCAATCACACCTTAATTACTTACCTCCTTCATGTGCTTTTTGGTGGAGATCTCAAATTGGCACAACTTTAGATAACTAGTATTGTATTAGCAGACAAACAAAAAAATACAAAAATATGAGTCTCAATATCACTTGTTTTGCTCACCAAATCTAGGGCCTTATATCTAGGGCCTTTATATATAAAACCAGTGGCCGTTGAGTTCAACATTTTAATGGTCCAGCCATGTTGAGAACTACAAACTAGGAATAATACTTTTTAAGATAATGCCCAAATATGGCCTCCAAAATAAGGTGTTTGAGAGTGCTAAATTGATGAAATCAGGGCTGGAAAAGTATATGAAAACTTAACTCAAGAACTCAAAAACTTAAATCAAGAAATATATTTCATTGGTCTTAGTTTTGGGACCTAAACATTATGTAGACAAACTTTGAGCAAAATCTGAGACCATGTGACAACTATTTCCTAGATTATATCTATTTTGACATGGAATGACTCACGCAGCACACCCTCAGTGTCTTCTATCTTGTCTCTGTGTGTGTGTGAGTATGTGTGTGTTTGTTTGTGTGTTCTCTCACGTCTGTGTGTGTGCGTGTGTGTTTTTCGTGTTCTCCCACGTCTGTGTGTGTGTTCTCTCATGTCTGTATGTGTGTGCGTGTGCGCATGTGTGTGTTTTCCCATGTCTCTATGTGTGTGTGTGTGTTCTCTTGTGTGTGTGTGTTTTCTCATGCCTGTGCGTGTGTGTGTGTCTGTGTGTGTGTGTGTGTGTGTGTGTGTGTTTTCTCATGCCTGTGCGTGTGTGTGTGTGTGTGTGTGTGTGTGTGTGTGTGTGTGTGCGCGCACATGTGTGTGTGCACGTTCTGCTCTCTGACTCTCTTGTCCTGCGTACCCTCAGTGGTCTGGGGGGAGACACGGAGGGAGTGAACACCCTGCTGAAGCAGTACATGTGCCCAAGTGTGTACCAGTGAGCGGTGCACAGAGGCCTGCTGGGATACGGGAGGAGGAGGAGGAGGAGTTCAGCGAGAGGGAGGAAGATGCCCATGATACACCGCACTGCTCTACTCCACTCTGCTCTGCACGGCCTCAGGGGTGTGTCACACCACGCTCAGCAGGAAGCTATGTCATGCTGTCAATCAACAACTCTCAGACCCGCCCACTTCCCTGTAAATTCCCCCTCTGTATCTCAAACATCACTGCTTTAGAAATGTACATGTGTGAAGAGACCGCCGTCTGACTGTGTGTTCCCTCTGTGAAAAGTCCCATGTTTTTTACTTAAATAAAGTTCAACTCATTGTATAAAGCCTGTGTATGTGCACTGCCAGCTCTCAAGCTCGTAAAGACACTCTGCTGAGCCCCAACCCTGCTGTTGTTATTAGCTCTGAGAGAGTAAATCAAGTCAGCCACACCAGTATTTGCTTCCATGTATCTTTTAAAAAGACAATTGGGAATAATGATAAATAAGATAATAATAACTAGATGTACTGCAGAGCGGTACAAAATATGACCGCCGCCCAATCCAGCACATTTTTTCCACACAAATAAGTCACGTTTGTCAAATTGTGTTCATTTCCTACTTTGTTCCTTTTTTATGTTTGTAATTGAGTGTGTGCAGAGTGTGTGGTTGTTTTGTGTATATGTGTGCTTCTCCTACATCTCCTGCAGTACAGTGTCCTTGTCACTGCAATAGGGCATTGGGATTGATATTTGTTTGGTGGCTTTTGGCCACAGGGAAGAGTACCACCTACTGGCCAGCCACCAACACCACTTCCAGCAGGAACCTACTCTTCCAAGGAGGTTTCTTATCCAAGTACTAACTAAGCCTGCTTAGCTTCAGTAATTCAGCAAAGTCAGGGTATCTGCTGGTCTGGCTGCTGGCTAAAAACAAAAGGTGAAAGGCATATATGATTCTAACTGTCTCACTGAATTGCATTATGCACACTCAATTCTCACTGGTATCTGCTAGACAACAAGTACCAAAACATGATTAGTTCATAGATTTCACATGTAAAATACATTTTATACAACCCCACCCCCATCTTGCCTGTTCATAATTCTGAGAAATTCTTGAATTGTGTGCATGTGTGCGTGTGTTTATGTTTATGTGTGTGTGCCTGTGTGTGTGCATGTGCATGCATGCGTACATATCTCTACTGTGTGTGTATGTGTCATGTATGATTACTGTGAATGTATGTGTGTGCGTGTGTATCTGTTCATGCACATGTGTGCATATGGAATGGGTTAACATGACCGCTGGAGGCAAACATACGCAAACAATTGGTCATCCTAGGCCCTACAGTTCTCAAGATATTCACAGAAAACTCTGTTGGTGTAGTCACTAAATGTACACATAAATTAAGTTATTGTATGGCCCCCCATGAATGAAAGTCCACGAAACTTGGCATGAATTCAGAGGGTGTCATAATGATCCTACACTTTCAATTTCATGCAGTTTTGACCATGTCAGCCAGAGATATTGTGATTACACCTAATTTTTTGGTTTTTAATTTTTAACTAGCTGGCGCTATACATGAAATGAGTGGTTATGGGATGGGTTGACATGGCCCCTTAAGACCAACATACAAAAAAGGTGGTCCTCCTAGGTCCTACGGTTCTCGAGATATTCACAGAAAACTGTGTCCGCCCTACCCTCCTTTTGGGGAGTCCAGTCCAGCCCCAGCCCATTGCCCCATTACTATCGCCCCATTGCCCCATCACCATTGCCCCATTGCCCTATCACTATTGCTCCATTGCTCCAGTACTGCAGCCCCATTGCCCCATCACTGCTGCCCTAGTGTTGCTGCTGTCTGTCTCTGAAAAGCTGCCAGTGGTGGGTGGCGGGGCCTCAGAGTAAAATTGAATTTCCCCTGGGGGATCAATAAAGTATCTATCTATCTATCTATCTATCTAAATCCCCATGCCAACTATCCATCATTGCCAGGGGCATAAAAATGCCTCACACAACTATCTCAGGTGTAGCCCTTACAGGAATGGGTCATAAAGCGGGTCATAATTCCAGGACTCTCCTCGATCATGATGTTTTTAACTGTTTTCTTTAAAAGGGACAGTGTACATTAGTTAACATGCTCATTAAAAAAAGATTTGTAATAAGTAAAGGTAGAGTGTAGAATTTAAATAAACCATGTAATTGTTGAGTGTAGAGTTTAAATAAGCCGTGTAAATGTAGAGATAGCAAGCTAATTTTCATCAGCATTTCGCTGTCAACATCTACAAACAAACCCTTTGTTTCTGTTGTGATGTTGATTAGATCTACTTCCTTCAAGAGTGAGGGTTAACTCACTAGGAATTTGAACACTATCAAATTCCTATCAATCAGTATCATCCGATATAAACGACTCCGCTCCTGAGATACAAGGAGTCCACCTGTTTATGTCTCAGAGAGTAGGGCCCAGCCCAGAGCAGTGGGACTATCTGCATAGGGGCAATAAAGGCTGGTCAGTGTTTTCCGAGCAGAGGACAGAGTTTTTATGGAGGTAAAAGTCCAGCTGTGTGGAGCAGTGGCCATAAACGATGATAAGCCTCTCGGTCTGAAGGGCGACGACTTCGCCTGCCTCATCCTCTCAGGCTGCTGTGGGAGACGCAGCTGTGGTCAGATCTGCTGTGTGGTTCTCCATCGGGTCTTCTTTCCATACGAGTGGTTCTAAAATCAGGTCTTCTCTCCAGTGGTTCTCCATCGGCCATGGACCGTCCAGGCCTTCGCTTCTCAGCACCCCTGCTGCTCCTGCTGGCCTTCCTCAGCCAAGGCCTCTGCCAGCGTGAGTACCCTACTGCTGCGAGAGTTAGTGTCTGAGTACCCTACTGCTGCAGGAGTTAATGTATGAGTAACCTACTGCTGTGTGAGATAGCATATGAGTACCCTACTGCTGCGAGTGTTAGTGTCTGAGTAGCCTACTGCTGCAGGAGTTTGGGTATGAGTAGCCTACTACTGTGTGAGATAGTATCTGAGTAGCTTACTGCTACAGGAGTTAGTGTATGAGTAGCTTACTGCTATGCTGTGTGAGTTAGTGTAAATGGCCCAGTGTGTAGCCTACTGCTAAGTGAGTTAGTGTATGAGTAGCCTACTGCTACAGGAGTTAGGGTATGAGTAGCTTACTGCTGTTCTGTGTGAGTTAGTGTAAATGGCCCAGTAAGTAGCCTACTGCTGTGTGAGTTAGTGTATGAGTAGCCTACTGCTGTGGAAGTTAGTGCACAAGTAGTCTATTAGGAAGTTAGCGTATGAGTAGCCTACTGCTGTGTGAGTTAGCGTATGAGTAGCTTACTGCTGTGTGAGTTAGTGTATGAGTAGCCTACTGTTGAGTGAGTTAGTGTATGAGTAGCCTACTACTGGATGAGTTAGCGTATGAGTAGCCTACTGCTGAGTGAGTTATGTAAGTGGCCCATTGAGTAGCCTATTGCTGAGTGAGTTAGTGTATGAGTAGCCTACTGTTGAGTGAGTTAGCGTATGAGTAGCCTACTGCTGTGTGAGTTAGTGTATGAGTAGCCTACTGTTGAGTGAGTTAGTGTATGAGTAGCCTATTGCTGAGTGAGTTAGTGTATGTAGCCCAGTGAGTAGTCTAAACAAACAAGTAGGTTTGGTCCCCACTGCTCCCACCCAGTTCTATGCCCTTGATACTGATACTGAGGAGTTGGTTTATGTGGCACAGCCAGCTGTGGTGATTTAAAAAACCCTTTCTTCTCTGTAAAGCATACTGCATTTCATTTCATGATAGTTAACACAACAGCCTCTATATGTCCCTAACCAAAAAAGGTATACTTTTTGAGTATTAAGTAAACTTAAGTGCAGTTGAAGTATAATTCCCAAGTTTACTTTATGTAGTAAGTTTATTTGTATTTTTGTGCTTGAGGTATTCTTGTAAGTGTACTATGTTTATACTTTCTTCTGACTAAATTGGCCCACTTTCAGTTTATAATAGTAAACTCGTAAGTACTGAGAATACTGTAAGTAAACAAGTAAAGATACCAATTATATACTTTTAGCACACCTTTTAGTACCATTTTCACTTTAGTTCATAGTATACGTTAAGTATTTTTGTATATTTTGGGGGGGGGGGGGGGCATTATGCCTTTATTGCGGATAGGATAGTGGAGAATGACAGGAAGTGAATGGGAGAGAGAGTCGGGGTGGGATCCGGAAAGGACCGTGGGGGCGGGAATCGAACCCGGGTTGCCGGCGTACGGTGCGCCACGGCCGGGGCCACGTTAAGTATTTTTAAGGTGTAAAATTTTAGGCGCACTATACGTGAACTTATAGGTGTACTGTTAGTATGCTAATGGTAAATGGACTGCATTTATATCACACTTCTCCACTTCTCAATGTAGTCAGTACACAAACAGTAATCTACTTCTCAATGTGATCAGTACACAAACAGTAATCTATATGTATGCTTAGTTCAAAATAAGCAGACCACCAGTAGAGAACAGTAGTTCTTGGGGCATCCGTGGCCTACTGATCAGGGAATCAGACTTGCAACCGAAGGGTGGTTGGTTTGATCCCTGACTGGTAGGAAACATGTGGGTTTGAATAGCGCTTTCCCACATCTACATCCACAGATGAGGTGCCCTTGAGCATGGCACCTAACCCCACACTGCTCCCCGGGTGCCAGATTAGGGGCTGCCTGCTCTGTGTGTGTGTGTGTGTGTGTGTGTGTGTGTGTGTGTGTGTGTGTGTGTGTGCACTGCCCCTGGATGGGTAAAATGCAGAGAACATATTTCCAATAGGAACTTATACAGGAAGTTTATAAAGTAACTTAACTTAGTACAACTTTTTGCTAAGGGGCTCCTTCCTCAGTTCTCTACCTACTGGTAGTGTTGGTTCTCATGTCAGACATGCGTAATCCTGCTGTTGGTTTGTTGGTTGAGAATTCACGATGAAATCATGCAGGCTACATTGAGAGTTGCAGATGTATACTAGGGCGTGTTGTACACCTCTTTTTTCTGTGGGTTCTCTTTAGTCTGCCAAGTGCCATCTGATCTTTTACTGCCTGAGAACACAGCGGTGGAGCATGTGATCGTAACGGTCACCACACAGGGAGTGGTGAATCTCAACTTAGCAAACGACTTTGATGGGACATTTCGGATGGATGGAAAAAATGTCGTCCTGAACAAACCATTAGACTATGAGGTATATATTCATTTAATTTGAAATATATTAGTAAGATATAATAATATATTAATAAGATATACTGTATTAGTAAGGTATATATTTTTTTCTATGATAACAAGAGCATGATTCTTGTGTTCACCTTGATAATGTTGTTCCAGACTCCACCAATCAGTTATTCCGTGAAGATTCAATGTACAAAAGATCTTGATACCGTGAGTGACATTATTGTTCTCCCATCATTCAAGTGTCAGAAATTCAGAAGGGACCCAAATAATTTATCTTTCAATGCTTTTGTGAAAACGTTTATGTAAAGGCCAACATTGCATGTGACTATTGTGGAGTCTTCAACTGAAAATTGCCAGTTAAATGATAAAGATCAAATGAAAATTGTCAGCATAATTATATAATGTAAACATAAATATATGTGGTTTCTATTTTGATATGTAGTTTTGTCATTCATTGTACACAGAAAAAGTGTTAGGAAAGTGAGCACTGTAGTTTCACATCCACTTCCTCTATACATGTAAGGAATCATGCATAACATTAAAAATATGACAGACAGGCTACTCTGGAAGAAAAAAAATGGTATTTTAGTACTGATTAATGACCTGTATGGTACATGTTACTGCGTGCACACACCACTGAATTAAATGTCTCACTGATGACATCAGCTGGCTGAACACTGATTACTTCTCTTCTACATCCTAGATGGAGACAAGCATCATAGTCATTGTGGAGAATGTAAATGATAATCCTCCAGTGTTTGAGCAAAACCTCTACACACTGGAAGTCGATGAGGTGAGCACTCAACTCCTTCAGCATGCACTGTCTACACGGACAAGCTTATGGTGCACCAAATACAATCCAAAATAGTAGTACTAGTAACTATACTACAGTTGATGAAGTCGGATGTGAAGTCGGATGCTCTTGCCTTCTCGTTATGTTTTTTGGCACTAGCATTTAAGTGTGTTTGCCTGAGACACTGCTTGGATTAGGTGTACTGTTCTGTTCTGAGGAGATGTTTCAGTTTGAGGACCTTTCATTTGGTGTATCGGAGGTCTGCATCAAGTTGATTTTTTCCGATACAGTTAGGAAGCTATGTGTTGTATGTGATGTGTGTGTATTACAGTATGTGTGTAAGTTCCTTAAAGTTTTGGATAGTTTAGAGCTAAAACATCCTTAAATTTCCCCTTGGGGATCAATAAAGTATCTATCTATCTATCTATCTATCTATCTATCTAAAACAGCATGTTACGGGGTCCACCCACAACCTTGGCAACACTCTGATCTAGTCATCTCTAGAGGGATAGAAGTCACTGACTTATCAGTAAATGATATATATATCTGATCATTATTGTGTATCTTTTAATGTCCTAAACGCCTTAAAAATTCATCCTGAAACTACAATTAAATCGCTGTTCCTGGACACTAGAGCAGAGCAGCAGTTCATAACTCTTGCAGACTCCATAAATTCAGATATTTTAAATCCTTCTATTGACCAAATGGTAGAGGTCTTTAATAGTGAACTAGGTGTTCTGCTTGACAGAGTGGCTCCTCTAAAGACTAAAAAAAGGCCCTGTAGCAAACCTACTCCTTGGATGAATGAAAATATACTGTACATGACCTAAAAAGATCCTGTAGGAAAGCTGAGAGAACATGGAGAAAAACTAAGTTACAGGTTCACGGTGACATTTTAAAAGAAAAATAGCAAACTATAATCAGAGGCGGACAGAGTACACAGCTTCATTACTTGAGTAAAAGTACAGATACCCCTTGCTAAATTTTACTCAAGTACAAGTAAAAGTACAACAGTCAGATGTCTACTTAAGTAAAAGTACTGAAGTACTTGTTTTTAAAAGTACTTGAGTATCAAGAGTACAAGAGTACATTTTCTAAATATTGCATTACTACTGCCACAGTGCTTACATTTATGTACAGAAACGTCCTACATGGAGTTATGAAAAATGTTAATGTGGAGAATGTAAAAGGAATTGAAAGTAAAATCAAGTCATTTTCATCTTTTTACCATGTTGCCAGAGATGGGCAGTATTTCTAATACATGTATTTAAAATACGTATTTCAAATACAAAATACTATTTTGTAATTGAAACACATGAAGTGAAAACTATCATTAACTTGTTCAGCAAATTGAAATAGTCTGGCGAGGTGGGGCCACGGGTTGGCACATTCCCGGCATCCAGTAACCTGCTACGTCTTCATCCATTGTTTCGTCCATGGTTTTGTCTCTTACAGTTTTTCTCAGTCGCTTTGGTGCTTTTTTCAGATCAGAATGAAAATTCTCAACTATTAGTTCAACCTCCACAACATTTAGTCATTTGTGCACATCATAGTAGCAATTTCTCCTTCCTCTGAACAAATTGCAAATACTTTTGGACATGTATCAGTTGCTTTCATACAATTCTCTGCTGTTTTTTAACATTATCATTTGCTTATGTCATGTCAGGCAAAATGAACTATACTTATGAATGCTGAATAGTCGTTCCCAATAAAACTAATAGTCTTCATTTCATTGCTTGAGTCATTAAATACAAAATTGTTGAACTAGTTATCAAATTCTGTCACAGTGCTGTAGAATTGCAAAGAGCATACAGTAAAAATGTACGCATTCAGTGTCTTGTACTCACTTACTCACCTAACTACAGCAATGTGTAACTTTACTGTTTTCAAATGGCTGTACAAGTACTGTATAGTGCTGTCTTGAGCATGTTCAGGTAGTGTCACCGAGTTCTGACCTTTTTGTTGCATTGGAAAACACTGAGAGAACTGTCATGAAGAAAACATGACAAAGCCATTTGACTATCTTGTTCATAAACGATGGTGTCAAGACTTCTCATTTTGATGACACTGACAGTTTCATTGACATGAATACCTGCTTTTGAGGAATGGACTATCCATTTTGAGCAAGTGACATGCTTTTGCAGGTCATCCACTAGGTTTTGCAGTTTGCACTAATTGTTTTGAGAATTGCACTAACTTCTGTGCAAATGTTAATAGTGATGTGAGAATAGCACCAAAGCGACTGAGAAAAACTGTAATCTAAATCTGACCATGGAGTTGACTTTGGCGGAAAGTCAAGGCTGCCAGTTTTTCCCGGTTGTTGTGTTTCTTAAACATCTGTATATAAATTCATATAATCACAACAAATACTAAGAACATACTACGGCTAACGGCTTAGAGCCCACATCAACGGGGCCTGAGCATTGTTATCAGAGCCTATATATATACTACCGCAACAACTTGCTGCGTTAGCCTCAAATTGTATTATTATTATTATTATTATTTTCTTCTCTATTATTGTGTTAAATGTTCCAAATGTAAAGCACTTTGAGCTGCATTCTGTGTATGAAAGATGCTATACAATTAGAGCTTATTATTATTATTATTATTATTATTAAAATGATTGATGTGTGTTTAGTGTGTGTGATCTGTGGTTAAGTTATTGTAGATGTATGTTTATTGTGTGTGATATGAATGTGTAATGAAATGACATGAAATGAAATGAGTTGTGTTTAGTGTGTGTGTGTTGTGTGTAAGTTATGAAATGATTGATGTAATGTGTGTTTTATGTGTGCGTAGCTGCTTCCATTGTTTACAGATGTGGGCCAGATCGCGGCCACTGATCCAGATAACTTGGGTCTCCTGTATTACACGATCATACCCGACCCCACCCAGGTAAGATTGTCCCTCTCCCACAAAACACATATTACCAGACCCCCCCCCCACACACACACACACACACACATTACCAGATCCACCCCCCCACCCCCCACACACACACACACACACATACACACACACACACCAGATCCTACCCCCCTCCACCTCAAAACAAACACACATGAGGGGGTCCCTCATACAGCTCACACATTGGGTATGCCTCCATTTCTAACACCATACAGCATGTACCCACCAGGCCAGGCTCGTTGGTATGGCAGTCAGAGTGCAAACTCAACCGTTGTGACGGCACTCCGTCACACTCCCCTTCTCCATCACAGTCCCTCTCACACCAAACATACAGTACAACCTCTCAAAGAAAAACAAACTTCTTACTGTGACTGTGTTCATTTGGTTTGCACAGGACTACTTCGCACTGCAGGCCCCCAGCCTGCCAAACATCCTGGTGAAGCAGCGCCTGGACTTCGATACAGTTCAAAGGGTGCAATTCACCTTGATTGTCCAGGTGAGTGAGGCACTCTTCTTCCGCTAAGTCCCTTTTAAATCCCCATCACTATGAAACCACTGAGCCAATGACCTAGGCCTCTCAGGATTGTGGGAAGTGTGAAGAGGCTAGAACAGAGAGAGTATGCTGATGATGTGATGCTCTAAATGAGGGGGCTAGAACAGAGAGAGTATGCTGATGATGTGATGCTCTAAATGAGGGGGCTAGAACAGAGAGAGTATGCTGATGATGTGATGCTCTAAATGAGGGGGCTAGAACAGAGAGAATATGCTCATGAGGAGGTTAGAACAGAGAGACTATGCTCATGAGGAGGCTAGAACAGAGAGGATATGCTGATTATGTGATGCTCTCCGTGTCTGCTGTTTCACTACCCTCAGGACACGCAGACGTCAACCCCACAAACTCTTTCGGCCACCACCACGGTCATAATCAATATCAAAGACATTGACAACCGGCCGCCATGGTTTCAACCCTGCACCCCGGAGACCTACAACCAAGCCACAGTCTGCCTGAACGCAGGGTACAATGGGCAGGTCACCCTAACACAACAAACCGTAAGTTGTCCCTATGCGAGTATCTGTTATCTGTGTATATCTGAGTAGAAGTATGTGTATCTGTGTATATGAGTGTATGTGTATTTGAGTATCTGTGTATATGTGTATCTGTGTATGTGTTTATGAGTATCTATGTGTATGTGTATCTGTGTGTATGAGTATCTGTATGTATGTGTATCTGTGTGTATGAGTATTATGTGTATCTATGTGTATGAGTATCTGTGTGTATGTGTATCTGTGTGTATGAGTATCTGTGTGTATGAGTATGTGTATTTGAGTATATTTGTGTCTATATATGTGTATTTGAGTATCTGTGTGTATCTGTGTACTGTATCTCCTGTCCAGACTGGTCCTCTGCCTTTGACGCCTGAGAACCTCCGTGCGGTGGATGGGGACAAAAACCTCAATGCACATATTTCTTACAAACTCCTGGGTGGTGAGTTCAGCTGAAGCTTGTAGGGCGTGTCCATCTATCTATTTATTTATCTCTCTATCTCCTAGCCTGGTAAACCAAACTCATTCACAAGTGGATAGAGTCTGGTCACCAGTGTTGGGGTCGTTACTCAAAAAAAGTAATATATTACACATTACTCATTACTGTAAAAAAATGTAATCCCTTACATTTCTTTTCCATACTCTCTATGGAAAGTAAAGCCTTACATTACTTTTGCGTTACTGCATTTAAATGTTTCTATGGACGCTGTTATTGATATCGTCCCCTTTTATTTATTATTTAATTAATTACATTGTATGAAACATTAGGTAGCATAATCTAGTCTATTACACTTCTCCAACCCAGGTTGCGCTGTAGGCCTACCAGGCATTTCTTACAGATAGCTGATCATTGCTTTGTCTTACTGAAAGCTGCCTTCAAGTTCACAAACACGGCACCTCAATGCTGCTGTTAAAAATGTTGTCAATTCGAATTACTTTATGGAAACGCTGCTGCCCTGCTCTCACACCCTGGGCCTGTTGCACAAAAGCAGAATTAAGACATCCGGGATAAGTTACTGAGCTGCGCTCAATGAAACCAAAACAAGAGTGTACAGGCTTAATTGGTTGCACAACGAGCAAGCCAGGATGAGCAGACACGGATTCATCAAGCCAGGTGAAACCTATCCTGGATAAGTGCGCGCTCACTGCTCCCTCAAATAGACCCCGCCACCGATCACAGATTCACTGATTCACCATGGCAACTAGAGCGGCTTCATTGCTTCTTCTACGGTGTGAAGTAGGTAGATAGCCTTCTCACAACAGCAACAAACAGCAACACCTCTGTTAAGGAGAATATTGCAACTTGTTCCGCGACCACCACGTGTGAAATGGTTACGGCACTCCTGTGACATCACATTGTCGCATGACAGGTCGGGAATGGCGAGTATGTAAAAGTTAATTAATGATCACAAACGTTTAAATAATGACAGTGGGTCTAGGTATTCCGTCTGGTTTCCGTTTGTGGTGACTGCTGACTGAGATAAGGGATGAGATTAAATAGATCCTGGAATTTAGCCTGGTCTGGAGCAGGCTAGCTCCACAGAATAAATCGCCATGGTGATTTATACCATAACATATACTGCTGCCCCCTATCCCGCTTTTGTGCAACTGGATCACAGATAAATTGAGCCAGGATAACCAAGATATCCCGGCTTAATCCCTTATCCTAGTTTTGTGCAATAGGCCCCCTCCCTCACAATGTTGAATATTGACACGCACACAACTTGCAAAAAATTTAACTGCTTTGAGTGATGTGTACTCGCGACTTACGCACCTTCTGGCAGATGCTCTTGTTCTGACTTCAGACTAGTCATTAGTTGTGCACTGTTCCCACTCTACCGCTCAGTATTCAGCTAACAAAAACCCCGATGGGTTTTATTTTTTGCGAATGTTCTTGTCGGCCTCCTAGAAGATGCACACACACACACATACACACACACACACACACACACACACACACACACATTAATACCGGCAACGCAGTTTAACTTAGAATGAACTAAATAAGAATGCACTTGTTACCACAACATTTTGAACTGCAGATTTTCTTTAAACAGGTGAATATTTAGTGTTGTATTTTAGCTCTTATAAACAGCCTGAATGTAAATAGGAAAACAAAGAAGTTTGATTTAAAGCCAAGAAGACCGCCTCAGATGCAGTGCTGTAGGAGGCGGCCTGATTTCACGCACCCTGCTCATGACATTGTTGCTCCAACAGCAGTAGCTATATTGTATATTGGATGATAAAACCATAGCTGCAGAGCTCAATAAGTTATTAAGTGACTAAAAAGTTATTGGGTCATAAAGGTGGGTTTGTTTACTAATGTTACTATGTTATAATAATAATAATAAAAAGAAAACTAATGTTACTATGTTATAATAATAAATAATTGCATTGTATGGGAATGGTTGGAAATGGAAATTGTTTACCAATGTGAAAAAACACAAAAAAACAAATGTTACTATATATAATATGTTATAATAAATAGTTGCCTTCTATGGAAATTTTGATACTAATGTTATGTTGTTAATTTGTAAAGTTTCAGTGTTATTCCCTAGGCCCACTAATGTTACCCCGACGTGTCCTCACTTTTGGACCTTTAAAATACAAATTTGTCCTAACTTTTGGGCAGAAGTGTCCTCATTTTCAGTGTCATGGCGGTGGTCACCCTAGTTGTGTTGACTTGATAACAGTGACAGACTAAGAGGAATATTACATTCACAAAGCAATACTTTATAAACTCTCGTTGTGTCTGCTAAATGAAAAAATGTAAATGTAATAAACCCTCGTTGTGTCTGCCTGTGGTCTTTAGTGAGCGACATCTTTGACCTCAATCAAGGCACCGGAGAGATTACGATGAATAAACCTGTTGATGTGGAAGGTCCTATTATCCTGACTGTTATGGTAAAGAAACTGCATAAACCTTCTTAAACCCATTTTATGATCATCTTTCTCCATGACCTTTCAAATCTTGTTTGCTCTCAGAACCCTGAAGCATGTGAACTTCCTGCTTACTGCTGCTGTACTGTATGCCGACAGGCTTTTCAGACGGAAAATGCTGATCAGTTCTCTACCACCACTGTGACCTTTGAGGTCAAGATCATGAGCGTGCATCCGCCCATATTTGAAAAGGACACCTACGAAGGCTACATCTCCTTGGACGCAGGTGTGAACAGTCTGGTCCTGGAGGGGGAGTTCTCCACCAAACCGCTCCGGGTGCAGGCCACAGACCAGGACTATGCTGATGTGAGTTCCTCTGGCCTGTCAGACTCTTCAGCACATTTAGCCAATTAGCCATCCATACTGTTATCCAAACAGGCTAAAAGACACACTATGTAGGAATCTAGCCATCCATGTCTCAAAGACACTTAAAAGAGAATTCCGTATTTTTCACATAGATTTCTAGCCTGGTTAGCACAGAGACCGTCTCAATTGTAATTGAGAGTGGGTCTGGGAAAGGTTCATTATGACTTCCAGCAGGTTCATTATGACTTCCAGTAGAAAAAGTGTGGTCTGCACACTGCAACTGCTCCAAAATATAAACTTTATTGATTTAAAAGCAACGTTTCGATCCCCTTGGATCTTCGTCAGGCATCGTCTGGCACCTGCAGAAAACTTTACTTTGGATGTGCGCACCCACTCTCCGAATCATTATGACTTCCAGACAACTAACAGTGAATTGAAACTTAAATTGGTGCATTAAACTCCTACCAAATCGTTTAAAAAGTGTAGCAATCTCATAAAGGAAGGTTTTAAATGCAGTTGTTTATTCAATTCCAAAGAAATACACATCCATGCCGGATTAGCGATTGTTTTTGCAGGCCCGTGTTTTAGGGACATTGGAAATGGGCTTCAATGGCCTGTTGGCCAGAAGGACCTGCAGAGCAAATCCCACATTTGCCAAAGATTCGTATTGGTATTCCCAGGCTAATAGATTTCTGTTTCTCGAAGTCACCGAGTACTGTTGGTACGAAAACAAACAGGCTTAAAGACTCATAGGAATTTAGTCCATGTCTTTATCCAAAGAGGCTTAACATGGTTCTCAATACCAATTTCAAGTTTTTGCCTTTCTGTAGGAGTCCATCCTCCGTATTGTAGAGATTCCATTCTCCATATTGATAATTACAGAGACTCCATTCTCTGTATTTAATTGCAGAGACTCCATTCACAATATTGATAATTGTAGAGACTCCATTCTCTGTATTGCAGAGACTTCATTCTCCGTATTGATAATTGCAGAGACTTCATTCTCCGTATTTATTTACTGAGACTCCATTCTCCGTATTTATTTACTGAGACTCCATTCTCCGTATTTATTTACTGAGACTCCATTCTCTGTATTTAATTGCAGAGACTCCATTCTCTGTATTTAATTGCAGAGACTCCATTCACAATATTGATAATTGTAGAGACTTCATTCTCTGTATTGCAGAGACTCCATTCTCCGTATTTATTTACTGAGACTCCATTCTCCATATTGATAATTGCAGAGACTTCATTCTCCGTATTGATAATTGCAGAGACTTCATTCTCCGTATTGATAATTGCAGAGACTTCATTCTCCATATTGATAATTGCAGACTTCATTCTCCGTATTGATAATTGCAGACTCCATTCTCTTTATTGTAAGTCAGTGTGACATCAGAATGAGTTACACTGGTGAATGAAAGTGAGGTGCAATGTGGTTGAGTGTGTGTGTGTGTGTGTGTGTGTCCTAGGGCTTCAATCCTGACGTGCAGTATGAGATCCAGGGCAGCAGTGACTTCAGCATCACGCAGCAGGGCTTCATCCTCATGGCAAGGACGGCCCCTGCAGGCCCAGTCTCCATCAAGGCAAGCTGCATCCTCTTTTCCATCTGTGTATCTGTGTGTGTGTGTACTGTACAGTATGTGTGAGTGAATTTTAAAACTTTTGTCTGTTTATATGTGTGAGTGACTCTATATCCTTTGTGTGTGTGTGTGTGTGTGTGTGTAAATGTAAATTACAGTTACTAATCAAAATCTTGGTGATTACACATTTCAAACTTAACCCCGTAACCACTTTTTTTCCTTCCCCAAAGAGAGAGGCCACTTTAGCAAAGTATTGTAACAATCACTTCTTATTGCACCTGTACTAATGACCTGTAGGTACACAAAAATACATTGCCGGTATGTATGGACAACATAAGTATGTGATTTTACATATTGTTACATAGGTTGTTACACTGTACTGTTATGTAGATACACTGGAACAGGAGGCGCGTAAAATAAAAGTTACCTGTATATCAACAAGTAATCAGAAGTAATCAAATGAAATAACTACATTACACTGATATAATAGTGTACATGTATAATTATGACCGCCGCGCAGCGAAGCGGCGGTCATATAGGTTTAGTCAGATTTTTTTTTTTTCTTTTTTTTTATTTATTTATTTATTTATTTATTTATTTATTTATTTTTTCGCATGCCCAAATTTTCGTCAAGGATTCTCGGGACACTGAAAGACCGGGGTACACAAAACTTGGTGGGCATGTAACCCCACATGGATAGCATGGAACCATCGTTTTTCGTTTTGATCTGTATCCCCCCCGCTGTGAATGGAATATCTGGATTTGTATCCCCCCCGTTGTGAATGGAAGATATTCTGTGAATATCTCGAGAACCGTAGGGCCTAGGAGGTCCACCTTTTTTATGTATGTTGGTCTTAAGGGGGCATGTCAACCCATCCCATTACCACTTATTTCATGTATAGCGCCACCTAGTTAAAAATTAAAAAGCAAAAAATTATGTGTTTTCATCACAATATCTCTGGCTGACAAGGTCAAAACTGCACGAAATTAAAAGTGTAGGATCATTATGACACCCTCCGAATGCGTGCCAAGTTTTGTGTACTTTCGTTCATGGGGGGCCTTACAATAGAGAGAACTGTAGGGCCTAGGATGACCATTTTTTTCCGTATGTTTGCCTCCAGGGGTCATGTTAACCCATTTCATGTGCACACATGTGCACAAACAGATACACACGATTTATTAGTGTGTGCTTCACCTCACTGTGTGTTCACTGTGTGCTGTTTGTGTTTCACTAATTCACCGATTGGGTTAAATGCAGAGACCAAATTTCCCTCACGGGATCAAAAAGTATATATACTTATACTTATACACGCCCACAAATACATTCACAGTAATCATACGTATGACACATACTCACACAGTAGACATATGTACGCATGCATGCACAGGCACATACGCAGGCACACACACACACACACACACATAACATAAACATGTACATGCACACATGCACACAATTAAAGAATTTCTCAGAATTATGAACAGGCAAGATGGAGGTGGGGTTGTATATAATGAATTTTACATGTGAAATCTATGAACTAATCATGTTTTGGTACTTGTTGTCTAGCAGATACCAATGAGAAATGAGTGTGGATAATGTAATTTAGTGAGACAGTTAGAATCCTATAGGCCTTTCAGCATGATTTATTTTTGTGGAAAAAATGTGCTGGACTGGGCGGCGGTCATATTTTGTACCGCTCTGCGGTACATCTAGTTACATTACTTATTGTATGTTACACAGGTCAGCTAGTAATCTGTAACTATTACATTTTAAAAATGAACCTTCCCTACCCTGTGTGTGTGAGAGAGAGAGAGAGAGAGAGACCTTAATCTCTCTCTCTGTGTGTGTGTGTGTGTGTGTGTGTGTTTACATGTAACTTGTGAGAAACTGAGTTCCAGTCTGTTCCCTGCTGTGACTTCAGGTGCGTGCCGTGGACAGCAAAAGTGGTGATGAAGCAGTAACTGCTGTGCAGTTGGTGGTGTCTCCAGGTGAGACTGACGGCTACACATTGCACAGGTGTAACACATCACAGATGCTACACAGTACCTACAGTATACTGTATGTAACACATCACAGATGCTACACAGTATCTATATGTAACACATGACAGGTGCCTTAAAGGTGCTCTATGTGTAACGCATAACAGAGGAGCCTTAAAGGTGCTCTATGTGTAACGCATGACAGAGGAGCCTTAAAGGTGCTCTATATGTAAAGCATGACAGAGGAGCCTTAAAGGTGCTCTATATGTAAAGCATGACAGAGGAGCCTTAAAGACAGAGTTTTCGAAACCCACACTTAAAGGGAAACTATGCAGCATTGGCAATCTTTTCGCCGTTTTCTTGCTTTTTGCTCGCAGGTTTCTCTGCAGAGCTCCCCCTACAGCTTCAGAGTATATATTTTACAACACCCCTCAATCGGTCAGTCTGCCGTTTCCTCTTTCCCTGTTCCTCCAACAAAGGTTTACTAGCTTTCTGCTTCTTTTCGCTGGCTCTGTCATGACGAATGTTTGAGAAACTCCATCGCTACCTTGTTCCAGCCGGTGCCTGGCGTGTGCGTGTGCTGTGCAATAAAGCAATTTGTTGCATTGCGAGGCTGCCGCCGGCCCAAAGTTGCATGGCTGTTTTTTCTGCTCACAAACACTAGGAGGAAGCAAGACGGCCACCATTCACCCCAGAAAAACTCATATAAGCATTCCAATGACTCTGAAGCTGTTAAGTTAAGGTACTGTAGATTAAGCTAAACAAACTGCATAGTTCTCTTTTAAGTAGAAATACAGATATTTGATCATAAAAATGACTTAAGTAAAAATAAAAGTAATCTATAAGCATACCACTTAAGTAAAAGTCTTAAAGTATTTATTATTTACAGTGCTTAAGTATGACAAGTAGCCCATTACAAAACATACTTAAGTACTGAAAGTACAAAGGCTACTAGTAAAAGATTTTGAGGCCAGGTGGGGTGACAACCTTCGCTCTGCTTAAAAAAAAAAAGAAAGCAGTCAGAACTTTGGATAAGAGCACCTTAAAACTTGGTGCCTAAACGTCATGAATTTTAATTTATGTAACTTATGTAACCTGCATTGTGTTGAACCTGCGCGATTCAGCCCTGCACACGCCCGGACTGGAACCCGCGAAACAGCAGCACCTCGGGTCGGGAGGCGAGCGCGCTAACAATTGAGCCAATAGCCCAGGCTACTGGCTCGCATGCCAGCAGCACTCTTGAGGCGTCAGGGAGTGAGGTTTACCAATGTTCCACAAGCACAGCTAAGCTAGCTATTCCAGTTGCTGCTGGAATCCATGCATTTCCACTGAATTATTTTTGGAATCTGATCCCTTATCATACCTTTTCATTCTTACTCGTTGCTCGACTTATCGTGACTAAATTCAAGATGGCTGCAAACGCTAAACTTCGTGAAGGTACTGTCTGTATAAATCGTCTTGTAAGTAAACAACCAGTGCTTTTTCAAAGTTCTCAATGTCTCGTTTTAAATGTCAGGGCCCTCGGAAGTCTACCAATGAAGTGTGGAGATACATTGAGCCTCGTAAATGGGTGTAAAACAGTGATTTATTTGCATGGCTAGCCCGATGCCGAAGCACCACTATTGAAAAAGCTGTTGGTAGCATCGGCTAACTAGCGCCAGATTTTGGAGTGCAGGGGACAAGCCGAGATGGGCTATGAGACATACGTTCACACTCGGTATCATGTTTCAATACACTTTAGGTCAATATCACACCGGAATTCTCCTTTAACGTCACTATGTCTTCATTTATTGCCCGTGGTGACATCAGGTCAGAAAATCTTGGGGTTGCAATTATCTAACATGCTGAAGGCAGACTGTAGCTTTTGTTTTCATTTGCACATTATTTTAGTCTACTTTCTACTTAATGCTGCTCATGAAAGTGTAGTGGAGTAAAACTATACATTTAATTAAAAAAAAATTAAATAGTGAAGTAAAAGTAGGAAGAAAAATAAAAACTCAAGTAAAGTTTAGATACTTTCCATTCATACTTAAGTACTGTACTTAAGTATTTCTACTTAGTGACTTTACATCTCTGCTTAAAGGTGTTCTATGTGTAACATATGACAGAGGAGCCACAAAGTTGCTCTACTGTATGCAAACATTCTGTAGAAATAGCAACAGGGTGTGAAGTTTTGAGGTCACGTCTAAAATAATGCTACATACGGGGCATACATACCGGGGTCTAAAATGAAGGCTACATGCTGGGCAGCCCATATCTACTCAAGTTATCAAGCTAATTAGGTGGTTACATTTACATGTAGTCATTTAGTTAACCAAGTAGAGATGGCCACATTTACATTTAGGCATTTAGCTAACCAGGTAGCGATGGTTCGGACTCCTTTCATGAGGCAACTTTCCAGCTAAAGAATAGTATGTGACATATTATAAATATCAAGGTTGAATGGAGACTTTTCAATTCTACAATATTTTCATGCCACATCATGGATATCTGAGGAACATGAGGTAGCTTTTAGCCTCTGCCACCTTGGACAAACTGTTTATTTCTGCATGGTGGACAGACGTGGGGATTTACTGCCCCCTATTTGCTTGGAATGGGGAAATTATTTAGCTCGCTAACTGACAGCTAGCCAGACTTGCAGACAGCTTGTTTGCCCTGAGGGGCACACAGTGTGCGTGAAACATATGTAAGAGGCTAACGCTGTTCCACAAGGTCACGGCCACTGCTGCTGCTCAATGCCAGCTTCTTGAGCTGATTCTAACTCCAACTCTCACGCCTCATGCCTGGTATTCCTTTAGAGACGCCTACCACCACAGCTATGCCCTCTACGACTACCGACATGCCAACCACCACTCCCGATATGCCAACCACCACTCCCGACATGCCAACTACCACTACAGACATGCCAACCACCACTACAGACATGCCAAGCACCAGCACTGCTATGCCATCCTCTTCAGCTGCCATGACTAGTACTCCCTCTCCACAGACCACAACAGGTGACATTCCCATACCAAACCTTGAACTTTCCTAACACCTGTGAACACACACACACACACACACACACACACACACACACACACACACACACACACACACACACACAGAGAAAAACACACATTCTCTCTCTCTCTCTCACACACACACACCCTTATTTTCAGGAGCTCTTCCTCAGTCAGAGCTTTGCTTTCCTCTGTCACTTGCAGTCAGTAATTTGGGGTGTGATTGACCAAATGGAGAACTGCTTCTGTCCACTCTGATTCCACGCTAAGCATTCTTGAGCATGCACGCTTTCTTGGGGTCCCTGCTCATAGCTACCCACCCAGTTAACACAACCCACCCAGACCAGCAGGTGTGTGTGTGTATGTGTGTCCTGTGCTGTAGACGGGCCAGGTAACACAACCCACCCAGACCAGCAGGAGAAGGAAAGAGTTTCCCATCAGTAGAAAGTCAAATTACACAAAACAACAAAAGCTCATGACTGGTCTGTGTTGGTGTACTACATCAGCTATGTTAGTTGCTTGTGGGTTTGTGTCTATATATGCATGTTAGAGTGTATGTGTGTGTGTGTGTACATGTATGTGTGTGTGCACTGGATGTACTGTATGTGTGTGCATGTGTCTACATCTGGACATTGCATGTGTATTTGTGTATATTTGCATGCTGTGTGTGTGTGTGTGTGTGTGTGTAACTGTGTATGTGTGTGTAAGTGTGTGTCTAACTGTATGTGTGTATAACTGTGTGTGTCTAACTGTATGTGTGTATGACTGTGTGTGTGTAACTGTGTGTATGTGTGTATGACTGTGTGTGTGTCTAACTGTATGTGTGTATAACTGTGTTTGTGTATATAACTGTGTGTGTGTATAACTGTGTGTGTGTCTAACTGTATGTGTGTATAACTGTGTGTGTGTATAACTGTGTGTGTGTCCTGTGCTGCAGACGGGCCGGCCCTGGCGGCAGGGATGTATCGTATGGAGGACATGATTGCCGTGGGAGTGTCTCTGGGCATCCTGCTCCTTATCTGCATGGTCCTCATCGCTCTCATGGCCGTCTACATCAACAGCCACAAAAAGGACAACCGCAAGATCAAGGAAGTCAGCCATTTCCACAGCAATGTGAGTTCACATACCTGCTATTTCCCTTATGGACCTGTGTCCAGTGATCACATTTTTTGCGCCGATGGTGGCCATGTTCTATACAAATCCTATGAAGTTCAGCGTTCACAACGCTCAGTGCCCCCGGCAGAAAAAAGACATCGGCGCTCTGACCGTTTGTTTTCTGCAGTGCTCAGAGCGCTGAAAGTTGAAATGTGTTCACCTTTTAGAACAGCACTGGGCCTGTCAATGTCACCTCTCTCTCGACAACCGTAACCTAGCAACACTAAACACTTGACTAAAGCACTCTGAAAATGAGGTTGGTGGACACAGGCCCTAAATGTGCTATGTGGAGCTTTTTGCATTTTAAAACATTTAACCTAGAAATAGCAGCAAAGAGTGAAGAACCGTAATTTGAAAAATGCTCAGTGTTACCCAGACGTCCACTGAAGTTAGCATTTTAACCTAGTACTAGCGTCAGCCTGGATCTCTTGTAATACCACTTTTCACCACGTGTGGTGCTGTTTTAAATACAATGCAAGTCATTGGAGGAGAACCATGTGGTGTGATGCTTTCAAGACAACATGAATTCTACATACAGAACTACAGTACACATAGCAACTTAATGTGGCAGCTACACACACGCACACACTCACACACACACACACACACAATAGTGACTCTCTCTGCTGCAACTCCCCTGTGTTTGACAGCTTTCTGCAGTGTCTCTTGGACCAAAGGGCGGAGTGCAGTACATTAACAAAGGCTTCCAGAAGGACGAAGACGGGGCCGGCTCCATGGCCTCAGATGAACCAGACTGGCCCGCCCGTGCAGTGGAGGCACCGGTCAGCAAGGCCGCAGCTGTACCTCTGTACGAGACGGCCAGAGGCGAAACCAGCAGCCTGGCGAGCAAGAGCGAGTCTGAGAAGGAGGTGAAACCCATCCTGACCAAAGAGAGGAAGGACGAGGATGGCTACAAGGCCGTCTGGTTCAAACAGGACATTGATCCCAAGGTCGAGGTCACTATCATTCCCGACCGTGCCGCGCAGGATGATGACGAAGATGAAGATGCAGATGAAGATGATGGGTCAGAACGGGGAGGGGATAATTTGTCACTTGACGAAGATGATATGCGGGGAGGGGTTAATTTGTCATATGACCAAGATGAAAACTCCGACTTGGATGATTTCCCACAAACGTCCGATTTGTAGCTTAAGAGAACAACTGTTCATTGTTCCTTATACAAAGACTCCAATCATAAAGCAATGTGATTTTCTTGATTAGGGCCACGACAGGTGATGACACTGGCCCAGTGTTACTCTATACTATGCTTTGCACTTTTGTAAATATGTACATGTCAGGACAAGCTATTTTTAATTTTAATACAAATAGTATGAAGTGATTAAGAATATTAAAGCACTTTTTATTGGCCTAAAAGCCCTTAATGTTAAAGTATAATATTACTCTGAAATGGCTTGAAATCTTGTTTAAACTTTAAAAGACTTCATTTATGACTGTATAAAATGCCATGATAATAAAGAAGCCAAATGACAAACTAGTGACCCTGTGATGTCATGTTCCAAAGGGAATAGTGTCCCTCATAAACAGAACCTGGACAGACCTGGATAGCCGTCGCCACGGCAACCCCTCATGGTTATTGCTGGTGCTTGATAAGGTGTTCCTTCCTGGTGCAGTAGACAATACCTGCTCTCTGGGCTACTCGGAGGGACTGGAATCAGGAAATCCATAGCACTAATCATAAGCCATAAACTTTATCTCTTCCACATGTCAAATATTAACTTCAGGCTCCAACATCAGCAGCACAATGCCCTTTTTCCACAGACAGATCAACACACTCGAAGAGTGGAGGGCAGCGACCACTCCCTCTGGTGCCCCCATGGTTCAAATAAATGTGTTGAAGTGCCCCCAAAAGTGTCCGATTGGCTGGCCTTTACATTCTGTGTCACTTCAAACAATAAGGTGGGGATCACATTAGCCAGCGGCAAGCGGCAGGTTTTCAATTGTTCTCTATGGTTCGGCAGCGGAACGGTGGCAACGTTGACGTTGAACTTTCATAGCTCAACGCGAGCGTATTCAATAGAGTCCCGAAACCATGACAAACCGCTTGTGTTGCTTAGGAACGAGACAAAACTTATTATGGTCTGAGCGTTGCGTTAAGTTTGCTGCTGCCGCTTGCCGCAGGCTGATGTGATCCCTGCCTAAGCCCTCTATGCTGCCCCTACATGAGAGTGTTCCAAAGGGTGTCATTTCCAGTAGAAAATGCAGTGGAATGCATAGCCTACCTATAAATTGTAATACATGTGAGAAAGAAGTGCCAATGTGCTCCTCTAGTGGATAAAATGTAATGCAGTGAAGTATCCCGGCTTTTGTCTGGACTCGGGACACGCAACTCAAAATCGGGACTATCCCGTTTAAACCGGGACGTCTGGTCACCCTATTCTGTGGCTAGTTGAATAACTTGCCTTTCCAGATTAAATGTCCAAACTGGTTAAAAAAGGCATGTGAACAGTCTTGAAAATAAGGGTAGCTTCCTTACCTATAGCGTCGTTGAAAGTTTGCACGTTCTTTTAAACACACATCTTTTTTTTTTTTTTTTTCCATGGTTTATTTATGTAAGTTTTTAGGGTTTTTTTTTCCCAATACAGAGTACATGAAACAGTAAAAGTCCATTCCACAATGACATTGCAAAGCTGACATAAACTCAATACAGGGATACCCACCCCACCCAACCCCCTCCCCTCCCCTCCCCTCCCCTCAATCCCACCCTCCACCCCACCCGCCCTCCACACCCTAACCCACCCCACCCAGACTGTACTGTTCTACAAACACAGAGAAAACTGAAACTAAGACATGACACCAGGGGATGCAAATTAAAATATTAAAATAATAATAAAAAATAAATAAATAAATAAAAACCCTAACTAAATAAAAAATAAATAAATAAAAATAAGAAGAAGAAGAAGGGGGGAGAGGGGGTGGGGGTCTCATATTATGCGTATAGCATCTCCAAGCAAGTCCCCAGCACAATCAGGTGAGTGCAAATGTCAGGGATACCCTAGCATCCTTGTGTAAATAAGGTATAGCTCATGAGGGATCTGGGAGTTGCAAGTTCAGTGTTTCAACATGCAGAAGGAAGGGCTGCCATATCTTATTGCATTTGGATATAGAGCCTCGCCTTAAGTACCGCATCCTCTCCAGCTTTGAGAACATTAGCACATCCCTTATCCAAAGTGTATGTGAGGGTGGGTGGGAGTCTTTCCAGTGTATCAAAATTAAACGCCTAGCAATTAAAAAAACAAATGCAACAAAGTCTGATTTGGAGCTGGATAGCTTGATGGTATCCGGTAAGACTCCAAATAGAGCGGTGAGTGGGCTTGGGTCCAGGGGTGTCTGCAAAACATCCGAGACAGAAGAGAATATAGACATCCAGTATGTATGTAGGGAGGGGCAAGTCCAGAACATATGCAAAAGTGTACCATGGTGCTGCCGACATCTGTCACAGAGTGGGTCAGTATTTGGATAGACACGGGACAGTCGGACCTTCGTCCAATACACGCGATGTAGAAGCTTACATTGAATAACTCCATGTCTCGCACATATTGAGGAGCCATGCACACGTCCAAGAATTGATCCCCAAGCCAGTGTCAAATCTATGCCCAGGTCTTCTGACCAGAGAGCTAGAAGTGTGTCATTTGAAGGAGAATAGAAAGAGAGTATAACACCATATAGTGTGGACACCATGCCCTTCATTGTCAGGGGGACGTTCAAGATTCTATCAATAGGAGTGGTGGCTGGGATTCGTGGAAAATCTTTATACGTCTTTCTATAAAAATCTCTTACTTGTAAGTATCTGAAGAAGTGACTGTGGGGAAGATGGAATTTCTCTACTAACTGCTGAAAGGATGCAAAGACACCCTCTATAAACAGGTCTTTTACTGAGCACAAACCACTCTGCAGCCACGGTCTAAAAGCACCGTCCTGCATTGAGGGGGGGAATAGGGGGTTATTACTGAGTGGCATACAAAGTGGTGGTGTATTAATTTTCAGATGTTTACAGAGTTGGTTCCAAATACGCAGGGTAGATGAGACAATTCTGTTTTTTACAGGCTTAAATCTAGTTGAAACAAGGGAGGATGCAACTAGCGCAGACAGAGAGGCAGGTGTGCATGACAGGGACTCCATTAGACACCAAGCAGGGGAGTCATCAGGAGCTACGCGCATCCAGTACATAACTGCCTGCAGGTTAGCTGCCCAATAATAGGATAAAAAATTAGGTAGTGCCATCCCCCCATCTTTTTTGTGTTTTTGCAACACTGTCTTGCGTAATCGTGGCACCTTTTTGTTCCAGATGAACTGTAATATTGCCGTATCCAAGTTGTGGAAAAATGACTTTGGAATAAAAACCGGGATGCACTGGAAAAGATAAAGAAACTTAGGGAGAACATTCATTTTTACTGAATTTATTCTGCCTGCAAGTGACAGAGGCAGGACTGACCAGCGACGAAGATCATCCTTAGTACGTGAGAGTAAAGTATCGAAGTTTAGCTTCAAAAGGTTATTGAAGTTGTTAGAAACTGATACCCCTAAGTATTGGAAGCCATTTTTTGCCACTCTAAAGGGGAGCCTTGATAGTGAACTCAAAGAGGCAGCTGCGCTGACAGGGAAAACCTCACTTTTGTCTAAATTAACTTTATACCCTGATATAGCCCCAAAATGCTCTACGGTCTTAAGGATAAATGGCATAGACTCCAGTGGTTTAGAGATAAATAAGAGGAGATCGTCAGCGTATAGTGACACCTTTTGTTCAATACCATAGCGAGTGATCCCTTTAAAATCCAACAGATTACGGAGAGCAATGGCTAAAGGTTCAATTGCCACCGCAAAAAGGAGAGGCGAAAGGGGGCAGCCCTGTCTGGTGCCCCTGTGGAGGGCAAAGTATTCTGAGAAGTTGCTATTCGTACGAACTGAAGATAGAGGGGAGGTGTAAAGAAGTCGTGTCCAGGCTAGGAAACCCTCACCGATTCCAAATTTAGAAAGGCAGGAGAAGAGATAGTCCCACTCAACCCTATCGAAGGCTTTCTCAGCATCCAACGATACAACTACCTCCGGACACTGGGAATTGCCTTCGTCATAAATAACATTAAAGAGGCGCCGTATGTTGAAAAAGGAATGTCTGTTTTTAATAAAACCAGTCTGGTCTGAGTGTATGATGGAGGGGAGGACCAATTCCAGTCTGAGAGAAAGAGCCTTAGCAAGAATTTTAATATCAGCATTAAGTAAAGAAATGGGGCGGTAAGATGAACAATGGTCAGGGTCCTTATTTTTTTTTAATATTAAAGAGATAGAGGCTTGCCGAAGAGAGGGGGGGAGGATTCCACTTGATAGGGATTCATTTAGCATATTAAGCAGCATAGGAGCAATATTAGTGGAAAACTTTTTATAAAATTCAATCGGAAGGCCATCAGGCCCAGGAGATTTCCCAGACTGCATAGAGCAGATTGCCCTGATAAGCTCATCCTCAGTGAGTGTTTGATCCAGGGACTCCCTCTGATCTGAAGAAATGGTGGGCATTTCCAATCCATTAAAGAAAGACTCCAAGGTCTGAGGGTCAGTGTGTTCAGATGTATAGAGGGAGCTATAAAAGTCTTTGAAATAATTATTTATCTCAGAAGGGTCTGTAGTTGTGCCGGTGGGAGTGGTTAATTTAGTAATGAGATTGGACGTGCTAGTTTGTCTCAGCTGGTAAGCCAACAGTTTGGAAGGTCTATCTCCGGATTCATAGACAGAGTGTCTTAGCTTCAGCAAGCTAGATTCTGCTTGCTCTGTGGATAACATGTCAAATTCAGACTTTAGAATGAGCAGTTTCTTAAATAGTTCTGGAGAAGGGGCAGAGGCGTATTCAACATCTAGTTGAGCTATCTGTGTGAGAAGTTGAGTTTGTCGTTCCTTACGCTGCTTACCTTGAGATCCAGAAAAAGCTATGATTTGTCCCCTAATGTATGCCTTAAAAGTTTCCCAGATCAATGACGCAGACACCCCTGGAGTAACATTGGTGGATACAAAAAAATCTATTTGAGATGAAATAAAGTTAACAAAAGCTTCGTCTGAAAGTAGAAGTGAGTTAAAACGCCATGGACTACGGGAGGAAGGTTTGTCTGGGAAAGAGAGCACAAGGGACACCGGGGCATGGTCAGAAATAACAATAGGGTTGTAAGAGACTGTGCGTACATAAGAAAGCAACCTGTTATCCATTAGGAAGAAATCAATGCGTGAGAAAGTATGATGCACTGGGGAGAAAAAAGAAAATTTTCTTATATGGGGATATAGAAATCGCCAAGGGTCAGTCACTCCATATTCTTCCATGAAAGATTTAATCACACCGGCCGATTTTGAATCTCGCATGACCCTGACAGAGGACCGGTCCAAAACCGGGCTTAAACAGCAATTAAAGTCGCCACCTAATATGAGATAGTGAGATTGAACGTCGGGGATTGCCAAAAACAGTGACTGAAAGAAAGTGTCATTGTCCCAGTTAGGTGCATATACGCTAGCCAAAACTACTGGTGTATTATATAATCTGCCTGAGACAAAAACATAGCGCCCATTGGGGTCCGCTACAGTGTGGTTCGCTTGGAATGGGATTGACTTATGAATTACAATGGCAGCCCCTCTAGACCTACAGGAGAAGCTGGAATGATATAGCTGCCCAACCCATTTCTTTCTTAATTTGCTGTGGTCTAAAGCCCCCAGGTGAGTTTCTTGCAGAAAGGCTACCATTGCGTTCAGGCTGTGCAGATGGTTAAGCACTTTGTTACATTTAACAGGTGAATTTAAACCCTTGACATTCCAGCTCACAAAGGTGAGCTTACCTCCCTGAGTGGAAGAGCCTGTAGATGTAGCCATAAGACAAAAAGATCAGAATGTCATTATAAAACACGCTGAGAGAGAGCAGCCTTGGAGATATAAGATATGTGATAGGTAGAGACCATATGTGAGCGGGAGAAACAGAGGGAGAGGAGAGGGAAAAAAAAAAAATACAAGAAGAAAAAAAAAGAAAAACATACAATCACAGCCAATAGAAACCCAGCAGCTACCCAAACAAGCTGCATTAAGGAACACTTTGGTATCTTCCAGAACATCTAGAAGCAACTTCTAATGCTTCGACTAGAACATGTGACAACCATTTATAACAAATATCACAATATGGAAACACTGAAACACAGAATCAATAGCAGTATCAATAGTAAGCAATCAAGTTATCCTGAGAACGCAGCGTAGGGCCATGTCAATAAGCAATACACATGACATAATCAAGCATAGCCCGTTACCTTAACAGGACACACATCAGGACAGTCCAGTGGTAGCAGGTGCCATAGCAACATCAGTGGAGTTGCCCAAGGCCAAGTGCTGCTGAACGAAATGTTCAGCTTTAGCCGGATCCTCAAATTTGTGCTGTTCTCCGTTCAGCAGGGTAACCCTCAGATAGCCTGGATGGAAATATCCATAGCCTTTGAATGCAGAGTTCCCACGCAGCAGGCGTTTAACTCCTGAGAATGATTCACGCTTCTTAGACTGAACAGCAGTGAGGTCAGGGAAAATGTGCACTCGCTTTCCGTCGTGTTTCAAAGAATCACCAATAGCCCTGGCCTTGCGAAGTACAGTGGCCCTGTCCCGTTGATAAAGCAGTCTTATGATCACAGGGCGCGGTGCGCTTTCTGCATTCGGTTTGGGACGAAGAGCCCTGTGAGCACGATCAATCAATGGCTCAAAGTCGAGGTTTAGAATGTCGCGTAGCCATGTAGCAAACCATGCAGCTCCCTGCGAAGTCGAACCTTCCACATCCTCTCTGAGGCCAACCACCCTGATATTGTTCCGCCTGGATCTGCTCTCCAGCTCCTCGCATTTGGATTTGAATGACGATACCTCGCCGACCAGGGTATCAACAGTGGTCTGCAGGTCTCTAACTGAATCCCCGCAGAACACAGCGGTGTTTTCAAGTTCACCTAGCCGGGTAGAATGCAAGTCCAATGTTGCCCGCAGAGCATTATTAGAGGAAGTTAGCTCGTCACGTACTGATGATATTTCCGTCCTCAATGAACCGACCACTGAGTCAATTTTTCCAAATATATCTGTCTTCAATAAATTCAGCTGGTCAGTAAAGGTAGCTACATTCAACGGAGTATCCGGCTGGCTAGCATGGCCAAGGACCGATTGTTCCCCCGCATCGTTGTCTTTAGCCGGGCGTTGCTTTGGCATGGTAGGACTGAGTAAAAATGGCGAAACGTAGCAAACAGCTGGTGAATTAAAAGATGGTAGCGACAATTAAGCAAACCGAATGACTTTTGCGCTTATATATTAAACCTGCATTACAGTGTTTGTTGTAAATAAAACGATAATTTTCACATGTCCATGGAGCTAGCTTCAGTCACGTCTAACCTGCCCCATGACCGGAAGCGGATCGTCAACACACATCTTTTTTTCTCTCGCTCTCTCGGAGGTAGCCTGCCGAGCATTTTCTTTCATCTGCCTGCTTGTGCCTCGACATCACCCAAAATACTTGATTGCATTGCATACTCCACATTTTTAGATACATTTTCATGTACCACATCAGCATTTTTGTACAGTGAATCTTTTGTAAATTGCTTTACAATTACCGTCGGGCCCTCCTTGGCCGCCTTTGTTCTTGCCCAGCTTGCTTCATCTTGCAGCCATTCACTCCTCGTCTTCATTAACATTCCTGGTAGAATTCTCAATTTGTTTGGCTTCTACAGTATGTGTCCAGTTACATACTCTGTCTGTTCTTGGTCTTGGATTTTGAGAAATAATTTTCTAAAATGCGACTTATAGTCCGGTGCGACTTATATATGTTTTTTCCCTCTTCATGATGCATTTTTTGACTGATGCGACTTATACTCCGGAGCAACTTATAGTCTGGAAAATACAGTATACCAATATAACAATGTGTCAAGCATTGTTTTACAAATTTTGCCCTTTTTTGCCCAATTTACTGTGCTATGAAGGTCATGTTTGCTTGCCAGCAGAGTTATGAAGTTCACTGTATTCACGTAGTGCGACAGTTATATTCTTCCTGAATTTCAAAACACATAGCCTTTTAAAGGTGAACTATGCAGATTTTAGCTTAATACACAGGTTTTTTAGCTTAATTTACCTTCACTTCACAGCTTCGGAGTCATTGGAATGGTTATATGACTTTTTTCGGGTTGAATGGTGGCCGCCTTGCTTCCCCCTAGCGCTTGTGAGCGGAAAAACCACCCTTGCAACTTTGGGCCAGCGGCCTCAGTGTCAGGAAGTATTACGAGTGTAACGGATTGCTTTACTGCATTTAAATACACATACATGCCAGGCAACAGCTAGAACAAGGTAGTGATGGAGTTTCTCAGACATTCGTCATGACAGAGCCAGCGAAAAAGAAGCAAAAACCGAGAAAACAGTGAGGAAATTGCCAATACTGCGTAGTTTCTCTTTAAATTCCATTTAGCCTTATAAACACATAACCTTTGAGCCTTTTAGCCTACCTTCATCTATTGTCTGTCCAATTCTAAAACACGTAGCCTTTTAGACTATCTTCAGGCTATTGTCTGTCCAATTTTCTTGCAGTCAATATTGGCATTTGTTGGCATTTTTGAATTTAGGACGGTCTATGCCAAAAAAATCCTAAATGTATTTCATAATGTTTCTATAATACCACAAATCCCAAAAGTCATGCCAAACAGAGACAAGATAGAAATTCAGGGTTAAGAAGTTTCTGTAATGAGGCCCCAGATAGTTAAGTGCACATCTGAAGTACTTGTCTCTGCTTCAAAGTAGAAAATCCCCCCAAAAAATGTTGAAGGGGGTCTTGATTAGTATATAAGTATTAAGTATATATACTCTTTTGATCCCGTGAGGGAAATTTGGTCTCTGCATTTATCCCAATCCGTGAATTAGTGAAACACACACAGCACACAGTGTACACACAGTGAGGTGATGCACACACTAATCCCGGTGCAGTGAGCTGCCTGAATCAACAGCGGCGCTCGGGGAGCAGTGAGTTTAGGTGCCTTGCTCAAGAGCACTTCAGCCATGCCTACTGGTCGGGGTTCGAACCGGCAACCCTCCAGTTACAGGTCCGAAGTGCTAACCAGTAGGCCACGGCTGCCCAAGTAGGCCACGGCTGCCCAACAGTCAGAAGGATTTGAGTGTGATAAAAAAAGTATATGTTGTAGGCTACCTAACTACAGAGGGACTGGACTGATTCTGCATTGAATACCAGTTGGAGAAGGGTGATGTTTCCACATAGCACATCATCAGTGAGCACATAGAAACAGAAAGAAGTCCTTGTGGCTGTTTCCAAAGGCATTTAGTCAGTCCCAAAGTTCACAAAGCTGAATTCATTACATTGTTTCATCAAACTCTACAATCTACAGGACTCACAACTCTACAAATGTGTCTTCTACCTGTTAGTTATCAATAGTATGTCTTTGACAACATGTGTAAAATATATACATAAATATAAACATTTAAAAATATATTTATATTTTTTTTGTTGATTGTTGTTGCAATGTATAGTTCAAGTGTTCAATCTTTGGTGGCTTCGCATGATACACAGGTTGGGTTAAACCTCACAAACGTAATTTCCGAAAGCAGTACATTACAATACATACACACAGCGTCCAAACACTAACGTATTAGTCCTCTGAGAGGCCATGACCCGACACACTGCTCGGATGAGAAGCGCACGCTGCATGTTTTCACTGTGCTGTTGTCCCACATGTACAGACTCTTGTGTCGAGGACTGTAGGAGAGCATGGCCAGAACGCCCCCTGCTGGCCGCAGGACCAGCTGCACCCGAATAGGCTTTCTCTCCAGCAGGTCGAATGCAAAGGTGATGCCCCTGTCCTCAGGGTCGGTCATATAGAGCACTCCGTGGGCGATAAAGGCATTGCCTGCCAGGTGTCTTGAGTAGGAGGTGTTTATGGGGGCGAGGGCGGAAAACCACTGCTGCTCAATCCGGCTCACCATGATGGTGTCATCAACACTGGACGCAAAGATCAGCCATAGGCCAACCTCATCCACAGCAAACTTGAAGTAGGTCTTGGAGTTATGGAAGAGATACGACAGCTCATGGAAAAGGGCTCCCTCCACTGCCAGCGTCTGTAACTTCCTGGTCCGAAGATCAAACCTGAGCAATGAAATGGTAAATCATCTGAAGGAGGAATGATGGCTGATCTAAATACATCTACTGTATTAGTAGGGTCTGAAGATGTTGTAAAACCCAATGAGATACACACTGACTTATCCCAATTTCAACATATATTTGGTTGTCAAGTGTGTACCTGGCAGCCTGTAGTAGGCACATGGCAGCCTCTAAAGCATACCTGGCAGCCTGTAGTAAGCACCTGGCAGTCTCTAAACCATACCTGGCAGCCTCTAAAGCATACCTGGCAGTCCTGTGGATGCCGGCGATGTGGAAGTAGAGGGAGCCGTTGTGAACCACATGTCCACAGCCCTGGTAGAACTTCCTGACATCAAACACCCTGCTGTGGATCCTCCTGCTGAAGTGTTCCATGCTCTCGTACTCCTCCAGCATCCGGCCTGCGAGATGAGAGGGAACGTTAAGCACCGTCACCAGACAGAGAGGGAACGTTAAAGCACCGTCACGCGTCACCACACAGAGAGGGAACGTTAAGCACCGTCACCAGACAGAGAGGGAACGTTAAGCACCGTCACCAGACAGAGAGGGAGCGTTAAAGCACCGTCACGCGTCACCACACAGAGAGGGAATGTTAAAGCACCGTCATGCGTCACCACACAGAGAGGGAACGTTAAAGCACCGTCATGCGTCACCACACAGAGAGGGAACGTTAAGCACCGTCACCAGACAGAGAGGAAACGTTAAGCACCGTCACCAGACAGAGAGGGAACGTTAAGCACAGTCACCACACAGAGAGGGAACGTTAAGCACCGTCACCAGACAGAGAGGGAACATTAAAGCACTGTCACCACACAGAGAGGGAACGTTAAGCACCGTCACCACACAGAGAGGGAACGTCAAAGCAACACCAAAGCACTTTTCCTCTGTCGTACGCACGCTATTTGTTTATCCAGCACCAGCTTTGCAAATAACAATGTCCACAGACAAGGTAGAGTATGTTACATGATTTTATGAAAGTATGACATATTGCGACATCAGAAGCCTGTGAAATTTTGTAGTTTCTTACAGTATGTCTCATTCCATCGAACTACAGATCCGCTACCCGATCTGGCAAACTTACATAGTGCGGTTATAGCCGATAGAGGGCCGCGAAGCGAATGCAGAAGTGCTGTTCACCCTGTTACGAGTTGATGAACCACTGAAATGATTTTGGAAACATTATTTTAAGGTACAAAAAACTCTTTGGTGTTGCTTTAAGCACCGTCACCAGACAGAGCATGCAACATGCATCTCTATGAAATCTCTGGCCCAGAGTACATGCAGTGTGCATATATGAAATCTCTGGCTCAGCGGACATGTAAGTATGTATATCTATGACATCTCTGGCTCAGAGGGCATGCAGTGTGCATATATGAAATCTCTGGCCCAGAGTACATGCAGTGTGCATATATGAAATCTCTGGCTCAGAGTACATGCAGTGTGCATATATGAAATCTGTGGCCCAGAGAACATGCAGTGTGTGCATATATAAAACCTCTGGCTCAGGGCATTGGGAATGGACGTGCTGGAGGAGGGAGGGTACCGGAGAAGTGTTCTGCCACCCAAAGGCGTGCGTCCCCCTGCTGGGCTGCATCCACCAGCAGACTCCCGTAGGTGTTCTGAGTGGCCGACACGTTCGTCTGGCAGGAGATCACTTTGATCACACACTCTGGACCAAAGAGAAGCACAAACCATATGAGGACACACATGTCAGCAGGATGAGGAAAGCGTGGATGTGTCTATACATTGGGGTGGTTGGATGTGTCTGTACATGAGGGTGGTTGGATGTGTCTGTACATTGGGGTGGTTGGATGTGTCTGTACAACATGGGAGTGGTTGGATGTGTCTGTACATTGGGGTGGTTGGATGTGTCTGTACATGGGGGTGGTTAGATGTGTGTGTACATGGGAGTGGTTGGATGTGTCTGTACATGGGGTGGTTGGATGTGTCTGTACATGGGGGTAGATGAATGTGTCTATACACGGGTACATGGGAGTAGTTGGATGTGTCTGTGCATGGGGGTGGTTGGATGTGTCTGTGCATGGGGGTGGTTGGATGTGTCTGTACATGGGAGTGGTTGGATGTGTCTGTACAGCATGGGAGTGGTTGGATGTGTCTGTACATGGGGGTGGTTGGATGTGTCTGTGCATGGGGGTGGTTGGATGTGTCTGTGCATGGGGGTGGTTGGATGTGTCTGTACATGGGAGTGGTTGGATGTGTCTGTACAGCATGGGAGTGGTTGGATGTGTCTGTACAGCATGGGAGTGGTTGGCTATCCAGCAGACCTGTTCCCTTCTTGGTCTTCTTTTTGGCACCTCCGAAGAGCACAGGCTTGTCCGTTTGGATTTCGTCTCGGGGGAAGGCAGTGGATAAACCTGCAAGACATCCCAGCATGAAGCATTGTTATTTATACACACACACACAAACATACTCTCTCTCTCTCTCTCTCTCTCTCTCTCTCACACACACACACACATACACACACACACACACACACATATCATTCTGGGAAAGTCAGTCATCATGTACCTCTCTGCTCCTTGATGGGTCCTAAAGGCGTTTCCGGTATGGCATTGCCATTTTGATCCACTAGATGAGAAAGACACTGAGTGTTAATCTCACATAAGACCCAGTAAACACCACTGGCAGGGCCTCCTTCTAGAGTAAACACCACTTGCCTCATACTAGAGTAAACACCACTGGCCTGCTACTATAGTAAACACCACTGGCAGGGCCTCCTACTAGAGTAAACACCACTGGTAGGGCCTCCTACTAGAGTAAACACCACTGGCCTCATACTAGAGTAAACACCACTGGTAGGGCCTCCTACTAGAGTAAACACCACTGGCCTCCTACTCGAGAAAAACACCACTGGCCTCCTACTACAGTAAACACCACTGGTAGGGCGTCCTAGTCAAGTAAACACCACTGGCCTCATACTAGAGTAAACACCACTGGCCTGCTACTAGAGTAAACACCACTGGTAGGGCGTCCTAGTCAAGTAAACACCACTAAGTCTAATAGTCTGTTGTGGTATGGGTGTGATATTCTTACCTGTATCCTGCTGTGGTGTAGGTCTGATATTCCGCTGTGGCGTAGGTCTAATAGTCTCAGTTTCTGCCTGAGTTGGTGAGTCTTGCGTTGAACCAGCGAAAAGGATGGCTGAGGAGAGGAATAAAACAGTCTGGTCCTTTTAGTCAAACACACAACCTACAAAAGCATTAGTGTAGGCCTGTACCGAAATAAACTCTGCAGGTGTTACTGTTAGTACCTGGTGTCTCTGAAGTACTGTCCCCTCTCACGATTTTATCTCCTCGGGTGTCTGTAGACCAGCCTAAAGAGAAGAGGAAATATGAAACCGTGTACATGTGAGAGCAAAGTAAAACAAAACAAGAGCTCAAATACCTACACAAGAGAGAGAAAGGAATATTCCCAGGAGATTCCTGTAGCTTCATCAGTATTATAAAACTCCAGCCAGTCTCACATATAAACAGCCTAAACCCCAGCTCATGTTCCCTATTAGTGGATGTACACTCTAACGTTTGGAGGTCACTCAGCTGAAGATTATGTTTGCAGTCAGCTGAATGATTCTGTTCATAAAGGGATGCACTAGCTGCCTCCATGGGGGAAACTGACCTTGCTGAACACTACCTGCCTCAACACAACCCTGCTACCCTGCTGAACACTACCTGCCTCTAACACGACCCTCCTGAACACTACCTATAAGTATAAGTATATATACTCTTTTGATCCCGTGAGGGAAATTTGGTCTCTTTGCATTTATCCCAATCCGTGAATTAGTGAAACACACACAGCACACAGTGAACACACAGTGAGGTGAAGCACACACTAATCCCGGCGTAGTGAGCTGCCTGCATCAACAGCGGCGCTCGGGGAGCAGTGAGGAGTTAGGTGCCTTGCTCAAGGGCACTTCAGCCGTGCCTACTGGTCGGGGTTCAAACCACGGCTGCCCCCACTACCTGCCTCTAACATGACCCTGAGGAACACTACCTGCCTCTAACATGACCCTGCGGAACACTACCTGGCTCTAACCCGACCCTGCTACTCTGCTGAACACTACCCTGCTGAACACTACCTGCCTCTAACACAGAGAGGCCATGGGGAAACAACCCTACTGAACACCAGTGTGTGAGTAATGAATTGAGTTTAAGAATAAAGCACCTGCATTCTCCAGCATGTTGTGGAAAAACTCCACCACCATCTGTGGAAGCAGGCCACCTACAAGGTACATTGCAGAAACAGAGGACAACATGTAATTAATGGCCGGCCCTTGAAGCGGGCCTACTCCCCACACACAGGAATACAGACGAGCCTACTCCGAACACACAGGAACACAGACGAACCTACTCTGAACACACAGGTACACAGGTGAGCCTATTCTGAACACACAGGAAGACAGACAAGCCTACTCTGAACAGGAACACAGACGAGCCTACTCTGAACAGGAACACAGGTGAGCCTACTCCGAACACACAGGTACACAGGTGAGCCTACTCCGAACACACAGGTACACAGGTGAGCCTACTCTGAACACACAGGTACACAAGTGAGCCTACTCTGAACACACAGGAAGACAGACAAGCCTACTCTGAACAGGAACACAGATGAGCCTACTCTGAACACACAGGAAGACAGACAAGCCTACTCTGAACAGGAACACAGATGAACCCACTCCAAACACACAGAAACACAGACAGGCTACTCCTAACACACAGGAACACAGGTGAGCCTACTCCGAACACACAGAAACACAGGTGAGCCTACAGGAACACAAGCCCCTGACCATTCCCCCATGACTGTCTTTCTCTTAAGCACCTGGTGATGCTGATGGGACCTCCTTTAAAGGTGGAAAAACTGCCTCCGTCACATCATTTCCTGGGCCGTCCGTGGGGGGCGCTAAAGAGGGAAATCAGGCAGATAAAAAATTATAAATCCTTCACTTTCAGGAGCAAAGCAAAGTCAATGTCAAACCACATTTATTAATAGTAGTAATATACCTTTATTTCGTTTCTCGGAAAGTTCATTGAGGGAATCCCTCATTTAAAATGAAGCCGAGATTATATGGTCACAAAACAAAATAAATATATAATACTACATAATAGAGGAAGAGCAGGGCACGTTAAAATACATGAATAATATGAATTGAAAGAAAAAATATATACAAAAAATTTAATAAACAAACAACAATTCCGACTGCAAGGTCCCAAGTTGAAACAATAGGCTAATGGTCCCAAATGTAAGGATGTTTCAGAAAGCCACACAGCTAACAACATAGACAACGAGTGGCAGACAGAGCGACATGTCACTTATGCTACCAAAGACTGTTTTTGAGCCACATTGTTGCAAAGCTCATATGATGATACGTCTTTCTACAAAATGGTATATTTTCTATATCACTAAGTTATTCAATAGGCTAAACATATAGCCTTACATCAAAGCTTTAGGCTTAAGTCTTTTCGATCAGCTACAGGCAACGAGTGGCAGACAGAGTGTGATGTCACTTACAGGAGATTGTTGAGTCACATCGATGCAAATTTTATACGATGATGCATCATTCCACAAAATGGTTTGTCTTCTCCATCAGGAAGTTATTGAATAAGCTTAACAATAAACATATAGCCTTACTCAAAACAGCTGTTAGGCTTATGTCATTTTGATCTGTAAAAATGCCATATGCAGCCATGCCTAAATTAATTATAATATATATAATAATAATAATAATATTATAATATAATATTCAGTATTCATTATTGAATGATAGGCTGGAATGATGTTTTTCCCTATCATCCTATTTTTAAAGCAGGCCTACCTGTAGGCATGTAATTGGGTTTTCTACAGGAATAGGTTTGAATGGGCACTGAAGTAGATTCAGAGTTCAGTCCGGACATGGAGAACATTAGCCTGGGTGTTCCCATGCTGCCTTGCGCGCGATTTGATTCACGCTGCTAAGGCAGCCTGGAGACCATGGAGCAAATTTTCGCCTGAGATAGGGAACCAATAATAACAGAACAGGGGGGAAAGCAAGACGATGATGAGCTATGCACAGACGCATTTGTTAGACATCCGTGGCACCCAATAAACGGATCTGGGCATTTTTTTCAAATACGAGAAAATGAACGTTTGGTTCCCAGACCACGTCTCATTGAGAAGTGGTGGCGCTAGCCAGGCTAGGAGAACATTCCATGTTAAAAGATCATTTAGCCTGGTAAGGTAGGGGCCAGCTCTCCTTTGTAGCATTCTTGACATGTATGATGGTAGAGAACATACAACACCTTTAAAAAATAAATAAGTGCCTATGCATGTTCCTCTTATCAGCCAAGGAAGACCAGCCTTCTCTCTCATACAGGGCACTGTGGTGGGTCCTGTAACTATCTCCAGAAATTAAATGGAGTGGTATACAGTGTCCAGAGCCATCACCATAACACAAAAACAGCTTCAACAATCCTCTTCCTAATACTCATGGGAGAGAAAGAAACCTATTTTTTTGTCTTTCTTGTGTTTCTTTGAATCAGAAAAAAAATGAAAATATGAGAAAATATTTCAAAAGAAGCACTGTTAGATCTTTGAAGAGTTTAATAGATTAATATGGGAGAGTGTGTAGGGAATGTGTGTAGGGGTCAGGGTTTTAACAAAGATACAAGACAAATCCCCATGATACTCCACACAATAATACTTACAATAATTAAATACCCAGCAGGGTTCAAATGTGTTCAGATAAAACACCTGTGATTTACTGTTAATTACCTGTTTTCAGTAAAGGCATTTCCACTGGACTTTCTCTGACTGTTTCTTGAAAACCATCATTTCTGTTGACAGCTATTCAGGCATCGAACAAATAAACAACAATATAATTAATGTGAACATAGAATATACAGTATAAATAAATAACAATATAATTAATGTGAACATAGAATATACAGTATAGATACATGTGCTTGACATAAGTAAATAAGAAGTGTGTGTGACCCTTTACTACCTTGTCTTTGAGACGGTACTTTACTACCTTGTGTTTGAGACAGTACTTTACTATCTTGTGTTTGAGACAGTACTTTACTACCTTGTGTTTGAGACGATACTGTATTAAAATCATACCTGTCAACACAGCTTTCCAAAAACAGGAGATTTTTTTTTCCGGGGGGGGGGGTTTATACCGGATGTCAGTGTTTATACCGGATCAGTGTTTGCATATTTAATATGTTTCATACACGTGTTTCAACACTGCATTTCGGTCGTTGCTTTTACCTTAACTTATGTATCCACCAGCTGCCTGCCTGCAGCCTACTTCCAAAACTCCAAAGCTGCTTGCTTTCAAATTTGGTTCCGAGGACACAAGTTCAGTGTATCAACAACACTCAATAACAGTTTATGTGATGTGTTAATCAATTAAATTCCCAACAATTTCACAACAGCTACTGGAGTATTCAACCAGCCCGCTTGCTTACAACGAGACTCTTATTCTTCCTTATTTGGGTTTTGGGTTGCCAGGTTTTAGCCTATGACAAAATGGTTGAAATTGAAACTAAGTGATAGTGTTTGTGTAGGGTGTATTTCATACACAATCTGGCAACCTGGGAGATGTCAGACTAATAGAAAAAATGCATGGATCAATGATTTTAAAATGAAGTTTGATAGCCATGCAAATTACGGGAGTTTTTCGGGAGAAATAGCAAAACGGGAGGGTGCCGGGAGATGACCTTGAAATACAGGAGAACCCGGGAAAAACGGGAGTGTTGACAGGTATGATTAAAATAGCCTCTTTAATGAGATCTTTTCCTGCTACAACAACTACAGTTGTTGACCAAGCTCAGATAAGCAAAGGAGACCCCACCACTCAACCACTACACCACTAAACCACTACACCACAACACCATTAAACCACTACACCATTAAACCACTACACCATTACACCACTACACCATTAAACCACTACACCACTACACCATTAAACCACTACACCACTAAACCATTAAACCACTAAACCACTACACCATTAAAACACTAAACTAATACACCACTACATCACTACACCACTACATCACTACACCATTAGACCAGTACACCATTAAACCATTAAACCACTACACCAAACCACTACACCATTAAACCACTACACCACTAAACCATTAAACCACTACACCACTAAACCACTACACCATTAAACCACTACACTACTAAATCACTATACCGCTAAACCACTACACCACTAAACCACTACACCATTAAATCACTACATCATTAAACCACTACACTACTAAACCACTACACCACTAAACCACTACACCATTAAACCGCTAAAACACTACACCGCTAAACCACTACACCATTAAACCACTACACCATTAAATCACTACACCACTAAAGCACTACACCATTAAACCACTACACCACTAAACCACTACAGCACTACACCATTAAACCACTACACCACTACACCATTAAACCACTACACCACTACATTACTAAACCACTACACCACTAAAACACTACACCGCTAAACCACTACACCACTAAACCACTACACCATTAAACCACTAAACCATTAAACCACTACACCACTACACCATTAAACCACTACACCATTAAACCACTAAACTACTCCAGCTCTTGGCATTTCAGACTCCCAGTGGAGTGAGTGGCAGAAGCTGCAGCAAGAGTAAGCAATCAGAAGTACCTGAGATGTCCACAGCAGTTGCTTCATCGGCTTGCTGTGTTGTTTGGAACCCTGTTCTTGTTCCTGAGTCCTTTCCTGGGCCAGCTGTGGAGGACAAGTCTGTGTGGAAACAGAGTTAACTTGGTCTCCATCCATCCAGCTGTGAACCACAGGGACTAACATTGGTAAAAGGTGTGCATTACCTGCACTATCCAGGGTCTCAGACACCTTCTCCATGTATGTCCCCTTCAGAGCCTCTTCTACTGGGGTGGGAGAAGGCCCGACTGGAGTGAGAACAATAAACATATCAGTGACAACGGTTCAACAAGTTCAATACTCTCATTTGTAGTTATGTTATTGTATTTAGATTACAAATGTTCTACAATATATTTAGTAGTTCAGAGTCTGTTCTGTTGTCAGACCGTTAGACTACCTGATTGCACTGTAGGCATTTCTTCAAGAGTGTCTGATGCTGTTTGTGGTCTTGGGTCTGTTGTAAGCAGGTCTGTGAATGAGAACATTCATTCACCAAATAATCATTAAGAAATGGATGCTACCACTTGAACTCATGCATAATTCTCAATGTTAATTCTAGATTATCACTATAATTATGCATTATCACTATAAAGACTATGCATTGGGAAATACACACACACATGACTAAACTTTGGGATGACATACCTGGTTTCTGCAGAGGTGTCTCTTGAGTTTGTATCAAAGCCTCGTCAGTCACTGCGTGGGATAGTGGGATGGATGCAGCCCTGACTAAACAGACCAATCACAGTCACATGGTTAATCACAGTCACTTTCCGCAGGGTTAACTAGATCCTGCAGGACTACTCAAATGTGAACAGCACGAGGCACCTGGGCCGATGGACAGATTCTCCTCAGCAGGCGTGGTGGTAGCATCTTTAGAGGTCATAGTCCCAGCAGATGTAGCGGTAGCATCTTTAGAGGACGCAGTCCCAGCCGACGTAGCAGTAGCATCTTTAGGGGTTGAAGTCCCAGGTCCCTGCAAGGTGCCAGGCCCTGGGGAGACTGAGGTTCCTGAGGAAGTTAGGGGGGTTAGTCCAGAGCTTACCAACCACCCAGAACGGGCATAACAGACACATTCACAATTTCAGCATGAAAACCATGCCAACCTGTTTCCTTCAGGGGAAATTCTTCAGGAACTTTCCGGATGGCCTCTGTCTGTAACCCAGCTTCTGAGAAAGTGGGTATAGGCCATGCTAACAAATCAGAGAAGAAGTTTATTAATCATCCTTCCCTCTGCACCGGGGGTCTTCTGCCATGAGGACATTTAGTTAAGATTGAACTACTGAGTGAGGTGAAGGTTAGTTAAGGCTGAGCTGATAATGTGGTGAATGTAGTTAAAGCTGAATTTAAAGATGTAAGGTTTAGTTCAGGCTGATCTATACCCCCAGATTGGGACAGCAGGACCTCCTCCTCACTGCTGGTCTGGTTGGTCGGGGATCCGGGTGGTCCAGGAGGTCCAGGAGGTCCGGGTAAACCTGGAGGTCCGACGGGGCCTGGGGGACCTGCAGGCAAAAAGCAAATTTTCATGTCAGGTCAGAGGAGATCAGTGTTTTAGTGCCCTCTCAGAGAACATCACTGGAGAGATCACATCTGATATAGAGCAGTGCTTTAGTGCCCTCTCAGGGGAACATCACTGGAGGGATCACATCTGTGGGAGTTGTGCTGTGTGTGTGTGGTTGGGTGGCAGAGCAGGGATTCAGTGGCTTACCCTCTAAGAAAATCTCGTTGGAGAAATTGCCCTTCCGACTGGGTGACCCTGGCTCTCCCCGCTCGCCTTTCTCGCCCCTCTCTCCTCTCTCTCCAGGGGGACCTGGGCACATGAGGAACACACATTCTCAGCTCTGCCAGTCAACCTCATAACTGCCCTGATCAATTGCCCCTCAGCATATCTGCCCCAGTCTACATTATAACTGCCCTGATTAATTACTCCTCAGCATATCTGCCCCAGTCTACCCCATAACTGGCCTGATTAATTGCCCCTGGGCCTATCTGCCCCACTCCACCCCATAACTGGCCTGATTAATTGCCCCTGGTCTTACCCCGTCTCCCTCTCCTGCCCTGCTCTCCAGCATCTCCCTTCTGGCCAGGAAGTCCAGGCGCTCCATCTCGCCCTGCAGGACCTGTCAAACACAACGGGCTTCAAACACCACGTACACTGCCTCTTATACCACACACATCTCTTCACACTCCACACACACTGCTTCAACACACCACAGGGTTTGATCACACTCCACACACACTACTTCAACACACCACAGGGTTTGATCACACTCCACACACACTACTTCAACACACCATAGGGTCTGATCACACACCAGACACACCTGAGCAGAAAAGTCAGAGCACCATCACACACACGATCAGAACAGCATCTCACACACACGATTAGTCAGAACACCATTATACACACGATCAGAACAGCATCACACACACGATTAGGCAGAACACCATTACACACACGATCAGAACAGCATCACACACACGACCAGAACACCATCACACACACGATCAGAACACCATCACACACACAATCAGAACAGCATCAGAGAAAAATGAACAGTATCAGAGAAAGATAAACATCGTAAATGTGTGTTTTGTGTTGTTTTCTTTTACCAGGAAGTCCAGGTGGGCCTGTCAAAAAAGAAAAAAAAAATATTGATTGTAATACCTGCTGAAAATATATTTTATTATAATTTCAATATATAAAATTATATATTTAGGGTTATGGTGTAATTAGCCCAGCTATTTCAAATGAGTTAAACATAGCTGTGAAAGTAACACTGAGATGTTTTAATTCTCCCTTTGATGTGCAGGATACACAGTAATAAGGGTTGATGAGTGATTGGGCCTCACCCACCACAGGGGAAATGGCTCTGTCTCAACTTGCTGCTGTAGGGAGGGAGTTTTCTAAGATTCCTGTTACACACCTCACACACCTCTACATTTTATCAGATGTAATTATCAGTAGGGTGGGGTAGGTTAATAGAGCAGGGATTAATCCAGTGACCTTCCTACCTAGGATACACCTTTACTCATTACACACACACTGAATTGAACACTGAACATATACAGTAAACCTGTCATAAATAACACTGAACCCAACACTGATATGAACCTAACACATCATGCACCTAGCAGGCACCTATAAGAGTTTTTTTTATTTTCACATAATGTTTCCAAAATCATTTTAACCTCATAAAATGACACTTCCATTGTCTTAGTGGGCCCTCTGTAGGCGATTACCAACCTAATAACTTTGTTGGTAGGAAGGTTGGTAGGTTGGTAGGAACTCCCCCCACCGTAAACCCCGCACCACCGCCCCACACACACACACACACATTCGAAATGGAAAAGCTGCTATGCTACAGGAATTTGGAGATATCTTTCTACAAGACTGCTGTCGGTGCACTCCTTCTATATTTTATCGTTATGTCTATACTTTGTAGCAAAAGGAAAAACGTATTTTTAGATAATTTATTATTGTGCTTCTCAACTGTAGGGAGATCCCAAGAGCAAATCTTCTTTAGTGCTGCTTTAATTTAAAGAAGTTTGCTGGATTGGGACCTGGTAAGGAGGAAAAAACTCCCCACAGCCCAGTGTGTCAGTACCTGTCAAACAAATGCCTCTGGAGCTGTTGCACAGATCAGAGAAGACCTTCGTCTGAGGAAAACAACAGGACATGGTTATGCTTCTCACATTAAATGGGCTTCAGGCTATACAAGATGCAGCAGCTAGAGTTCATGAAAACAGAAAGAGCGATCACACCCATCTGATAGTTAGGTCACCACACTGGCTTCCAGTATATCACACAATCAGCAATCTCAGCGTGAATTAACTATTTATTAACTACTTAACTTAATTAAGTACCTCAGGTTAGCTTTAGCAGAACACGCCTGATAGACCTCAGATTACTGGTGAAGAATATGTTAGCGATACCTACTGTCAGCGTTTAACAAATAAACATTTGATAATAATAAACTTCAGTTTCAAATCTGCACATAAGACTCAACTGTTCTTTTTTTTACTTTTTAATAGTTATCAGATTTGGGGCTGGCGTGGCCTACAGGTTAGCAGTTCGGACCTGTAACCGGAGGGTTGCCGGTTCGAACCCCGACCAGTAGGCACGGCTGAAGTGCCCTTGAGCAAGGCACCTAACCCCTCACTGCTCCCCGAGCGCCGCTGTTGATGCAGGCAGCTCACTGCGCCGGGATTAGTGTGTGCTTCACCTCACTGTGTGCTGTGTCTGTTTCACTAATTCACGGATTGGGATAAATGCAGAGACCAAATTTCCCTCACGGGATCAAAAGAGTATACTTATACTTATACTTAGATGCAGAGGATCCTCTCTCTCTCTCTCTCTCTGGGGGACTTTAGTTTAGAGTCCTGCAGGCTTCCCTCTGTTGGTCTCAGGGGAGGGTTAGAGGAACCTCTCTACAGTCACGCTTCACTGCACACAGCACATCCACAAAAACACCCGCATCCGACAGAGGAGGTCCTCCTCCTCCCCTCCCTTAAGCCTTTACACTCACACACACACACACATACACTCCAAACATGTTTGTTTTGGCAGCACTGGGACTGCTGTGGTGTGGGTTCTGGATATCTCTGCATCAGAGATCAGAGTGTTTCACGTTTCATTAATGCCGCGAGGCCTTCTGTTCTTCATGATGAATACGAGGTTCTCCTCGCCTGTGCTCTAATGTGTGAACTAAAGCACACAGAAACACACAGAGGGGAAGCAGCAGAAGCAGGTGGGTGAGCAGCACACTGAGGGGTCTGACTGGGTTAGGGGTGTTGCTGGGTTAGGGGTCTGACTGGGTTAGGGGTCCTACTGGGTTAGGGGTCTGACTGGGTTAGTGGGTCCTACTGAGAGGTCTGACTGGGTTAGGGGTATGACTGGGTTAGGGGTATGACTGAGGGGTGCTGCTGGGTTAGGGGTCTGACTGAGGGGTCCTACTGGGTTAGGGGTCCTACTGGGTTAGGGGTCTGACTGGGTTAGGGGGTCCTACTGGGTTAGGGGTCTGACTGGGTTAGGGGGTCCTACTGGGTTAGGGGGTCTGACTGAGGGGTGCTGCTGGGTTAGGGGTCTGACTGAGGGGTGCTGCTGGGTTAGGGGTCTGACTGAGGGATGCTGCTGGGTTAGGGGTCCTACTGGGTTAGGGGTGCTGCTGGGTTAGGGGGTCCTACTGAGGGGTGCTGCTGGGTTAGGGGTCTGACTGAGGGGTCTGGACTGAGGGCTGCTGATGAGGCTTACCGGGATCATGGAGTAGGTCACCATCATCATGGCATCTTGATCGGCTGGCCAGTGTCCATGGGCGTGTTGACCCTGCTGCCCGCTGTGGCTCCTTTTGCCCCGGCTGCGCTGCTCCTGCCCTCCTTGCCCCAGCAGGGCCCTGAGCTGCCCTCCTGGGGTCCCGTCCGAGGGGCTGATCCCGGCGGCGGTGCGTAACTCCAGCAGGCGGCTGTCTGTGTGGTCCAGGCGTGCGGAGAGATCGGCCATTCGCGGCAGCAGCAGCAGCAGCACTGTGGAGTTGATCAGGGTGAGGATGCACGTGCCCAAAAGCACACCGGGCAGAACCCAGCGCAGTGTCCCTGCAGAGCACTCCTCCCTCATGATGGGGTCAGGTCTGACTGCCCGATGATCGTCCTGCGTGGGCCACAGCTGAGAGAGGGCAGCACGTGCGAAGCGACAGGCAGTCGTGAGCAGTACTGAGGCTGCACAGATGAACACAAGCCTGTAAATGTCGTCTTTGTTCTGAATTGCAGAGCAGTGGGTTGCGTAACTCAGCCTTCTGGAAAACAGATTGTGGCAGCCGCTTGTTGATGCACGGTGTTGGTGTCTGTGGTTTAACTGTTGCACTTCTGCCCTGTCTGTGCCTGATAAGTCACACAGCGAAAACCAAACAAGGAAAACAGGAAACAGCAGAGAACATGATACAAAATAAATATGAAACGAAGTTACACTTATGATAAAATAAAGACTAGATTGCAGTCAGTCTAGCAAAGACTAGCAGTATGAAATGAGACTTTGAGAATGAAATGAGGCTGTCTGTAAGAAGGTGGGAATTAAAAAACTAAAACGGGGTGAGGTGGGGGGTTGAGAATGGCACAATCAAGAAAGCCAAGCTTTCCCTTTTTAATCTTTCCACTTTAACGTTGTTCATTTATTTTACCTTTCACTTTCATTATGTTTTAAAGGTACATTTATTTTACTGTTGTGCCTTACTGGTCATTTTACATCTGTCATGTCTATTTCTATATATGTTGTTTATGGTAGCATTTTGTATTGCAATCTAAAAAAATTATTGATTGGATTGTAATGTACTTTCTACTGTAAAGAAGAAAAATATTTCAACTATGTGGAGACCTGTGAGTCCTGATTCTACATGTTAATAGCACACTTAAGTATTCACCCTTCAGTATTCACACAGCTGTCACCTGGCAGGTCACTATGGTAACATCAGCACTGTGAAAAGACATTCACACGTAGAAGATCAATAACGCTGCAGATTACACTAACAGTGCGGTTTGTGAGGTAGCATCTGCAGCTGTCACACAGAACCACTTCTCAGAGGTGTGGGACAGCACAGGGCATGATGGGAAGCATGGGACAGCACAGGGCATGATGGGAGGTCAACATCGACTCCTCCAACGCCTCTCACACAACATCAACACAACAAAACTCTTGCATCAGCATCAGATGAATCTGGACATAAAAACCTCATCTTTTGTTTGTATTTTTAAAATGTTTTAATTCTGTTTTTTCCTTTCAGAAAATGTCAAATCAATGTTTCCATGTTCTTTTTCACTGTAAACATTCTCAGATGAATTCATCATCAGCTAATCTTGTGAATAAAACGTGGATTCATCATCAGCTAATCTTGTGAATAAAACGTGTTCATTCTCAGATGAATTCATCATCAGCTAATCTCTAAAACGTGTTCTTTTTAAAGTGCGTCTTTGGTGTGTTTTGGATAGTTGCATTATGACGACCTCATCTGTGCTGTGTGGAGGCCACTGGCAGGCGAGTGATATTAGAAGGAGAAAGCACAACAAGGAGATGATTCTTCTCCCACTCTAAATATTCCAGTGGGCCAATGAATTCTAAGATGCCTTTCAGGGACATGCCGTATTTGTCAAACAAAGGGAGACAGAGAGGCGAGCGAAAGAGGGAGTCTCATCATCCATCTCATGCCAAAAGTCTTTTTTAAAAATGTGATGCAATGGTGAGCACTGGGCCATTATAGGGAGCTGAGGGTCACTATTGTTCTATTCTGGAACTGCGTTACTACAGAGACAGAGGGAGCGATCCCTCCTCTTCGGCCTTTAGTGGCGTCTCACACAGCAGAGTGCGAGCCAGGCCTCTGCTCAGGCCAGACCGGACGGCACAGACTACGTCAGATGACACACAAAGCGCCAGACGCCATTAACTTGGTACCGCAGACGCCGGGGCGACACACTCCAACTTTACAATGTTGTTCTGGAGTTACAGGCATAGCTACTGTGTGTGTGACAGAGGCGCCACTTGTGTGGAGTTAACATGAGTGGAGTTAACATGTGTGGAGTTAACATGTGGAGTTAACATGTGTGGAGTTAACATGTAGAGTTAACATGAGTGGAGTTAACGTGTGGAGTTAACATGAGTGGAGTTAACATGTAGAGTTAACATGAGTGGAGTTAACATGAGTGGAGTTAACGTGTGGAGTTAACATGAGTGGAGTTAACGTGTGGAGTTAACATGAGTGGAGTTAACGTGTGGAGTTAACATGTGTGGAGTTAACATGAGTGGAGTTAACATGAGTGGAGTTAACGTGTGGAGTTAACATGTGGAGTTAACATGAGTGGAGTTAACATGATTGGAGTTAACATGAGTGGAGTTAACATGTGGAGTTAACACGTGTGTAGTTAACACGAGTGGAGTTAACATGAGTGGAGTTAACATGAGTGGAGTTAACGTGTGGAGTTAACATGAGTTAACATGAGTGGAGTTAACGTGTGGAGTTAACATGTGGAGTTAACATGAGTGGAGTTAACATGTGGAGTTAACGTGTGGAGTTAACATGTGTGGAGATAACATGAGTGGAGTTAACATGAGTGGAGTTAATGTGTGGAGTTAACATGAGTGGAGTTAACATGAGTGGAGTTAACGTGTGGAGTTAATATGTGGAGTTAACACGAGTGGAGTTAACATGTGGAGTTAACACGAGTGGAGATAACATGAGTGGAGTTAACGTGTGGAGTTAACATGAGTGGAGTTAACACGAGTGGAGTTAACGTGTGGAGTTAACATGAGTGGAGTTAGCATGAATGGAATTAACATGTGTGGAGTTAACATGAGTCCAGTGGCCACCAGAGTCAGGGTGTGACTTAGTTTGCAGTCTTCGAGTCCTCTGGGCATGTCCAATAGTAATGGCTGGGGTGTCAGGGTGTAGTAGTAATGGCCAGGGTGCAGTTTAGGGCATACCTGTCAACACTATGCATGCCAGTTATGTATCCACCAGCTGCCTGCCTGCAGCCTACTTCCAAAACTCCAAAGCTGTCAGATTTGGTTCCGAGGGCACAAGTTCAGTGTATCAACAACACTCAATAACACTTTATGTGATGTGTTAATCAATTAAATTCACAACAATTTCACAACAGCTAGTTCTGGAGTAGGCCATTCAACTAGCCCGCTTGCTTACGACGAGACCATAGACTGTAAAAAATATGGACAAAGCGTCTGTGATGTCACCCATAGATTTTCTGAAGAACTGTTATGAAGCCGTTTATGGGGGGTATGGGCGGCGCCATCTTGGAAAACCTTGGGAAATCCTAACCCCGCCTACCTCCTAGCCAATCCATATATGGGTAAAAGGGCGGGGCTTTGTATGAGACTGAGCAAGCCGGTGAACCCGCCTCTTCGTCAGCTGAGCAGCCTCAGCTAATGTTAGACATACAAGATGGACTGGCACGGACGTTGCTGTAACATTGCTGGTAAGTTTGATCTGCTAACGTGAAGTTCATGTATGTTTCTTAATGCCATGTTCAGACACTTTTTAATGTTGTATGCTGAAAGGTTATATTTGGGTGAACGGTTGAAAAGTTGAGAATGAAGAGTTGAGTTTGCAGATTCTAGCTTCTAGGTAAAATAAACTAATAGCTATCCCTCCCTTGCTGAAGTTACGGTCAAATAACGTAGAGTAATTTAACGTTACAGGTTCACCAACTCACGTAGAGTAACTTAGCAGTTTACAGGTTCAGCAACTCATACTGACAAAAATGTATCTTTGCCTTTATTGTTTTGTAATTAACGTTATCCATCTCATATCCTCAGTGGCAGCTAGGGTTGGGCGAATGAAGCCCCACTAGGCTTTGGAAGGTTGTTCCTGATTGTATTGTAAGTGTTTCGAAGTGTCAAAGCATCGAATACAAAACAGTGACATCTGGTGGTTAGCAGACATAACGGCGGCTCTCATTAGCGATTAAACAATCACAGACGAAGCCACATGCCGACCAAATGGCCCTTCTCTGACACTGGTAAAACAGAGCGGAGAGACAACGTGTTCTGTTCCCTTTTGAGTTAAAACTATTAGGCCTACAGTAATTGGTATAAACATTATAGTTTTGATATGCTTCTAATGATTCGAATTGAAAATGTAATGTGCTTGGTTTTAAATAATGCTATGTTTCTGACAAAATCTCAAAATGGCCTTGGGAGGGTGGTAGCGTGTTCGTATACCGCACGCGCGCCCAGGGTTCAAATCTCGCCATGTTCATAATTGCCATGCATTATTTGATATTGCATGCTTCTCTATAGTGGTTGTGTTTAAGACTTCATTTGATGTTTTGCAAAATAACGTGCTTGCTGCAGATGACCACAGCAGTATCAGATAACAAAAAACATATAAAGGGCATTGTGAACAGTGGGGGTTGTGAAAACATGGGGCATTGTGTACAGTGGGGATTGTGAAGTGCTTGTGTAGGGCTACAATTTTAGAAGGGTGCTTGTGCAACAAAACATATGTGTTGGGGACTTTAAAGGTTTATCGAACCCGTAACGCTTTAGGGATTTGATACAAGCACCGGTGCCCCTGTGTCAAATGTCCCATTTAAACTTTTCAGTGACGCCCGAAGCTTCGTACGTCATTAGTCACGTGACCTTACAACTTTGATATGCGCTCCGATACAATGTGCCGAAGCATAGATATATATACGGGTGATTCTCACGAAACCGTCAACTGAAAGATTTCTGACCTAGAATTTTTCAAAAGATGTGTATGAATACAATTCCTTTTGAGACATTTGAATTAAAGTGTAAAGGTGTTGTAAATATTACTTTTCTCACAATATTAGGCTTTTTAATATATATTTATTCATGTTTTCAAGACTAAGTCCATCAATACTTCTCATTACCGCAATAGATCATTACATGAAATATAATTCTTTATGTATTTTTTAAAATGGATCATTAACATTAATACCAATATAATAATAATTAATACCAATAATAACGAACTCTAAAAATGTGAAAAACGTGAACTTGAAGAAGTACAAATTTAACAATAGGCCTATGAACAATGAAAATTGAACAACTTAAAGCTACATCTATCAAGTGTGAACATGCTTAACAAAATATGGGAACTAATGGGAACGTGCATTACGAATATAATCAGTGGGAGTCCTGTGCTTGTTTCCCTGCAACAAGAATGTTCCATCTGGGGGTGATGGAAGACAGTGACACCCTCAGTGTGTTTGAAATGTCCAGTCGATTGCGCAATTTGGTCTTAGTTGCAGTCATTGCAGAAAACCCGGTCTCGCATAGATACATGGTGGAAAATGGTAGCAACGTTTTCAGCGCTTGTACGGCTATCTCGGGATATTCTGCTTTGGTTTTGATCCAAAAACCCGCCAGAGAGGTTTCCTCATACACACTCTTAAGACCACCGTCATTTGCAATTTCGATCAACTGCTCTTCCTCCTGCGCTGACAAGGTAGGACTATTCTGGATATTGACAAATGGGTTGCGGACACACTCATTGGTTTGCCGTGGATCTTTGGAGGATGGAAAGTAGCCTAACACTCAAACTCATTTGAAAGCGCAACAAGGTGATCGCGCACCAGCTGCGAGAGAAAGGGCCCTGCCTTAGTCTCTCCCAAAACCCCCACTACTGTTTGGAACATATCAAATACACCGCGTTCCCATTCGTCCCCACAAATCAAGCTTGGCTTTAAATACAGTGACTTTATCTGCCAGTTTAAAGACAGTCGTCATTCTCCCCTGGAGTGACAGGTTGAGGTCATTAAGCAACCCGAATATGCCACACAGGTAACTGGTAAGCGAGTTTTGACACCCAGTCCTCATCACTAAAATGTGCAGCTAACGGTGACTTTTTTTCTGTAAAAAAATCTCTGCAGCGGCTCTCGCAACTCAAACACTCTGGCCAGTTGCTTGTTTTTTGTTGCTCATTATAGCAGTTTAGCTAACTTCGTGTGACACTACCGTTCGCCAAGAACTGATCAAGTGAAGTGAGCTGACCTGAGGCTGCGCAGCGCTGAAGGCAATATGTAAAGTGTTGAAGGCGGGACAGACAGACGTAAGAAAATAGACCTTGCAAAATGCAAACATGCGTGCAATCAAACAACTGCATATAGGCCTATGCCATCTAAAAACGTGCCATTATTGCGAATTAAATTTAGTTTAGTTTGCATGTATTTTTTTTTAAACTCATGTCGTAGGCTACGGCCCGGTTAGGAATGACCCACGGCCCGGTACCGGGCTGCGGCCCGGTGGTTGGGGACCGCTGCTCTAAGCGATGCCACACTGTGTTTTTAGGCTAAAACATTGTCACTTACTGCAAGCATCACCTAACCAACCGCTAGCTGTCTGTGTACTGAATACACTGTAAAAAAAAAAGTGATCTCTGTGGACAGCCCAGGCTCCACAAACGGCATAAAACTACCTGGGCAAACCTAGCCCATAAAAACATAAACTGTTCCAGCAAACGAGACGAGACGAGATGAGATTAGCGTTTAGGAGAGTTTCAATTGCACAGGAGCAGCACGGGAGGGAAGGGGAGGAAGTAGCGAGCTAGCTCTCTGTTTTGTTTGAAAGTCAACAGAAGTGAAGTTACCCAGCATGGCTTAGAGCACCTTTTACTTACACAAACATTATGTCACACTAATTTCATAGAACAAATCAACAAACCAACATCAAAACATTGTACCACCGAGCTTGGGAAATAGGGAGAGGCCTATCCTATAACTGTGTAACAGACTATGGCAAGTAAAGTGACAGTTTCTTCATATTTTAAAAGGACTTTTCTTGTTGTGTTTTTTCCAAATTTCTGGCAAGACACAGAAATGCATAGCAGATGTGATTGGTAGCGGGTCGGGGACGATGGCCTTGATACCATCTTGGAAGTACCACACTTTATCACCTGGGAACTTCACAGTTAGATTGTAAAACTTGTTCTCTCCAATAGCAGTCAACTTCATATTGGCCATAGGAAATCTGGAGGAAGCATAAAAGTGTGCATTTTAATGAATTACAATGTGCTGGACTAATATAACCATTCCGGTAACAGTTTACTTGACGGGTGAGTTCATAACACATTCTTAGCATCTGTTATAAACTGCACATAAAGCATTCATGACTTTCATGAGACATGACTGAACATTCATACCAAACCTTTCATGAATGATGGATAGAACGATGACAACTTGTCAAAATAAAGTCCAACAATCGAGAGATTAAATTAATGGTATCCAGGTTACACAAATACGTGTCAGCTGAATGTACTATAGGTTAGTTTACCTCCCAGTGTTAAACTCAGGTTTTTAAAAACTCAGGTTTTGCCTCCAATATTTCATAAAGGATACCATTAATTTAATATTTCCAGCCTTTGTAAATATTTCATGAATATCTTATGAAGTCTACCTCGAATGTCACTTTACTTTACAAGTTGTGAAGTATTCATAAACACTGAGTTTAACACTGGGAGGTAAACTAGCCTACATTCAGCTGACTCGTATTTGTATATCCTGGAATGGTTGGACAATCCCAGTAGCAAAAGATGAGAAATCATCTGCAAAGGTTACATCATAAAACAAAAACATTTTTATGAAACAAATATTTACTTGACCATGTTCCTTTTGGCACTGGAGTAGCAGCCCATTGACTCAGATGTGCCGTGATCAGGTAAGAGGTTTGGAACAAAAACGGCAATGCTGCTTTGCGATTGTTGGACTTTTATTTTGACAAGTTGTCGTCATTCTGTCTTCCACATTCATGAAAGGTTTGGTATGAATGTAGTCATTTCTCATGAAACAGTCATGAATGCTTTATGTGCAGTTTATGACAGCTACTATGAATGTGTTATAAACTCACACGTCAAGTAAAGTGTTACCACAATTCCTATCTTTGCTGGGTTCAGTTAATTGAAAACCCATGCCTAAGGCCTAAGGTTTTGGCATTATGAGACACTTGAGTAAATTGCTCACTGATTTTCTAAAACTACTCGTTGACTGAGAACACCTAAACCATTTAACCCTTATCCATCACCTCTCTCTTTCCTTCCTTCTGTATTCCTCTAAAAGTTCTGGGTTGGTGTATATCTTTTCTCTGTGCTTCCTCAAACGTTCCTTTACTGCAGCTTTCTTTTATGCACTTTTAAGTCTATGGCAGTAATCTACATGTGATGTAGGCCACTCATTACTATGATATGACCATAGCAACTTTCATGAGATTCAAAGGGGGAAAAAGGGTAACAGGGTCTCTGATACAATGTATCTACTTCATTAAGTGCAGTGTAACAACCCAAAAACTTTTATGATATTGATCTCATTAATATCCCTCCAAAACATTGAGGTTGTCTTTTATTAAAAATAATTAATGTCATGAACAACGTTGAAAAATGCAAAATCCTTTAATATTTTCATTACCGAAATTGAAATTTTCATCACCGAAATTGGCTTTAACTATTGCGGTAATGATAAAGTGCATTGCGGTAATGAGACGACCTAACACAAAAATGCTAATTTTAGCTAGCATGATCTAGCTAAAAAAATACCTCCATGAAATTGTGTGTTTTATTACCTTATTACTAAACAAAATTGAATTAAGAAAATCGTTTTTATAACAAAACTGTTACTAATTTCGGTAATGAGAATCATTAGTGTTGTGTTTAGACAAATCATGGAATTTCAACATAAAGTCAAAAGGAGACATACTTACCTTGACGCCATCTTTGATCTTCTGTTATTACTGATGCATGATGGGAAATTCCATTTCATGTTGACATTCCTACAGCTTTTTATTGCAGTACTCAAAAGTATTGCGGTAATGAAAACTATGACTGATGACAAAACATTTTTTTTAAATATTATAATCGTTATAATATTAATGTTATTGAAACACACATTTTGATGAAGCATTGAACTTAAAACAATATATGTAGAACTTTATTTTATTTTAAAGTAAAAGATAAAGATTTCCTTAATGATCAAACACTTGGGATTTGAGCCAGGACACATTGCGGTAATGATAATTTACTCATAAAACGCATAAAAAATACAAAATAACAATAAAATATGGAGAAATTACCTTGTGTGCAAGTTTAAGCACATGTACCTATATTGTTAAATGGTGTAATCAGTGGTATTTATGGCATATTTGACCATCAAATCCTTACACTGAAAAAAATGGAAATAGGGGGTCTTTGATTTGACACTAATAAATCTGGTATATGCAACACGATTGTTTTACATTCCGTTTGCAAACATGTTTTAATTAAGTAGATTTGAAGAGTTAATTTTGAATGCTGGATCTAGTCATTTTTCTCACGTTGATTGAAAGTGAAAATTTCATGTTCAGACATACTCCAGAGCAGCAGGTGGCTGTAATGCGTCCTTAAAAAAACACGCAGTAGTAGAAGAAGTGTTTGAAGCGTGGTCTTATCGTACCGGATATCGTATCACTGAGAGAAAATCGGAGGAAATTGAGGATCGAGTTAGCCTACTGAAAGGTAAGTTTATCAACCTTTTAATCATGTTATATTAGACAGCATATCTCTTAGCAGTTTTCTTACAGTATACAACTGTTGCAATGTTAAGCCTTGATGTCTTTTTTCCCCGGGCTTTTTTTTAACCAAGTTAGTCTAACCTACCATTAAACCAACACTAGCTATAAAGGTGAGACCGTTAGTTGGTTGGAAAATTAATAAATAAAGTATAGAGCTAAATATTGTCCATAGTTGGATAATGTTTGCCTACAAGTTTTATTTCCTTCAAAAAAGTTAACTTTGCAGCTAACGAAATGCTAAGTTTGCTATCTCAAATGTTAACGTTAAGTGTGATAAGGAAATTGACTTTCATGCTACTTTAACTGTAGCTGCTAGCATAATGGGACATTGGCAATATTAGTCTATGTAAGATGAACTGGCGGTTGTTTTTCGCCGTTTGCTGGTACTTTGGAATTTCATGGAGAATGTTAATGTTAGGGTATGTTGCATGCATGCACGAAGAAGCTTAAAAAGTTGTATGTTAATGAAAGCCTAGTCTGTGTGCGCGCCACGTGTGTTGCCAGCGAATGGCTGCCTATGTCGCAAACGCAAGGAAACCCTTTTACTGCTAGCATAGCCACGTGGATAGAACAAAGGAAACAAAGATAATTTTCTTGTTAATTCAGAAAATCAGAATAACTCGTTAATTCAGAGAAACAGGGCTGTTTTTCTGTATTGATGAGATAGTTAACTAAACAATTCAGAAAAAACAGGATGTGCCAAGTCATTAATTCAGACAAAAAGGGTGCATTTTTATTTTATTTGTCATGAATGCAATACGCTTCCGTAGCTCCGCCATCTTTGTCAATATTTTTTGCTGAGAAAGTTTCAAACTATGACCATAACGGCCTTTCCACCAATCAGAGGCATCACTGTGGGATTGTTCAGGATCGTGGGTAATGAAGTACTTATCCAAGAGATCGCGAATAAAAGGCATTTATCTCAAAACAAGGTTAGTGCCCCATGAACTCTTGGTGTCTATAGGAGCATATACAATCGCTTAGTACAGCCGTAGCTGGTTTTAAGTCTACCACGTGCAGTTTTTATGGCTTATACCGCAATTGTCAATGGAGAAATTGCATTGAATTTTTACATCCGGTATCGGCTGTGGGCGGGACTGTGCAGCTCTATTTCGGAGTTTCCTCCACTCAGCTAGTGACGTCGTCTGCTGCTTCGACGCCAGCCATCAATCAAGTTGATCACGCCTTTAATTATTCATACATTTAATATCTAAATGCGATCTAAACTAACGAGTTAGAAAAAAATTCACCCCCCCTCACAGTTGTCAGGCACTCGGGAACTACCAACAAATACAATAAAAGTCCATGGGACCAACCTGTAAAAGCATGAATTTATGCTGTGAAAACGGACATTTTAACATGGGGGTCTATGGACATTTTCTCCCTTTTGGGACCTGCTGCCGCTAGCGGATTTTCGATGTATTGCAATTTTTCGCATTTCCGGGTAGGCTTCATTGTTCAAATTAGAATAGAGTATCACAGCCCCGCCCCTCCTCTGAGAGAGCTTAGTTTCCGGAAGTAAATTTCCCATTAATTTCTCCCATTGACGTTTTGGAAAAATCCGTATCTAAAGAGTTTTAGAGCATGTCTTAGGCTAATCAGCTACGGCGTAACTCATAAGCATACAACATATAATTTCGAGTGAAAAAATGAAGAGAAAGTCCAAAAAAAACCAAAGGTACAAGACTGTGTACATATTTTCATTTCCGAGCGAAGGAACTACTCATCCCATAAACCACCGCGCCTCATTGAAAAATATATAAGCAGCACGAACCAGCGCGAAATCATTTCCAGCCGATGACAGCACGCGAACCCTTTCCTCCAAACAATGATTTTTATATAGTTACTCAGTTATTTCAGGAGTAATCGTGTAAATAATAGTTTTTTGGTATTGAATGTTATATTTACCATTGTGTATTTTATATCGTGTGTGTGTGTGAAAGCGGTTAACGTTAACGTTAGCAACATTGTACAGTGCTTCGTATCTGACTGCCATCCTGATGCATGGACAGGTGCATGGTCTGCTCTTGGACCACCATATTCAGTTTATTAACTGGCTGTGAATTATTACACAAAATGTTCATTAAATGTACGAAGAAGTATTTCTAGGTTAATGATTGATGATATGGCTCGTACAGTATGAAGGCTACAGTAGCCTAGCTAATGTTAACTAGCATTACCAACCTCCCTGCAAAACTCACCACACAACTTCGTAGGTCTTGTCCCTCATGCTGGCCCTTACAAAACCCACAAGCTGACCCTCGACACACAATAGTCAATAATGTGACCCGATTTAAAGTGTTTTTCACCCCCTCGGACACTCTTGATTTCGTCCTTGAAACAGTGAAATATTCATGGGGGCATGGACGGTTTGCTAACGTTAACCATTTTACTGCAGTGTCTAGCCGGTGGTAGCATCCAGCTTGTGCTATCAGCTAGCTAGCTAGTTCAAAGGTTTAAGTACTTAATGGGGATATACAGGGCTTTTTATGCCTCGACTAAGTTGATGTTTCATATAAACAACAATTCATGTTCACAGAAACAACAAGGTCACTAAAACAATATATTTCATACCTGTGTTGCAGCATGTAAGCTAATGTTAGCAGCATTATAATGACATTCTAATGTCTGAAAGGCTAATGATTAGCTAGCCTATCGGCTACCTGAATAGTTAAGTGTTCAAACTAGCATTTACAGTGTTCTATTTGATGGTGTATTGGCCCTGACTAAGTTTGTGTGATATATAAACCACAATCCTTGTTGATACAAGTACCAATGTTCGTCTAGAAAGTTTTTATTCACATTAAGATCTTTGTCAATAATTTTCGCTGATAAAGTTTAAAGGTTAAACTATGACCTTAACTCCCTTTCCACCAATCAGAGGCATCACTGTGGGATTGTTCAGGATTGTGGGTAATGAAGTACTTATCCAAGACATCGCGAATAAAAGACATTTATCTCAAAACGAGGTTAGTGCCCCGTGAACTTTTGGCGTCTATATGAGCATACACAATCGCTTAGTACAGCCGTAGCTGGTTTTGAGTCTACCATGTGCAGTTAAGTTTTTATGGCTTATACCCGAATTGTCAATGGAGAAATTGCATTGAATTCTTACTTCCGGAAACTCCTGTGGGCGGGACTGTGATGCTCTATGTTGCCGCTTGGACGAGGCTGCGCAGTCAGCACCCGCTTCCTTATTTGGGTTTTGGGTTGCCAGGTTTTAGCCTATGACAAAACGGTTGAAATTGAAACTAAGTGATCGTGTATGTGTAGGGTGTATTTCATACACAATCTGGCAACCTGAATGGATCAATGATTTTAAAATGAAGTTTGATGGCCATGCAAATTACGGGAGTTTTCCGGGAGAAATAACAAAACGGGAGGGTGCTGAACTGTACTCAAAACTGAAACTGAATCAGATTTGGATCCCGGATGGCGAGCCCAGCCCAGTGAGACTGAGAACGATCGTGGATGCGGTGTGGCCAACCGTACGATTTGTCTCAGAGAAACCCAAGATTTGTTCATTCGTTCATCGAACACAAGATAAGATTTTCCACACTGTTGACTCAACACAGTAGTCATATTCGCACACATTCAAAGAACTGAACTTTGGGAATCGATATACACACACACACGTTCAAGGAACTGAACTTTGGGAATCAATACACTTTGCACTTTACACACTGAATCCAAATCTAGGTACTGAAGTGTTGCTGAAAATGATCTCCTGATGGACAGTTCAAACGTCGTCACGCGGTCAACTATAAATCCACTACTTTTCAATCACCAAGTTAAGATTTCCCAGTCAACCACAAATCCATGACTTTTCAATATCTTTTAGTAAACTATGTATCGATGCTCTATCGATTATGGCAACATAAACTATAAACCAATGTTGTTTCGCTATCTCTCTTATCGATATTCATGCACTGTCGGGTTTTTGTCAGGATTATAATGCTGATTCAATGTCTATTTACCATTGAGATTTCAATCTCAACCAAAATGATGATTTGGATGGAAAATCAACATCATATCAATGTCACCTTGCTATCTGGGCCGATATTTATTTATAGCCTAACTGTCTTGTTCATACATCGGCACACGTCACCGCTGAAGGGGACAAGCTTTCAAGTCGCCTGAGTCAAGGTCGGCGAACTAATATTTGTTCCACCAACGACAACGTTGCCATGATCGCAGAGAATAAAGTTGCATCTCACTGGACTGCAATTGTATCTTGCGTTTGCCTGTTGCTCACAACCTGCAGCCAAGGACTTTGCTAAAGTAGTGTGATGAACGTAATGATGTAATTGATTGCCTGCTCACGTGGGTAGGAACGTGTATTGATTGAGCGATGAGAGACACCTGTAGAGGATGAAGTTTAAAAACAGTACACGGTGCTTGGTGGGAAAGAAAAGGAGAGGGCAGACGACTGAAGACGGGCAGAGATGAGGTGTTAGCGTGGACATAGTTAGTTGCTATATGGACAGTGTAATGTTATGGGTTCTTAATAAAATGACTTTTGTTATTTCTCAGTTGGTGTCTTTATTTACATCCTTGCATGGTTATCTCGTTACAATTGTTCTTCCATTCCTAGGTAAAGCTTAATCTCTCTAGTAACCAAACATCGCCAACTAGTGGTCATAACGTAAATACCATTACATCCTCCTTTCTCTGAGGTTAATAAAACAAAACAAATAATAATAGGCCCAAGGCCATATTAAGACTAGACTTGGAAGCCACACCTAAACCCATTAAACACAGTAAAGGCTACCACACCTGAAGCTTTTCTTAAAGGTAAACAAGGTAAACAATTAATCCCTTCTTTCAGATAACAGGTTTTAGAAAGTAACCTTAATTGACTGAACTGTGTAAATTAACTGTACTATTTCTCTTTCAGGTAACGGTGGTAATGAACGGTAGGTAATAAGATAAGTAACAGATATGCAACAGTAGCTATACACAGGATATTCTCTTATTTCAGGAAACCAAGGTAAGTAACGGTAGGTTGTTTTTACCTTTACTCTAAGACCATTTTCAGGTTAAGCAACACTCAGATATGTAAACCACAAATACTCTCACAAGTCCATCATCACTCTTGATCTTCTAGCTCTGCTAGACTTACGGCAGACAGGTGTCCCTGTCTCTGATGTTGGTGTCTGATGCTCTGTGGGCTGCACAACCTGGTGTGCGTCAGGAGGGTTCGTCACTTCTGCGTGTGACTGCTTTTGAAATGTCTCTTGAGTCCTGAGCAGGCATTTGCGGTTCCTCTGGAATACCTGTCCATCCTCCGTTCTGACTGTGTACGACCTCGGCCCCACCTCTTTTAGCACCACTGCTTTTCGGTTCCATGTGTGGGGCTCTTTGATTCTGACCACGTCGTGTTCTGAGAGAGGTTTGAGACTCCTGGCCGTCTTGTCATGGTGCTTCTTCTGTGCCCACTTCAGCTGCATGTGCTTTTGTGTGAGTACTCTGTTTTTCTTCTTTCTTGGCATGTGTGGAAGTGTGTTGCGCAGTTTTCGGTGCATGAGGAGCTCCGAGGGTGATGCTCCACATCCCAGAGGAGAAGACCGATAGGTCAACAGTGCAAGGTAAGGGTCTGATTTTGTCTCTGCAGCCTTTTTTAGAAGTCTTTTTATGATTTCCACTCCTTTCTCTGCCTTACCATTCGCCTTTGGATAGAGAGGGCTCGATGTAGTGTGTTGGAACCCGTACTCCTCTGCAAACATTTGAAACTCTTGGCTGCTGTACTGCGGACCATTGTCACTTTGGACTACCTGGGGAATGCCATGTCTGGCAAATATGCTTTTCATGCGAGTTATAACAGCACTGGCAGATGTGCTGTTCAGTTGTGCTATTTCAGGATAGTTTGAGTGATAATCAATCACTAAGAGGAAGTCTTGTACATTTACATGAAAGAGATCTGTTCCAACTTTTTGCCATGGCTCAGTCGGCATTTCTGGGATCAGCATTGGCTCTTTGGCTTGCTTGTATCTGTGTCTTTGGCATGTATCACACTTACTAATCAGGGTCTCGATGTCTCTGTTTATACCTGGCCAGTAGACCGCTTCCCGTGCTCTTGCTCTGCATTTTTCTATGCCAAGGTGCCCCTTATGGATTCTGTTGAGGATATCTTTCCGCATAGATGATGGGATGATGATCCGATTTTGTCTCAGCAGTAGGCCGTTTGCCACACTCAGTTCTGCCCTGATGGAATAGTATTGTGGGAGTGTGCCTTTTGTCCACCCTTTTTTAGTTTTTCTGCCACTGCCTGCAGTGTCTCATCTTGTTCAGTTTCCTGTGCAATCTTCTTGAGCACCATGTCTGACACTGGAAGAGAAGAGACAATTAAGTTTACATGCCTTTTAAGCTCTTTTGACGATTTTGTTTGTGCCTTTATTGATTGTGCAGCTGCTTGGGGTGGTGCAGGTGCTCGAGGCAGTGCATCAGACAGGACTATGTATTTTCCTGGCGTGTAGATTAGATCCATATCATATCTTTGTAACCTCATCATCATACGTTGAATCCTGGGAGACATGTCATTCAGGTTCTTTTTGTAGATAGAGATGAGTGGTTGGTGATCTGTTTCTGATGTGAAAGTAGGCAGCCCATATATGTATCCATGAAACTTCTCGCATCCAAACACTAACCCTAGAGTCTCTTTCTCAATTTGGGCATACCTCGTTTCCGTCTCCGTGATTGATCTTGATGCATACGCCACTGGTCTCCAGTGGCCGTCGTTGTCAGCCTGGAGCAGCACTGCGCCCAATCCGTCTTTAGATGCATCTGTGGAGACTTTTGTTTTACGAGAGGGATCAAAGAAGGTAAGCACTGGTTCTCTGGTAAGTGTCTCTTTGAGCGTTTCCCATTCTTTGTTGTGTCTGTCAGTCCACTCAAACCCTCTGTCTTTTTGCAGCAGGCCTCTGATTGCCACTGTTTTTGCGGATGGATTTGGAATAAACTTCCCTAAAAAGTTCACCATTCCCATAGCTCGCAGTACCCCCTTCTTGTCAATAGGAGCAGGCATGTTAAGAATAACCTTGGAGTGGTCCGGCTCTACTCCTTCTCCGGACAGCTTGTCACCTAAGAAAGTGATCTCTGTGACCCCGAACTGACATTTGCTTTCGTTCAGTTTCAACTGAATCCTTTTCAGGAGCTTCAGCAGCCTTTCATTATGTACTGCTAGTGTTGAGCCCCATATTATTATATCATCGAGGTACACACGGGTGCCCTCTACGATTGCTTCCATCGCTCTATGAAAAATTTCGGGGGCCGATTTTATTCCAAATGGTAATCTAAGAAAGCTGTATCTCCCAAAAGGTGGGTTGAATGTGCAGTACTTGCTACTCTCAGAGTCCAGTTTCAGTTGCCAGAAACCATGAGATGCATCTAGTTTGCTAAAATATCTCGCCCCTGCCATTTCACTTGTGATCTCTTCCCTTTTTGGTATCTGGTAATGCTCTCGTTTAATGTTGTCATTGAGATCTAGGCACACTCTTAACTCACCATTGGGTTTTTTTACGCATGTGATGGAGTTCACCCAGTCTGTCGGCTCCTCGATGGGCTGAATTACTCCCAGATCCATCATTCTGTCCAGCTCTTTTTTTAGACTGCCTCTGAGCGGTGCTGGTACTCTCCGCGGTGCATGTATAACTGGCTTGGCATCACTTTTAAGTTGGATCTTGTATGTGAAAGGCAGCGTTCCATGGCCCTTGAACATTTCTGGAAACCTGTGCACTATCTCATTTACAGAGTCATTTTCTGTATTAGTGCAGAGCTGCCAACTCTCACACATTGAGAGTGAGATTCATTCATTTGATTGGCTCCACGCGCTCTTACACCAATAGAATTTGTGAGGGTTGGCAGCTCTATTAGTGTCTGACACCTTAGACTCTCTTGACCAGCTCCAGGTCCTCACATGCTCTGTCTCCAAGCAACGATTCGTGGTCATCAGGAACCACTACAAACATGAGGTTTTGTGTCTTGCCTTTCACATGCATTTTAAGCCGGCACACCCCCTTGGTTTCAATTTGCTGTCCATTATATGTTTTCAGTGGGACAGTGCGTTTCTGTATGTTTGGCTTCTCTTTAAGTGCTTTAATGTCCTTTACACTGATTAGGTTGGCTTTTTGCCCCTGTGTCTAGTCTGAACAACACCACTGCCCCATTAACTAACAAAGGTGCCACCCATTTATCTGTCTGCACTGCATTGACTGGCCGCACAGTCTCATCTGCATTGACTGGCTGGCCCGTCTCCTTTATTTCACTGCTCCCCTCAGTAACTCTGTACACAAACTCTGGATCACTCTGTGAATCACTGTCCTCATCTGTTTCATTCACTACATGAACTTTGCATTCCTTCTCTCTTGAAAGACACATTCTAGCATAGTGATTTTGTCCATGACACCTGGAGCAGGTTTTTCCGAATGCTGGACACTGTCTGGCCTTGTGCTGGCCTCCACAACATTTGCAGGTAAATTCCTTGTCTCTGAATTCCTTGTCTCTGCTCTTCTCTTTGTTCCTTGTGTCTCTGCTGTCCTTCCCGCGCCACTTTCCTTTGAAAGAAATTGCATCTACGTCACCATGCATTTGAGCGGGCTGCTGGGCTAGTCCTTTGTCAGCAACATCAAAAGTTTCAGCGTGCTGCTTAACTAGCTCCCTCGCCTGGCATATTTTCACTGCCTTCTCTAGATTCAGGTCCGCCTCACCCAACAGCTTTTCCCTGACTTTCCTGTCACAGACCCCTGAACACAATTTGATCACGAATCAATGAGTCAGTCGATGTATTGAAATTACAGGTGCTAGCTTTTAGCTTGAGGTCCGTGAGGAAGCTGTCGAACACCTCTCCTTCACGTTGCATTCGTGATCTAAAGCAGGGTCAAAAGTGAACGTGTTATACACCTCTATTGCTTTGGTCCCTGCAACAGTTAGTAACAGTGCTACTTTCCTCTTGTTAGCCTTCTCCGACACACCGATAGCTGCAAGGTACAGCTCAAACTGCTGTTTAAACGTCCTCCATTTGACATCGAGGTTGCCGGTAAATTTTAGAGTCCCTGGTGGCTTTATTGCTTTCATTCCTGGTACCATGTAATGTTATGGGTTCTTAATAAAATGACTTTTGTTATTTCTCAGTTGGTGTCTTTATTTACATCCTTGCATGGTTATCTCGTTACACTTGTTCTTCCATTCCTAGGTAAAGCTTAATCTCTCTAGTAACCAAACATCGCCAACTAGTGGTCATAACGTAAATACCATTACAGACAGGACATCTAAAGTGATGCTATTGACCTAAATCGGAAGGCAAGAATCAATGTGGGACACTATATTTTTTGTGACTCTTATTTTGTGGGTATCCGGGACGCCGGTGCTCGCGGACTGAACGTACAACCATATGGGAGGGTCTCGAAGGCTGCCGGACAAGGGAAGTGGCGATTGTTTTAACCGTGTTTCATGAATTGTGTGCATGTGTGTGTGTAGTGTGTGTGTTTTGGGAGGGGAGGGACAACTACTATGATTGAGTAGGCTAGGCTATTGGAAAATCGCGGGTGGTTCTTTGGGGATGTTTTTAGGATGTGTTGATTATTTAAGCCATGAATTTAATGATTGCTGTGATACACTTGGAATGCCTAATTATTACGTAGTTCAGCTCCTAGCGTTTCTATGTGTGTTTATCCCCTGTTGGGCATGTTGAGGTGTGTGCAATAACTGGCCTAGGGTGTGTGTGCAATGATTGGCCTGTGTGTGTGTGTTCAATTAGCCTATGGTTTCTAATTTGTAGTGGTATTAAGTGGCTTACAATACATCGATTTCTATGGAACGTCACGAAAACATGCGTGTGCAACCAAGAGGCAGAAAGCACCATAGAACAGCATAGAGCAATGCAAAAGAATAAAATTAGTTTTTGTGCTGAAAACTGCACCAATTCAAAATCACGATGGTTAGAGAATGTTAAATATGTTCAATATCCCTAACGGAATGCATGTCTTCGCCAAAAATGACAAAATACGATGTTATATTAATAATCCAAATGAACGTCAAACTTTGAAATATAGTCTGAAATGAGATGTTATTATCATTGAGACAACAGGGGTATATGAAAAAATCCGATTGTAGCTTACAGCAGCCGACTATTTAGGTTAAGTTTATAACGTTGTGGACGGCCACCAAGCGTCTTCTGCCTCAAGGCTGCGCGCGCATCTAGTTTTGTTGGTAAACGGGAAACCCGTGTATAGCCTATCTGATAACAGACCCGGACTCCTGCTGACTGGCTTCAATCTAGTATTTTTATAAATGAATTATCATTAATAAACAGATTTACTTATACTAACTTTTGTCTGTGCTGGTTTTGTGTGGAACTTTGGATGACAACCGGACCATACCGGTAAAAAAAGGTGGTGGCAGCTTATTGATAACCAGCTGTTACATTACAGTAGTTTAAAGTGGGTTAGCCAGTGATCGTTTTTGTCTGATAACTTCTACAGGAGGATCTATGATGCAACTATATGATATATGATCTGGAGGCAGAAAGGGCTAACATATTTCTCTGTAACATTTCCAAAATCCAAGTGAACAAAACACTATACAAATCATAAGTAGGCCTATCTACTGATATCTTTCTCCGCTGAGTTTCCTACTATTTGCCACTTGCCGTTAGCCTGACGAGCCAGACCCACATTAAAATGTAGGGTCTGGAAACTCACCGTTCGCAGTGCTCAGTCCGAGGGGCGGGATAATCAGTTGTATTTCAAATTCCCTCTGCATGCAATAGGACAGCGGCAGCGCTATGAGTCCCTGCGTTTCCCACCAGCAGAGCTAGTTGGCTAGTTCAAACGTTTGCCAACTTAATAAAAGCTTAACTTGTGTCACACTGTTCGCTAGCAGCAACATCCATCTTATTTGTTTTCAAGTAGCAGGGAATTCAAGCCAAACCGTTGCAACTCTGCCATCAATCATTATGTTAAGCCCACCTAACGACTCTATACACGATTTCATTGCCCTAATTAAGTTTCGATTTCTGGAGCTCACAAGCCAAAGGAGAGTTGCTAGACTAGCCCTGGCAGCAAATGTAATTTGCTTCCGCTAGGGGCGCGTCTAGATTTCTAGGCTAACTTGCCGTGCAACTAAGACGAGCTGAGAAGGACGAATCATGAATAAATATAGCTACTGTAAACGTTGGCTAACATTGCCTACCTAGCAATGCTATCTATGCAAAATGCAATATGTCCAAAGGTAGGCCTAATCTACGGTAGACGAATACATCAGGCTACTGCTGATGTCCCCGCATTGCATAGGGGCAGCTGTCTGCACTGTCTAAAACGTATTTGGGTATTTCCCAGAATTGGGGCCTATTTCTGTCCACAGGGTGTAATTCTATTAAAAACACATTAAATCTAATAATGTTTAGCATCACTAATTAGTATAAAGAAAAACAAGCCTAGACTTTTTTAATGGTTGCTCCTACTCATGATTTAGACACATTTTATTGGTGTTTTATGGTACAATATCAGTGTTTTGGTGTTGTCCGCAACCAGAGTTTTCACATATTGTGCCATATCTCAAACATTATTTATCAAAAATTAATTTAAAAAATCATGCATATGAATAAAATGTTACCTGAACTAATGAACTGCATGCACACATTATGCATATATATGCATTTCCTGTTTTATTTTGCTTAATGTTTACCTGTCCCATGGTTTAGCCATCATTACCAGCACACTCTACATAAAGGCACTTTGCTACTGTTTTTTCATCAAAAAAATATTTGGTAACCATGGTCACCTAATATCACAGTGGAATACATGGGTGTCAAGCAGAAAGATTGATGCCTTGATGTCCAGAAACATAAGAAAATCTACTCTTTATCCCTCGTTTTGGGCATGTACACTTATTATGTGTCATTACCATACGCATTGTATTTCTGTATTTTTGAATATTCCTGAAATTTTAAAATTACTTTAATAGTTTAAATGATGTACATTACATGTAGAAAGCTAGCTACACTTGCATGGTGATCATTTTTACTTCTTAGGGTAGTTTTTCGGTATAAATGTCATCACCAACACAGTCATTACCAGCACATTATAGCTTGAAATGTAGTGGTAATGACATTTTTGCAGATACATTTAAAGTACTATTTTTAAAAGAAATACGTTTTTTTTTTTTCACAAAGTCAGTTTAACTTGGGTTTCTAAATGATAAACATTTAATTGCAATAGATTACGATCAGTGATTTGTCATCACCGCAACAAATGTCATTACCAGAACTGCAATGTCATCACCATCACCATGCATATTTTTGCCAATAGAATATGTATAAATTACAATAAATTACATTAATTAGATATTTTTGACAATGTTGGACAGTCTAAATTGCCACTGGATGAAAACAGATATGATATATGGCATTTATTTCAAATAAATGAAATTCTAAGCCAGGGTCGAGTGAAAAAATAAAAAAATAAGATACTTAAACGACTATAATTCATGTTGTAAGTAAAATTCAATAATTCTAATAAGTTCAAGATAAAATAGACTTCATGTGAAACCATAATTGATCATTGATTGATCATTGATTGACCATTTCATCTTTAAAATGTACATATTAGATAATGTGATGGTAATGACATTTACCTGAAAAATGTCAAAAAAACATAAATTCCCTTATATTGTGGTCTCAACCAAGCTCACAAGGTTACTCCTATCAAAATGACTGATAACGGAATGAAATGTAGGCCTACCTGCAAACAATGTAAGGCCTATGCTGACTGCATCAGTGCTCAAAGTATTCTAAAAGTTTATCAATTATTTGTTAATAACTAACTTCTATTCAAGTCATATTTCTGGGACTTTCTGGGATACTTATTTCTATTTTTAAAGGTCCAGTATGTAGGAAATAATGGAAAATAAACTGTAACCATTCCAAATATGATCACCATATGTTGTCAGAGAGTAAGGAAACACGATGTATTGAAGTAATGGCTTATTTGACAACATTACTCTAACCCGTAAAACCCCGTAAAACCCATGAAAAAAAATGAGTTACGGGGCGGAATCTCTTGGAATTTTCGTTTATGTTTTGAACGATTAATTCTAGAATAGCATATAAATAATGGGCTAGCGCGTCCTCCTATTTGGGTTGCCAAATTAGCAAAGGCCAACTGTCAACAGCTGTCAGTTGTAGTCATGAACGCCTACGAGAGGCAGGCAAATTTCCAAAATTAAAACAAGAAACAAATTAAGTGAACATCGGAGGAGCTTCCTGAGATGGTGACGTCTTCGTCAAACGAAGAATATCAAGTCTGACGCAGAGCTGGCCATACCTATTTCTCCACAACAGGTAGCCTAGGTTAAACTTCATCTGCATCGCTAACTTCTAAATATGTTACGTTGGTTAGAGAGGTATTTTTTGTTTTCACTGTTTCCGTAATGTGTAGCTGGGTCATGGTTGGAGAAACGTTAAAGCTGCAGGTCAACTAACGTTAGCTAAGTCTTCATTACATCTGGCAACCCAGAAGAGGCTCGCGTCTGGTAGTCTTGAGAACGTTCACCAGTGTTTTGATTTTGGCCTGCAGAACGTTCGGTAACAATCCTACAAATCGCACCTTTAATTCACACGTTCAAATGTTCATACAGAGTTCAAAGTTCTCATCAGGTGAGTGAAAATTAGAATGGTGGTCATTTCAGATGTGTTTGCCAGCACTTCATAAAACTCTCATAGTTTGATAACTTTAAATTATTTGTAGAATATTGCTTGTTCACAACTTGAGCTATGTATGCAAAGAAACAGAGTCTTTTTATTAGTATTATTTCATTTGGGCTACATTTTACACTGATATGGAATGGTGGCAACATAAACACAGCTAGCAATGGTATTAAATTCCATTGATGATTAAATGTAATGGAATATTTCAACTAAGGTAGACTGCTGTTGTTCACAGCACTAAGCTATTTATGGTTGATATACTCAGAGTCTCTGGCCCTCTCTTAGAGCCAGGCATAGTGAGCTGGCCCTCGGAAGAAAAAGTTTGAGGACCACTGGGTTAAGGCTTCAGGCTTGAAACCGAAGGGTTGCCAGTTCGATCCCCGACCAGTAGGAAAAATGTGGGCAGGGGAAGTGTTTGAGCACTGCTCTCCCATGTCCACATCAAGGGCTGAAGTGCCCTTGAGCAAGGCACCTAACCCCTCATTGCTCCCCGAGCGCTGCTGCGGCTCACTGCTCCTGGTTAGTGTGTGCTTCACCTCAATGTGTATTGATTGAGTGCTACACCTTGCTGTGTGTTTCACTAATTTACGGATGGAATAAATGCAGAGACCAAATGTTCCTCACCGGATCTATACTTACACTTATCCTTACTTAATGGCCAGGGTGCAGGTTAGTGTGTAGTCTGTGTAGATCCTCTGTCCAATAGTAATGGCCAGGATGCAGTAGTAATGGTCAGAGTGTAGTAGTAATGACCAGGGTGCAGTTTAATGTGCAGTCTTTGTATAGATCGTCTGGGCTGTCCTCCTCTATCCATTAGTAATTCAGCAGCATTCTCCCAGAACCTCTCGGGACAAAACCCGTCTTGTCACTGGGTCACGACGACCTGCCCTGTTGCTCTCTCCCTGAAAAGGCCTTTCATGCGCTGGACCCGTTCTGAAGCAGAGCCCGGAACGGTTCCACAGCGCTGAATAAGAACGCTGGTGCTGCTGAAAAGAGACGCAGACACCAGTGCTGGGGGATGCTGACGGCTCGTGTAATTGCAACATGGCACTCGGGCGCTGACTGGGGAGGGTTTCTAAGCAACGAGTGAAGGGGATGGACAGGGCAGCTTGAGGGGGCTGGAGAGTTGTGGGGGCTGCTGGAAAGTTGGGGGGTTAGTGGTGAGTTTATAAAAGGCTAAACCACCAGCCCTTGAATCACGAGAGCCCTCGAGGAGACTGCTGGAGGGCAGACAGACACCAAAATACCCAAAATAATTTCTTTGCCTCATAAGAACTTCTGCACTCATCTACCTACTAATAGAACCGATGCCCAACACGACCAAACAAATGCTGCTCAAATGGTAAGAGACCTTTTGGTTCAACTTCACTTTTTTGGTTTATTTGTGCACCTGCATGTGATTAGCGGTAAGATTTGATGTGAATAATGATGCTGTTAGATGAATGTTGAGGGGAGGTGACGCGTTGTGGCCGTGTGCTCTATGAAGCTCTGAGGGACTGAGAGAGTTATTCTCTTCTTCCTGCTTTGGCACTCACAGTGGCGTACACACACTGATGTTTCATTTGGTGTCCTGCTGGGTCAGTATCATAGAACTCTCGCACTGCTGCGTCTACATCCAATCAGAGCTCTCGCACTGCTGTGTTTATATCCAATCCGAACTCTTGCATTGATGGGTCAGTATCCAGTCAGAACTCTGGCATTGATGGGTCCGTTTCCAATCAGAGCTCTGGCTGTGTCTCTTTGATGTGGGGGCATCCTGTTTCCTTCTCAGTCACATCAAAGCCAGAGCTCTGGCCTTGAGCTGTGAATTCAAGTCTCTAGGCAACGGTCTCTAGGCAACGGCACACTGGCTTGGCATAAAAGGGAAAAAGTGCATTGTAGGCAAGAGCGCATCTGATAGTGCTTGGAATAACAAGAGCTCAACTCCAACAGGACAGCACTCAGGCCAGGTGCACCAGCACAAAGCTCCAGTAGTGTGATTAAATGGCCTGTTACAATCTGCAGGTTTTGTCCAAGTAGACGGCAAGTGCTGCAGTATGATTTGTCAAGTCAAGTCAAGTTTATTCATATAGTGCATTTCATACACAGAGGTCATTCAATGTGCTTTACATAAACAAAAGCAAACAGTAATAGCTAATAAAAGCATAGAAGGGCAATAGTCAAAGAATAGTTTAAAAAGTAAAGAATAAAAAAGAAAACATAAAACGGTTAAGGCCTATTCACACCAAGAACGATAACGATAACTATAACCATAACGATAAAAGCGTTCACACTGAACAACGGTGTGTTAAAGTGTCTGTTAAAATTCGATGGGTTCTGAATCTGATTGGCTATTAGCTTTTTATCATTCTGAAAATCGCTCTGAAAGTGATCCCCAACGATATAGTTCTTCATGCCGTCATCGTTGACTCAAGTCACATGACTTGACTCAAGTCAGATCTCGAATCACATTTTTTAGTACTTCAGACTTGCTTGATCAACATGTATAAAAGACTCGACTTGACTTTGACTTGCTATTCATGACTTGAGACTTGACTTAGACTTGAGACAAATGACTTGAAATGGTCCGTGTAACGCTTTGCAGTGCTTTGTTCTATTTGCTCCATCCATCTGATCCAAATAAAAAATGTGTTCAATCCAATTTTTTTAACTGGTCAGCAAATAGATAATTGCTGCTATTTTCTAAATGTGTCATTAGTCACGCAAGATAAAGAAAAAAACAGAAACTGGATTGGAAACAAAAGTAAAATTAAGTTAATATTGGATTTTTGCCTTTTTTACTGTTTTTGTTGGGCTGAACCACAATCGTAGGGGGAGTGACCTGATACATATTGGCGCGCGGTGTTGGTGATCACATTTTATCAGCGGATGTAGAGATGGAGGGCTATCAAACACAGTTCAGCTTGCATCAAGGTGCCAAGCGATTGATAATGTCAGCTCGAGATCAGAACTTCAGATGCAGAGGGAGACATTGCTGCATCCTGACACTTAAGCCTAAAGTATGGTCCCGCGTCTGCGTCCCGCGCACGCGGCACTGGTGAGCGCGTGACGAGAATTGCGTAATTTTTACAGCATGTGTCGCGTCTTTGAGTCGACCGAAATTTAAGACCGCGCGTCAAAGTGACGCGTAGACTGCGCATGTGTGAAACGGAACTGCTGTAAACACTCCCCTCCAGTAGGTGGACCACATAGAAGAACAACACTTAAACGTAGAAACAAACCTAGACAGAAGAAGACTTGTTTGGTTACCATAACGACGATGGAACAGAGCGCCTGTCCTCAGCTTGCCTGGCTTTGAGTTACGTGAGACACCACGACATGGAGTCAACTTCGACCGATGTAAAGCCACAATCCACAGATACATTCTTTAACATTATATTTAACGGTCACTTTACCATCTATGGTGTAGAACCCAAAGTATTTCAAGACACCACATTTTAGATGAGTTGGGGACGTAATTATATGTCTGCTGGCCGTTCTGTGCGTTACCTTTGATTGTCGAAACAGGGTGGCTGCATGGGCTCATTGTGGCTACTGGCTATTATATTGGCTTGATTTGGTCATGAGCCCTGGATCATATAGCACTGAATGAGATGGTAAACAATAAAATAAAACTAATCATAGACAGTGACAGCCTTTACTCCATGCATGGAGAGCTGACATGACTTCGGATTAAATGCATCTTTTAAAAATGAGCGTATGCTGAAATCAAATCGCAAAACCCAGAGCCAATTAAAGGTATCTATCTACAACGCTCAGGCGAAACCCATGTAACACTTGCTGATCGAGATGCATTCTCGCCTGTTCCTTATATAATGCGTTATCAATAGTGATTATAATAATAAAGGGAATGTAGCCTACCTCTCCCTGGTGCAATCATTATCACCTAGCCTACTCCTGAACAATGCTGAACTCAAATCTCGAAACTCGCCTGTCAACACCGGGAAATGCGCTACACAGCACTAAAAACCGAATAGTTTATTTATAGTTCGACTACGGATATTTCACGTCATGTTCGAATAAAAGTGACAGCCCTACTCCCTGCATAGAGAGCTGACATGACTTCGGATTAAATGCATCTTTTAAAAATGAGCGTATGCTGAAATCAAATCGCAAAACCCAGAGCCAATTAAAGGTATCTATCTACAACGCTCAGGCGAAACCCATGTAACACTTGCTGATCGAGATGCATTCTCGCCTGTTCCTTATATAATGCATTATCAATAGTGATTATAATAATAAAGGGAATGTAGCCTACCTCTCCCAGGTGCAATCATTATCTCCTAGCCTACTCCTGAACAATGCTGAACTCAATCTCGAAACTCGCCTGTCAACACCGGATAATGTTATCATAATAATAATTGAAGGAATAACCTAGGCTACCGCTCGCTCTAAATACACCCATTATCACAGTGAGACATACATTATGAACACAAATAGTTACTTCAAAACTTTTATTGACACGTCATATTTACAGGTTTTTGGTTCATACTTTTTGGTATGAGGCAGGTGTGAAGACTCAATACAAATTTAATTGAGGACATCTGTACGCACAACTCTTTCTTACCATGACACTGCTGCATGTGTTCAGAAAAATGTCTTTACTTTGTATCGCACCAATATTGCTGCCCTCGCAGCACCGAGTCACTAAGCTACAGGCTAAGTAGCCTAATAAGCAAGTAGGCTAAGCTAGTCTCTCAGCTATACCAACAGGTGTGCTGTGTGTGTTCTGGTGGATGATAAATGGAGCGATGCGATGGGCCAGCTTATCAAACTTCCCAGCAGACAGGCGAACGTACTCGTGGTGCTTTTTCCTTCATCAGCTCTTCCTTCGTTTAGTGCTCGCACATCCCAAGTTCTTCTTTTCTTCAGGCGTTTCAGGCTTTTTTGCTGGTTGTGTCCTACTTTCAGGCTCGACGTACCGCCCCCAGTTGGTGGGGCAGAGTATCACAGTTAATCCGTAGTGCGCAGGCGCTAACCGTAACAATTTAACGCGCATTCAGGACAGCAGAAATTGGAGTATGCTTCACGTCCACGGCAAAAATGACGCACGTCTTGGACACGCGCAAATGTGACGCAGGACCATGCCAGAGCCTTTATGAGTACGTGTTAGGCCTACTCATGTTCTGGGAGGCTTTGGAGACCTACATGAGCATTACCAATGGACTTGAACCGTAGTAGCCTACAGCAATGTAGGCTATTTGCTGTTGAAATTAATAAATGGATAAACTGATAAATTAGGCCTACTGTTGTGTCTTCGTTTAGCCTAATGAAACCTAGTCTAGCGTAACTTGTTAAATAAGCAAAAATGTACCATGTCAAACAGTGCTTGGGGTAGCTAGTGGGGTACGAATTGTATTTCCGTAGGATTTTTTTGCTAAAATTTATATTTTTGTTTTATTTGCTTTATTTGGGGTCCTACTGTTGAAAAATGATGGGGAGCAAATTTTCTGACCCCGTTTTGCCCCCCCCCCCTCTGGGGGGCGCTTTGTCACCTTGGCCAGGATACTGACCACACACGACATCTACTAATAATGATCACATTTTCACAATCTTGGTGTCAATTTAGGGGTTATTGAGGATGCTGAGTCCATTTATGACAGTTTCATTGTGATCAGAAGTTGTTATGACTCATTTTTTGCAGTAATAAAGGCAAATCCAATGGGGCAAAGTCGCCAAACAGTAAGTGAGCTCATATTTTGGGAACACTTTGATGTATGTTAACGAAACTTGGTCACATAACAACTGACCCCCTCCCAAGAGTACACAACAAATTTGGTGTAATTCGGCCACTGGTGGCGCTATAATTAGCGAACCTGCGTTTAGGGGTTACAGTATATCATGATGACGTAGGGTTAGCAAAAAAAATCCAATGTCTAGTCATACTCTTCATACTAATATTGATGATCATTGCAAATTTTCCCCAAGAGCAGCAACATCAAGGAAGTTTGAAATTCATCTGGAGATGAAACTCACAATGTCTCTAAAGGAACTTTTGAAGAGGCAGATACACTTATTGCTCATCAAGCAATGGTGTGTTCAGCTGAGACTGGCTGGAGTGAAGTTAGAGTTTGGTCACCAGATACTGATGTCCTAATCCTTCTGCTTGATCTTGTTGCTGGTAAGCACCTTGGACCTCACACTCATCTCAAGTTTCTTACTGGTAAGGGCACAAAATATAGAGAAATTGATGTGGTAGAAAGAGTGCAGATTATAGGACATCAAAAATGTCAAGGCCTTATCGGTCTCCACAATTTCTCTGGTGCTGACTAGGGTGGTAAATTTGTGGGCGTCAGCAAAAAGACCTGGGTTGATGCCTACATAAAAACTTGGTGATGATGATCCTGTCATCAGTTGCTTTAAGAAGCTTGGTGAAGGTCCATTGCCATATAATCTCATCAATGGTGAACTTCCCCAACAAGTCAGAGGTCTAGAGCAGTTTGTCTGCAGTGTCTATAGGTCAACTGGTCACACAACTCTACCAAAACTGAGGTGGGAGCCATTTCGGACCAGGAACTTGGAGGGAGAAATGTTACCTCCGTCACGAGCTGCCTTGTTGCCTCATATCCTTCGTGCCAATTACATTGCCATGCGTGATAAATCCTACATTTCAAACTGTCCAGTTCTTCCTCAGATTGAAGAAAATGGTTGGACTTTCCAAGAAGGAGTTTATGTTCCTGTGACATGTCTTACACTCCCTGCCCCTAGAGCTGTGATAGAGTTGACAAAATGTGTGTGCAAAACCCAGAGCAAAACACTCAGGTGCACTTGTCTAGACAGCTAGATGGTGTTCTCCCCCCCCCCCCGGTGCTCGTGGTTCAGTCCAACCACAAGCACAAAAAAGGAAAATTTGAAAATTGACGCATCATTTCAATTTTTAACTTCTGAACAGAAAACCTTAACTGTGCGAAAATCAAAATAAGCACCCACTTACTGTGCCGTCCTAAAGAATGGATAACGGATTTTTAGGCATATTTTTACATTTTTTCATGTGAATTCTGCAAATAGAACATAGCACTGAAATGACTTGACTTTTTATTTTTTTCGTAGATATTAAGGAGTTAACGTTACGATTTTAGAAAATCTGCTTAGGTGCTGTTGGATGCGTCACGCGAGCGAACCTGTCATTATCAAGTGACGCGACAGACCAACAGCAAGTGCCAGATCAAATGAGACGGACTGAGGTAGGCTAACTTGCAAATATGGAAGGCTCTACCTTTATACCCAAACATAATAATGTTTGGCTTCACAGATGATGTATCTGACAACTCAAAGGAGAAATGAACAGCAGTCTGCAAGTGTGCAAAATAGCGACATAACCACCACCAAGTTGATTTTCATCCGTCAGAAGTTAGTCGTGTTAGAAACCTAACGTCAAATTTGAGGCATGTTAAAGGGACACCAGGCAACGTTTTCGTGTTTATTAATCATCTTCGTAAGTCAGTATATGGTTAAATGACTCATTACGGAGCGAATGAAGGCTCTCTCTCCCGCCCCTACCTACTTGTAGGAAGAATATCCCACTTGCAAGTTCGGTGTATACCCGCCGACCGAAGCAGGATCAGTTTACAGCACAGAGGCAGGCTAACGAAACGTTAGAGATTGTTACAAACGTGTGTATAATGGCAGAGCCGGCGAAGAAGCAGCGAAAACCCTGACGGAAGACGCAAAGAAAAGGAAAAGAGCTTCAGACCGAGCGAGTGGGAGTTTCGTAGAGGAAAAGCATCAGGCTTGCCTGGTGTCCCTTTAAGAGTTGGCTTTGAATATATTATGCTTTTTAGTTAACGTCATATTAGGTTAAATGTGTGACATGGCAAAGTGAAACATTTTCTTGTCTAAGTTTAATCTTGATATATAGCGAAAAAGTTGCCAATGTAACCTAAAGCAGTGTTTCCGTAACTTTTTTTCTGGGGACCGACTTTTTAAAAACGACAGACCATCGCGACCCATTTCACTTCAAATCTACCCTGCAACCACCAATATTGTTTTAGGCCACAGGTTCTCCAACTTTTCTATGCCTTCCCCAACCATATATTGCTATAGGATCTAGATAGATAGACATAGCATTTTGAGCACCATCAGCATGAAAAGTTGGAAATGACTACTGAAAAGATATGTTTTACATGTAATGTGTATCGGAGAGTTTGGGGAAATTCTCGCATGTTACGCAGTCTTAATTCGTCAGCATAGTAAGCCCGCCCTGTATTTCTAAAAAAAATGTTGTAGGCTACGTTGCGTTGCAGACAAATGGGTCCATAACACTGTGGACGTCAATTCCGATGTAAACAGCAAATAACTCAAGTCGTTGTATTGTATTGTTGTATTATTATATTGTATAGTCGTTATATCAGAACAAGAGGCTTTTGCGCAATAGCCGGAAGAATGCGCCTTTACTTTGGAGTTAGCGAGGTAGAAAACGAGAGGAATAGTGTTTAAAATGTCCATTTAAATTGTAGCCTAATATAATGCACTGTTGTGCATTTTAAATCAGAAATAAGAATGTGAGGAGGTTGCTATTAACTTTAAAGATTGCATCTACAATCGAAATAATCTACATGCAAATTGAACGGCCTTATGTCCGGTCTATGGATGTCTGTTTTTGTTGACAGCACGGTCACTAGATTTTAATCGGTAAATTTGAGGAGCTGGTATCTGTTAATGTTGGTGCAAATAAGCGGATTCATGTCCCTTGTAGTTTGCAACTGCGAGGTACATGGCAGGCGCCCCACAGAACGGTTTCATTTTGAGAGGTAGATATCCATGCTCTGGCACCCACTCTGCGATGCGTTCGTCCCCCAGTTTCATGAGCTTTTATGACAAAACCGTGACTGTGGTAGTTAACAAACTACATCCTAATAGAAAACTGTTAGCTTTCCTGGTATCAAATGACAAATGGTATCAGTTAGGCCAATAACACAACATAAATTGTGCTGGCGACCCAAATAAAATCGACCCAGACTTTGGGAAACACTGACCTAAAGTAAGCGCCTCTCTTTCTCCCTCCCTCTTAAACACGTCCCTGTTCCATACAGCACGTTAGCCTAGTAGTAGGCTAACAACAGTAAGTAGGCCTAGCTAACTGCCAGCAATCAGCATAGAAAAGTAGCTTACTTTACATGTTAGGCTTATGTATAATATGATATAGCATTGACAGGGATAGATTACTGCACGGGCCTACCGGGCCCAAGGGGTCAGGGGGCCCTGAAGCCCAAGCCTTTGCATGGAACCATTGCCTCAATATCAACAAATCAGGATGTAGGCTATGAATCTGATTGAATTTAGTATTGGCCATCCCCAAAATGCACCAGAATACAGGAAATTACATCAAACAAATTAAAAAAATTCTGGGGGAGGACCCCCAAACCCCCCCTCCTACATATACGACAATTAGTGGGGGGCCCTTAATACATCTGGACCCAGGGGCCCGAAAGTTCATAATCCGCCCATGAGCATTGACGGTCCTAAACCCTCCTAAAACCCATTGCGCTGTCGCGCTTGTCAAAGTTTGGCAGTGACGTCGGCGGCAGCGTTTGATTGATTGATTAGTTCACTTTTTCAACATTATTGGGTCCCTAGAGATGTGACAGGTCAGGACAGGTGTAACTTGAACTGTTTGAATATATTTTCATGATTTGATGCAGCTTACCTAATATTTGAGGCTTTTAATTGAAAGAAACAATAATAGGCTATTTTATAATAGGTCTACTTAAAATACATTTATTTTTATTCGTATACATTTCATCTTATTCTATAAACCGTTCAGATGTAGCTTATGTGGCTTGAATGAATGCAATGTCTATTTGTTTGTTACAAATAAAACTCGAGCAGTTCATAACTAGTCTATTGTAGCTTATTTTAAAATGAAAACATGTGTCAATCATCATGAATTTGTATGATTTGGCTATGACTTGACTTGCTTGACCCAAGCTATGACTTGACTTGACTTGCTTGGCTGTCACAAAAAATGACTTGGACTTGCTTGAGACTTGAAGGTTAAGACTTGAGACTTGCACATGTGTGACTTACTCCCACCTCTGATTCATATTAACAAGAACAATATTTATTTATAGTTATCATTATCGTTCTTGGTGTGAATGGGCCTTTACATTTTACTTGACAGTGTCGACATAAGAGTGACATGACACTGTCATGAACGTGTCATAAACAAGTCATAAACGTTTGACATAACGCTTCTGTTATTAAGTGACATTCGGTTTTTGTCATAACAAGTTAGTGTTAGGATTAGGGTTAGGGTTAGAGTTAGGATTATGGTTAGAAGTTAGGATTAGAGTTAGGGTTAGGTTTCATGTGTCAAGACAGTGTCATGTGTTCATGTCGATACTGTCAAGTAAAGTGTTACAAATTCTTTTTTAAGTGTACCAAATTTGTCGGAATTCGGGTTGTATATAATATAAAAATCTATATATGATTTGTCATATGTGTGTGTATTAATAGCTGGGAGGGTGTGGTGTTGAATCTGACTACTTTACCGAAGCACCATGGGAGTGCTGGGTGACGTGCTGCTGAACCATGTCAGGGCCGAGCTGATTCTGTACAGTAACAGGGTCTCCGCACCCAGCTTGGGTCAGTCTCTGGTCATATCAGCATCATATCAAAGCTCTCCGAGGGCATGCTTTGATGTGGGGCTGTTTTCTGTTCCTTGCTGTAACACAACCCCGGGAAGCCCAAGGCCGCTAGGCAGAGCCAACGGGAAAGGATACCTGTAGGATTCAGTCAGGGGGTTTGTTTTGACAGGACAAGCATCCTAATTATCTGTAACATGAAGGTCTCTGGGCATAAAGACATATTAAATGGATGCCGGCCAAACCTCTTCTCAAGGTCCTACGAGCAGACTTGGGAGAGTGGGGGTCTCAACAGGCGTATCAGGTGATGACAGTGCCAAAGAAACAGAAATGAACGTCCGTCTCATCCGAGTATAAATCCATCTGCGACTCTCAGGGGGAAACAGCATCTCCACATCCCGCGTGAGGAGAAGATTTAATTTCTGGAAGCTTCCGCGGGTGTTGTGTTTTGAAGAGTGGCTCTTGACTCCTCCGACAGCGATCAGCCTCGTCTCTGCAGAGCTGCATCAGAGAGGGCTTCTGGGCACGCAGAATGGACGCGCTCACCCACAGTCCAAACAACGCTACTCGTGCTGACGCTGGCATGGCATCTGCATCCATGGCAACAGCATTGGCCCTGCTTCTTCTCTTGGCTGTCCTGTCCAGCTTCATGAGTTCAACAGAGCGCTCTGTTCCAGGTGAGTGTGTGTGTGTTCCAGGGCTCTGTTCCAGATGAGTGACCCCAGTTCATTAACCATTTCAGCACTAAATCATTATTCAGCACACAGTTCACATTTAAGCTGTATTATCATTGCCAGGCCTGCCAGGAGAGTTCTGACGAAGTTAGAATGACATTTAGATTGTATTTAGATTGAATATGATGATACTGTAAGTTATGGTAATTATGATGGTGAAATTCGGGTTCACAAAGCACAACACGTGTGTGTGTTATTCAGCCTTTAGACAACAAACATCCCATGTGTGTGTGCCTAGAGTTGAGGGTGAATACTGTGAGCCCATTGAGCATGGAAATAAGTGCTGCACATATTGACAGAGTCGAGTTAATATATTCTAATGTGTGGGTGCAGTGCTGCATACCAGAGGACTGAGTGGGGTGAGTGTTTGTGAGGACTGTGTGTGCGTGTGTGTGGGGGGGGGTCACTGTAGTTGGGGGGAGGTGGGTGAAGTGTGTGTGTGTGTTTGGGGAGACTGAGTGAGCTGTGTGTGTTTGTTTGTGTGTGTGGAGCTCTCAGCATACCTGTGGTGTGTATGACCTACAGGGCCATACTTCTGTCTGGGAATGGGTCCTCTTGCTACCTACACACACTTCCTGTGGGCGGGCATTGGAACGGCCAGTAACTACTACAGCCGTCGCTATGGCAGCACGGCGCGCGTCTGGATCCAGGGCAGGGAGACGCTCATCTTCAGCAGGTGCTCAGTGGCTATACACACACACACATCTACACATACACACACACACACATCTACACACATCTACACACATATATTCATCTCACACTCCGTGAGGGTTCATCTACTGTACACACCCCGTGATGGCCAGACGCCGGGCCAAACTCTGTCTGTATATTCCCATCACTCACAACACATGTCTGTATGTCCCCATCAACTGAATTCGGACTGGCGTTTGGCCTGCAGGTCCTCTGCCGTGTATCATGTCCTGAGGAGCCCCAATTACACAGCCAGGTTTGGCAGTCGCCCGGGTCTGCAGTGTATTGGCATGCATGAGAGAGGGGTCATCTTCAACAGCAACGTGGAGCTCTGGAGGAAGGTCCGCACCTACTTTGCCAAAGGTAGGCGCACCTTTACAAGGCTGGCTCGAGACGTGGAGTTGAGTAAGATGGTCTGTTTATCACAGTGTGTGTGTGTGTGTTGCAGCGCTGTCGGGCCCAGGCCTGCAGAAGACAGCGGGAGTGTGTGTGAGCGCCACCACCAGGCAGCTGGACCAGCTGAGTGACCTCTGCGACCCCTCGGGTCACGTGGACGTGCTGAACCTGCTGCGCTCTATCGTGCTGGACGTCTCCAATCGCCTCTTCCTGGGTGTGCCACTTAACGGTGAGCCTCTGCACACACATAGACACGCACGCGCACACACGCACCCGCATTCACACAAACACACACGCACATTCACACAAACACTCACATACGCACACCCATATACACACCCATGCACATACACACACACACACACACACAGGCACACAACCATGCACATGCACACATTCACACGCGCACACATTCACACAAACACACAGTGGCCTGAGCTCCTGGTTCAGCCTGGCTAATGTTTGCAGCCCTCTCCTCTTGTGCAGAGAGGGAGCTGCTGGGGAGGATCCAGCGCTACTTCGACACCTGGCAGGCCGTGCTCATCAAGCCCGACATCTTCTTCAAGCTGGACTGGATGTGGAGGAAGCACCAACAGGCAGCGTGAGTCTCCTGCACCCTCACACACTAAACACTCTGGATCATCTAGGGCAGTGTTTCCCAAACTTTTTTTCTGGGGACCCACTTTTTAAAAATGACAGACCATCGCGACCCATTTCACTTCAAATCTACCCTGCAACCACCAGTATTGTTTTAGGCCACAGGTTCTCCAACTTTTCTATGCCTTCCCCAACCATACATTGCTATAGGATCTAGATAGATAGACATAGCATTTTGAGCACCATCAGCATGAAAAGTTGGAAATCACTACTGAAAAGATATGTTTTACATGTAATGTGCATCCGAGAATTTGGGGAAATTCTCGCATGTTACGCAGTCTTCATTCGTCAGCATAGTAAGCCCGTCCTGTATTTCTAAAAAAAATGTTGTAGGCTACGTTGCGTTGCAGACAAATGGGTCCATAACACTGTGGACGTCAATTCCGATGTAAACAGCAAATAACTCAAGTCGTTGTATTGTATTGTTGTATTATTATATTGTATAGTCGTTATATCAGAACAAGAGGCTTTTGCGCAATAGCCGGAAGAATGCGCCTTTACTTTGGAGTTAGCGAGGTAGAAAACGAGAGGAATAGTGTTTAAAATGTCCATTTAAATTGTAGCCTAATATAATGCACTGTTGTGCATTTTAAATCAGAAATAAGAATGTGAGGAGGTTGCTATTAACTTTAAAGATTGCATCTACAATCGAAATAATCTACATGCAAATTGAACGGCCTTATGTCCGGTCTATGGATGTCTGTTTTTGTTGACAGCATGGTCACTAGATTTTAATCGGTAAAGTTGAGGAGCTTGTATCTGTTAATGTTCGTGCAAATAGGCGGATTCATGTCCCTTGTAGTTTGCAACTGCGAGGTACATGGCAGGCGCCCCACAGAACGGTTTCATTTTGAGAGGAAGATATCCATGTTCTGGCACCCCCTCTGCGATGCGTCGTCCCCCAGTTTCATGAGCTTTTATGACAAAACCGTGACTGTGGTAGTTAACAAACTACATCCTAATAGAAAACTGTTAGCTTTCCTGGTATCAAATGACAAATGGTATCAGTTAGGCCTATAACACAACATAAATTGTGCTGGCGACCCAAATAAAATCTTCTGCGACCCAGCCGTGGGTCGCGACCCAGACTTTGGGAAACACTGATCTAGGGCACCATGGGGACCGATGTGTGTGTATCTGATAGACACTGTGATAGATATGTGTGTTTCTGTGGTAGACACCATGTTGACAGATATGTGTGTGTATCTGTCATAGACACCATGGTGATAGGTACAGTATGTGTATGTATCTGTGCTAGACACCATATGTGTGTTTCTGTGCTAGACACCATAGTGACAGATATGTGTGTGTATCTGTGCTAGACACCATAGTGATAGATATGTGTGCATCTCTGATAAACACCATGGTGACTGACAGATATGTGTGTGTATCTGTGCTAGACACCATGGTGATAGATATGTGTATCTGATGGTGGTGTGTTTGCATGTGGTGCACTTAAGTTCCTAAAGCATACATGTACTGACCATATGTGTTCATATATGGGATCCATACATACCATATCTTAAACAACATACTGAGAGTGGCGTTATGTCAGTCAGGAGCTCCAGGTTGCCATAGAGAGCCTGGTGGAGAAGAAGAGACAGCTGATCGTTCAGGCTGAACAGCTGAAGGACTCGGACTTCACAACGGATCTGATATTTGCTCAGGTGTGTCATCACCTGTGTGATTAGTCGTCTCTCATCTGTAGCAACATGCTGATTGTATATGTGTGTTTGTGAGTGTGTAAGAATCATGGGGAGTTGAGCACGGACAACGTGAGACACTGTGCGTTCTGGAGATGGTGATTACGGTTCCTGACACTGTGTGTGTGTGTGTGTGTGTTTGTCAGAACCACGGGGAGCTAAGTGCAGACGATGTGAGGCAGTGTGTTCTGGAGATGGTGATCGCGGCTCCTGACACTCTCTCGGTCAGCTTGTTCTTCATGCTGATGATGCTCAAGCAGAACCCAGCGATGGAGGAGAAGATCATGCAGGAGGTCGACTCCGTCACGGGTAAGAGGCATAAACTCCATCACGGGTAAGAGGCATAAAGTCCGTCACGGGTAAGAGGAATAAACTCCATCACGGGTAAGAAGAAAAGAGGAATACAGTCATAGGTAGAGATCAACTCAGTCACAGGGAAGACCGAGATGAAGACGGTCAGTAAGCAGTAGGACCAGAAGGGGCAGTGTGAACTTGGTGATATGTGAACGGGAGGCAATCATGATCCTGATTCTGCCCCAAATAAATATTAAAGCTGTCTGCAGGAGGGAAATATCTGTATTTCTTTAACTGACCTGGCTCTTAAAATGTCCTAGTGATTGGGAAATATATTTAATGTTTTTATGGTAATATGTAAAGCTCTAGTACAATAATCACCGCCTTTACATTTAAACTACACAATCTGGCTGGTTATTCGAATCTCTCTTTAATGCTTTGATGCCCTGGGTTTCCCAGGGGGCCGTGCGGTGCGGAACGCTGACATGCAAGCGCTGTCCACTCTGGAGAGCTTCATCAACGAGGCGCTGCGCTTCCACCCAGTGGTGGACTTCATCATGAGGAGGGCGCAGGAAGATGACATCATCGACGGCTACAGGGTGCCCAAGGGCACCAACATCATCCTGAACATCGGATGCATGCACCGATCCGAGTTCTTCCCCAAACCTCAGGAGTTCAGCTTGGACAACTTTGAGAGAAATGTGGGTATTTCAGCGTGGCACATGCAGGGAATCCTACAGACAACTCCCTGTGAGTCTGCAAGGCCCAGAGTGGAGAAGTCTGATCTCACAAATTACACTTTATAACTTTAAAATGCACTTTTATTATAAAACTGTAATTCATGTACTTAGACATTGAGCTGACTTGTAAATTGTGAGCTGTTTTGGCTTCATTACTTGTATAATTAGGAGGTGGTGAATGGGATCAGAGTTAGTGTTGTTATAAGTATAAGTATATACTGTATATTCTTTTGATCCCGTGAGGGAAATTTGGTCTCTGCATTTATCCCAATCCATGAATTAGTGAAACACACTCAGCACACAGTGAACACAGTGAGGTGAAGCACACACTAATCCCGGCGCAGTGAGCTGCCTGCAACAACAGCAGCGCTTAGGGAGCAGTGAAGGGTTAGGTGCCTTGCTCAATGGCACTTCAGCAGTGCCTACTGGTTGGGGTTCGAACGGGCAACCAGTAGGCCACGGCTGCCCCTAGTTAGAGTAGTATAATTAGGAGGGGGTGAATGGGATCAGAGTTGGTGTTAAGGAAAGTTAAGTGTTAAAGTAGTTTGGTTGTACTTACTAGTCCAGCTCAACAAGGTCTGTGTCATATAGCTCTAGTTGGATGTGGTTGTCATAGTGACCTCCTGTATCACCGGCAGGTGCCGAGCCGCTTTTTCCAGCCGTTTGGCTGCGGCCCGCGTGCTTGCGTGGGCAAGCACATCTCCATGGTGATGATGAAGGCCATCCTGGCGACGCTGCTGGGCCGCTACAGCGTGAGCCCTCGCCACGGCTGCACCTTCACCAGCATCCGCCAGACCAACAACCTGTCACAGCATCCAGTGGAGGAGGACGACCGCCTCGCCATGCGCTTTATCACACGCAGAACAAGCGCCTAGAGCCCTCACACACACACACACACACACACGCACGTTATTTTCATTATTCAGACGAGGTTCCTTACACAGAGCAATGCTGAGGCTGCTGGCATGTTTGGGGGGAAAAGTTTCCACTTTGGTGGAATTTGTTGCCTACAACTAGAACATAAAAGTAGACTAGTGTGTGTGATACTTATAACACAATAAACATAATTATAACTAATGTCTAAATGTTGAACACAGAGGTAGCACTGTGTTCTCTCTGGAAGGCTAGATTTGCTCCATTGTACAGCTGTTTCATAATGCTACTGGTCTTTTTTTTTACAACAAAATAAAGTTAAAAAGGTCTTTTCTTATTGCTAATTCATCAGACATTACTGAACAAACCACTACAGAGTGTTTGTGCGAATAAAAGACTCAGACCAACCACAGGCATTCTGACATCAGTCCTGTTTATTAGAGGCATCGGAGGCTTTGTCCACCAGCAGGCGGCGTGATTTTCACCTCGGGCACAGTGTGGAGCCCCAGCTTGACCACCACCCTGACCAGCTCACGTTCCCCATCTCCTCCAGAGTCTCTATGGCAACGCCAGGCCTCCAAGTTTCAGCAATATAGGCGCGCTCACTCAAGTACTGTATGAAGTATTTTGGGTGCGAGTTAAAAATGTCAATCTAGAAGTGGAGGAAACCGCACTCTCTTGTATGTTACTTTTAAAAGGATTTATTACACCATAGTCACCAGTCACTGAAGACGGCTTGACGCCGAAATGCGTCTGTAGTCAAGGGCATGGTGCAATAAATCCTTTTAAAAGTAACATACAAGAGAGTGCGGTTTCCTCCACTTCTAGAACGCCAGGCCACCACACACAGCAGCAGCACCATATGGTCAGCGTCTCTGACGCCAGTCTTCCGGTCTGACTGGACGCAAGCAGGAGAGCATGAATGCAGAACTGAACATTTTTAATCTCAACAGAAAAAAACACCACAGCTCTGTAAGGCAATGGATTTTTATATGTTAGCTGCTCAATACAAAAATAAATTTCAGCAACAAATGTGTTGACAACAAACACTGGTTCAGTTCTTACAAAACAAATGCATAGATCAAAACAGTTATTGCAGACTATTGTTTTTGGGAAAGGTGAGATGCGTCGGCCATTCAAATGAAGTTTGCTCTAGTGTTAATTCCACCAGCCTCAGCACTGCTGTAACACAAGCGGAGTCTGGGGGGTGATGGGGTGACTTTTAGAAAAGTGACTGTTAAAAAGAGCCTGTTGAAGGCCTGCAGCTCTGGGTCCTTCCATACAGCTGCAGTTTAGACATCCACACAAGCTCAACACAAACGCAACATGGAGTTATTAAAAACAATAAATATGGTAATGCATGAACCAGCCTTCCCCCAACCCTGGAGTCAGTCCTGAGGGTGCACAAGGCTGGAGCACACTGCCTCCAGCACCACTGAGTTAAGACCTGCTGGTTTAGCGTCCAGGAGAGTTCCATAATCAGTCCCGCCGTCCCTCTGCTGTTCCTGGTGAGCGTGCTGGAGAACCAGAGAGGGTTCTGCGGTCAGCGCTCCTGTAGAGCCCGCTGGCAGTGGTAGAGCAGGCCGTCGGGCAGGCCGGGCACCGGCGAACGCAGCCACAGTGCCAGCACGCCCGCATGCACACGGCAGTGCAGCAGGCACGGACCCCGTCGAAGCAGCTGGCACGCCGCGATGCCCTCCGACCCTGCACACGCACAAAAAAACACACCTTTAAAGGCCCGCTTAAGCAAAACTAGAGTAAGAAGTAAGGACTTTAAAGGTGAAGTGTGTGTGGTGTGTCTAGCCTACAATGTTAAATCAGCCTGAGAGCTTTCTAGAGGCGATGTGTGTGTGTGAGTTTTGTATGTGTTTATTTTAAGGCCATTTCAGCAACTAAGGCTATTTAATGGCCAGAGCATTGTGTGTTATAGAAGCTTAAATATATTTTTTTAAATCTATGCTAGTAAGAAATTCTAAAACCTTCCAAGGTGGGCCCTTACTAAAAACATCAGCTATAGCATTTTGGTGATAAAATTGTTGTCCTTTGATTTTCAAAGCAGGGCAACAGATCAAAACATGTCTCAATGACAGGGGCGTGTGTGTGAGGTGTCTTACCTATGATGTCCACTATGTGGAGCTGTAGCTTGTCCTGGAGGGCGGTGAGGGAGGAGCGCAGAGGGTCCCTATCAGGGTCCAGCAGCTGGATATTCTGCTTGACGTCCTGCGAGACGGACAGCCACAGCTTCCCATACTCCTCTGTGGAGAGAACCAGGGGCCTACGGGACAGGGGCACAGGGGTCAGGACAAAACACACACACACACACACACACACACACACACACACACACACACTGATCAGAACCAATGGTCTACGCAGGACAGGTAGACAAGAGTAAGGACAATACACACGCACACACACACACACATATATACACACACATACAGGTACACTCTCTCTCACACATAGACACACACACACATGCATGTGTAACGGATGCCAGCTATGCGTGTGGAACGTTAGTAAACCGCACTCCCTAATGCCTCAAGAGTAGTGCTAGCATGAAAACTAGCAGCCTGGGCTTTTAGCTCAATTGTCAGCACGCTCGACTCCCGATCCGAGGTGCTGCTGTTTCGTGGGTTCGAGTCCAGGCGGTTAGATAGATAGATAGATAGATAGATATACTTTATTGATCCCTAGGGGAAATTCAAGATCACAGTAGCATACAGACAACACACACACACATTCAATAACAGCAGAAAAAGTAATTAAAAGTATATAATATAAAAAAACACAACTAAGCAATAAGGACTGTAGAAGATAAATAATATACTAAATATACAAAATACAAATTATACTAAATAAAACTTAATCAAAATCAATTCTAAAAAACAGTATCCACATAGTGGGTGAATAATCAATCAGGTGTGCTTGCAATGACCGAAGCAGGGACTGAGCCTGTGGTTCTCAGTGCATAAGGTAAGGTGCTCTGTGTGAATGAGTGTCATGGTGATGGTGCAAATGAGTAAGTCAACCAGTGCAACAGTGCAAGAATAGAGTCTATATATCTAAATAACTATATTAAGAAAGGTATGTGGCATGGAGGGAGGGGTTGTGCATATGTGCTATTACAGCACACAAACATTGAGGCAGAAGACAAAATGTAAAGTGACTAGTGGACAGACAGTTCAAGACATTGGAGGTGGTGAAGAGGCAGACAGACTAGGCGGAGAAGTCTATTGCTCCTCTTCCCTTAAGTGATGCATTAAACAGTTCAATGGCCCTGGGGATGAATGACTTCCCTGGGGATGAATGGAATGAATGAATGAACACATGCGCACACGAACACAAACACTCTCTCTCACACTCACACACACACACACACACACACACAGACACACACACTTATTGATCAGCACAGCAGGCAACTCAGATCACACTCCTGACACGTGTGTGTACCTGAGGAAGTGGACCAGGGAGAGGTGTGTGTCCAGTGTGTCTGTACCTGAGGAAGTGGGCCAGGGAGAGGTGTGTGTCCAGTGTGTGTGTACCTGAGGAAGTGGACCAGGGAGAGGTGTGTGTCCAGTGTGTCTGTACCTGAGGAAATGGGCCAGGGAGAGCCGTGTGCTGATGTCCGGTGTGTGTGTACCTGAGGAAGTGGACCAGGGAGAGGTGTGTGTCCAGTGTGTGTGTACCTGAGGAAGTGGGCCAGGGAGAGGTGTGTGTCCAGTGTGTCTGTACCTGAGGAAATGGGCCAGGGAGAGCCGTGTGCTGATGTCCAGTGTGTGTGAGGCGCTGATGTCCGGTGTGTGTGAGGCGCCACACTCCTTCCTGTACGAGAGCGAGCCGGTTACCTCCACGTGTGTGTGAGGCTCCTCCATCAGCAGAGTGTACCAACACACACTCACACTCTGGGACGGAAGGGACTCTAAAGCATTCCCTCTGAGGCTGGCCACCTGGAGGGCAAACCACACACACACACACACACACACAGTGAACCAACCTATTATTTTTAGTGCAATATCACATCATGCAGCATGGTCATAAGTCCCAATACACTTTACAAATAAAAGAGAAAACTTATCCCATTGGTCAGCTGTAGTGAAGGACCATCTCTTTCCCAGGCTGCTACTATCCCCCTCAGGGCAGAGGGACCTGCACTGCCCATCACTAATGAGAATTACGGCCTCTTTCACTACTGTAGGCCACATGTGGATGATGATGTACTTCTAAAATATATCTGAGCACCAAACGGCCCCCTGGTCCAGGCAGACCCCGCCCCCTGACCCTTGACCCCACCTTGAGCTGAGGGCACTGCAGCTCCACGGAGACGTCCAGCAGGGTGGCGCCACCAGTGTTGGCCATGAGCAGCACCAGCACCAGGGCGTCCTCTCGGTGGACGCGGCAGCAGGACAGGGCCAGGCAGCCGTCCGACGCCAGGGAGGCGCAGTCAGAGCAGGGGAGGTTCTGCAGCTCCGGGGGCAGGTGGGAGGACAGAGAGCGGTGAGAGGGGTCAGGGGTCAGAGGGCAGGGCTGCACCAGCTCCATACCTCCCATCAGGGAAGGAGAGTCTCTGGCTCCGCCCCCTGCAGAGGACAGCGCCTCATTGGCCAACATGAGAGAGGCCGGGGCTTCTGGGTCATGCCCCTCAGCTATGCCATTTGCTGCCGGGAGAAAAGGCGTGTCCCCTTCTGAGAGCGTACTATTGGCTTCTTTATGTTTGGGCTGAGCCACAGAGTTCTGCGTAAGCATGATGGGAGAGACAGGGCCTTCCTCCAATAGGCTGCTATACAGGAAGTGATTGGCACCACGGGAGGAGTGGGAGGAGCCTGAAGACGAGGAGGCAGAGTCAGTATTTTTTTGTTTCCTCCTGAAGCGCTGGGAGGAGGAAGCCTCTGGTTTCCCCATCTGAACACACACACACACACACACACACACACACACACACACACACACACACAAAAAAAAACACCAACACAGAGAGGAAAATTGATGAATTCAGTGTAGACAGATAGTGTAATTATTGAACGGACCAGACAGTAGAACTTAGAGGCATTTGGCAGTGAGGTTGTAGACTGGAACCAGCTGAATCTCTGAGAAGTCCCTGTCCAAGCGTGTGGGGGAGCCTACAATATGCTATCAACAACTTTACTAGGTTTTCCTAGAGAGATATGTTAGCTCTGTCTTACTCCCTTTTTCAAATATGTTCTTTCGAATTTCCAAACTACGCCCCTCCACCACCCCTCCACCTCCATCCAGACACAGAGGGTGAGCAGAATCTCACCAAGCATGTGGAGTTCTGGGAGCTGAGCCCAATGAAAAGAGAGGAGGCCAGCTGCTGTTTGTCCCGCTCCTCCTCTGAGGGTTCAGCACTCGGCGGAGTGAGAGCGCCGCCCTGCTGGGGGGAGGGCTGAGGTGCAGGGGTGCTGGTCTCCTGAGGGGTGGAGGGCTCCTCCGGAACCTCCCTCTGGGCCAGGTAGCCATCTTTACCCCACTTCCTCTTCACCCCATCCAGCCTCAAGGAGCCCGAGCTGCAGGCAAACAGACAGACAGACAGTCAGTCAGTTAGTCAGAGCTATGAGAATTTAGTAGCACACAATCAGCTGCCCAGTGATGATTAGCATCAGCCAACATCCCTAAGTGAATATTGAGGATCAGTTACAAATTACGTCAGCAAACATGCTACAGCAACTAAGCGCTGTATGTAACAGGTTAGCATTAGTATACTCAGCTCTATATCAGGTTAGCCCGATCATATCCAGCTCTGTGGGTAACAGGTAAGCATTAGCATACCCATCTCTGTATGTAAGAGGTTAGCATTAGCCTACCCAGCTCTGTGCAAGAGCTCAGTGCTGTTTCCTGAGAGGCCAGAGCTGATGGAGAGCAGTGTGGGAGACTGGCGGTCCGCTATGCTGCAAGAGGACAGGCTGATGGGCAGGGACAGACCGTACGGCTCCAGAGACAGGGCTGAGGATGACCAGGGACAGACATTAAACACACACACACACAGAGAAATAACTCCCCGAACACAACGTCTAAAGAGCATCCCAACAACAACAGTTATTCTACACTCAATTTACTCCAGCCAGAGTGCATCCAAACTACTACCTCGTACACACCATCTCTGCTGCGTGAGTTAAAGGGGATGACTGTTACTACTACCATCTCTGCTGCGTGAGTTAAAGGGGATGGCTGTTACTACTACCACCATCTCTGCTGCGTGAGTTAAAGGGGATGGCTGTTACTACTACCATCTCTGCTGCGTGAGTTAAAGGGGATGGCTGTTACTACTACCATCTCTGCTGCGTGAGTGCTTCATGGTCATTACCCTTCTCCTGTCGCAGCTCCTCTTGCCTCTGGTGGGGGGGTTTGTATGGAGCGGCTCCTCTCGCCAAAGCCTCAGACACAAAACCATCCAGGAAGGACAAGGACGAGTCCACCTGCAGATCATAACACACAGCAAACATAAGTCCAGTTAGTTCTGTTAGCGCCACATGCTATTACAGTTGAAAGATTCTTCAACTGAGAAGAGATCTTTTGCATACACACTGCTAAGCACACCACACACATCTCTGGTTGAATCTGCTGGTGCTGTTTGGAAAAGATCAACTTTGACGTAGTTTGATGTGGTTTAGTAAAGTTAAACTGGGTCTCTCTCGTGTGTGATGTAGTTTAGTAAACTGGGTCTTTGGGTGTATAAGTTGTAGCTCCCTGGTTGTGTTGGACATTATAGCTCAGTGAAGTTTCGGATGCGTTTCGGGTGGGTTTCCATCAGGTATGGTCAGTTGTGGTTTGGTCAGGTATGGTCAGTTGTTATTCAGTCAGGATTTGGTTAACTGTGGTGCCACCAGGTGTGGTCAGCTGCGCTTCGGTCAGGTGCGTCGGCGGTCCGTACCTCCAGGCTGGCTCCAGCAGTGGCGCGGGGCAGAACACGGGCCTGCAGCTGGGGGTCGCGGCTGAGCAGCAGGAGCTCCAGGGCCTGCTGCCGGAGCTGTGTGTCCAGAGACGAGCTGTGCTGCTGGGCCACACGCTGGACCAGGCCCGCCCCCTCCGACCCGTCCACAACAGAACCAGAACACGCACCGCCGCCCAGTTTGGCCACCGCTGACAGAACCCAGCTCCGTGTGTCAGAGGTCACGGCAGGTCGGTCCAGCAGAGGCACCAGCAGGTCGATGACCTGGGAGGGACTCAGGACATCTACGAGGTGGGAGTACTCCCCCAACACCTGAGAGAGAGAGAGGCGAAGAGGAGAGGAGAAGAGAGGAGGAGAGGGGAAGATAGAGGAGAGGAGAGGAGAGGAGAGAGGAGAGGAGAGAAGAGGCAGAGAAAGGAGGGGAGAGGATAGGCCAGATAACAACATCGTAACTATATTATAATACAGTACTGAATACAGTTCTGGGCAAATACTGTGAATGTGTGTGTGTTACGCACCCAGCTGATAACCTGTAGAAAGCGCTGAGGTAGGTGGGTGGGGTCAGTTTGCAGCAGGGAGACATACGACTCGACAGCGTACACCCTCAACTGTCGGTCATCTTCTTCGCTGTCAGAGCCTGAATGAGCACACGCGCACACACACACACACACACACACACACAGCTAACTAACCAGATAACCAACACATCTTATACTGTGATCTACAGCACCATGGCCCATCCTTAGAGGAGTGGAAGACCAGGCTGCAGCAGAGAGAGCTGGAGATGGAGGGATAGAGACAGATAGATATACAGATAAGTAGACAGATAGATAGATGGAGAGGGAGAAAAAGGAGGAGATGGAGAGGCATGTGCAGGTCTCACCCTCTGACAGACAGATTTTGAGAGAGAGAGAGAGAGAGAGGGCATGTGCAGGTGTCTCACCCTCTGACAGGAGTCGGAGGAAGTTGGTGGGGATGTCCGGCGGCATCAGGTCTCCGCCCACCGAGAACACCGTGCTCATGGTTTCCACGAACCACCGGTTATCTGGTGCATACGTAACCATGGCGATAGGAACATAACACCCCAAACAAGCGCATAGCAACAAAGGCACCAGCTGATCAAACACATGCTGATACTCTACATACTTACATACTGATTACTGCATGCTGGCACCCTACCTACTGCATACTTACACCCTGCATACTACCCCTTTATGGTCCAGTGTACAGTATATTATGTGTTACTCACTCCTTTCAATCCTAGTAACTGATGGACTATAATAAATCAGCATGATGCATTGTGGCATAATGACCTGTGACAACAATACCTCTGACTATACTGACTAAACCCACCAGATCCAGTAACATGCTGAAAAGTCCTGTATACTTTTTTTTATGTCTTGCAAATGGCTTCAGGTCGGGATCAGTAGACTAGTAGAATATAGTATGCGTGTGGTTTCCAGCCGTGTGTGATTCTGAAAGGATATTTCTCTGCCAGCTCGGCCACTTTCCCCACCAGGTCCATGATGGTGTAGTCCTCATGGCACAACCGCAGGAAGGCCAGCATCTTCTCCACGATCACAGTCACATTCTGTGCATTAGTGATGCGGAACAGCAGCTCCAGCGTCTAAAAGAGCAAACCACACACACACACAACACAGATCAGACTATAACGCATACACACACAGATCAACAATACAAACCCAACATACAGTACACACACCACATGGGAGACAGAAACACTAAACACACACACACACACCATACGGCTGAGGCAAAACACAGCAAACACACACACCATATGGCTAAGAGGAAGCATGAGACTGAGATGAGATGGTTTTGCTGCTATTTAAATGAAGCAGGTCTGTTCTCTCTCCAACCTTTTATAAATCAGTGAATATAATTGGTCACATGTGCCACTGACCTCTCGTTTGATGATGCGATCAGAATGATCAAGACATTCTATGATGGTCATTTGGTGCTGTAGGGCGAGATTGGCATCCTGCTGGACGACATACGTCAAGGCCTTCAGCCCTGGAACACACACACACACACACACACACACACAAAACACACACACAAGTTAAGGCTTTCAATCCTAAAACAACATACACACGTACACACACACACACGCACACAACAGCTTTCAACCCTAGAACACAACACACACAGACACACACAAACACAGCCCTACAAGACCTTCAGTTCTAAAAACACCATCAGACACACAGATCAAGGCTTTGAACCCAGGAAATACCCCAGACACAACACATCAGATTGGAAATGATAATCATCAACAGCAGCAATAACTCTAAGCAAATGAGATACAAGAGACTGAGATCTTACCCAGGTATTTGAGGTTTATCTTGGGCGACAAAACAAAGTTTCCGATGCATTTTGCAGCTTTTTCCATCAGCTCTGCATTTGGGTGGATGGTGTAGATGGCTTTCACACACTCAAACAGAATAGCTGAGGAGGACAGAACAGCATCAGCGCGCGTGCGCGCACACACACACACAGACACACACAGACACACACAGACACACACAGATGGTTGATGGGGATAGAGCAGGAGACACAACAAAGTCACGCAAACTACCCAATAGTAGTTGATAAACAACAGTCTTATTGTAGTTGAAGTTACATGGTCTAACAGTAGGTGATTGATAAGTTACATGGTCTTACCGTAGGTGATGTTGTGATTGATCTCGGCTCTTCGTAAAGACTCGTCCAGGACATCGTACATCAGCTCACTGGTGCTGCAACATGAATAAAGCACTGAAACACCTTGAAACACCACATTTCAGAAATACACAGACCTGTCTGTCACAAAATACACACTCCCACTCACCCCCACACACACACGCACGCACACACACACCTCTGGTCGTCCTTGCCCAGCAGAGTGAGTATCCGGAGCAGCTGGATCTGCAGCCAGGGGGCGGGGACGCTGTGGTAGTTAAACTCCACCGGCAGCTTCCCCCCCACCACCTGCCTCAGGATGGCCGCGAAGCTGCCCGCCAGCTCCCGGTACGCCTCCGCACCCTCCTGCCGGGGCAGGCACACACATCATTAACTGCCCCGGGGCAGGCACACACATCATTAACTGCCCCGGGGCAGGCACACACATCATTAACTGCCCCGGGGCAGGCACACACATCATTAACTGCCCCGGGGCGGGCACACACATCATTAATAACAATAATACTAATACATTTTATTTAAAATGTCATTAAAAATAGCTCTCACTCACAGTGCTGGGGTGGGCACATCTCTCATTTACAGTAGTGTTGGGGCAGTCAGTTGAATATATGAGTGTTGGGGCAGTCAGTTGAATATATGAGTGTTGGGGCAGTCAGTTGAATATATGAGTGTTGGGGCAGTCAGTTGAATATATGAGTGTTGGGGCAGTCAGTTGAATATCCGAGTGTTGGGGCAATGAGTTGATATGAGTGTTGGGGCAGTGAGTTGAATATGAGTGTTGGGGAAGTGAATTGAATATCCGAGTGTTGGGGCAGTGAGCTGAATGTGAGTGTTGGGGCAGAGAGTTGTTATGAGTGTTGGGGCAGAGAGTTGAATATGAGTGTTGGGGAAGTGAATTGAATATCCGAGTGTTGGGGCAGTGAGTTGATATGAGTGTTGGGGCAGTGAGTTGAATATGGGTGTTGGGGCAGTGAGTTGAATATGGGTGTTGGGGCAGTGAGCTGAATGTGTGAGTGTTGGGGCAGAGAGTTGAGTGTGTGAGTGTTGGGGTAGTGTGCTGAATTTGAGTGTTGGGGCAGTGAGTTGAATGTGAGTGTTGGGGCAGTGAGTTGAATGTGAGTGTTGGGGCAGTGAGTTGAATATGAGTGTTGGGGCAGTTAGTCGAATATCTGAGTGTTGTTGGGGCAGTGTGTTAAATGTGTGAGTGTTGGGGCAGTCAGTTGAATATGTGAGTGTTGGGGCAGTGAGGTGAATATCAGAGTGTTGGGGTGGTGAGTTGAGTGTGTGAGTGTTGGGGTAGTGTGCTGAATTTGAGTGTTGGGACAGTGAGCTGAATTTGAGTGTTGGGGCAGTGAGCTGAATTTGAGTGTTGGGACAGTGAGCTGAATTTGAGTGTTGGGGCAGTAAGCTGAATTTGAGTGCTGGGGCAGTTTGCCTACCTTGATCATCTGGAGGTAGATGTGCAGAGAGGCAGCCATGACGCCTGGGTCTTTGTCACAGAGGGCTTTCCGGAACTTACTATGGATGTGCTGCACCTGGTTGGGGGCGATCAGGTAAAACTTGTGTAGCGCCAGCACTGCCTTACGACGGATAATCTCCCTGGCAACACAAACATGACCCCAGGTGAGCCCCCACAGACACACACACTCACCTCTAAAACTTAAACGTGCAAATGATATCAAAATATTAATATATATATAAAAACAACTTTTTTAAACATGTTTATGGCATGCAAGAGACACTACATGATTAGAGTGCTTGAAGGCACCTGTTCTGCACAAGCCTTACTTTGGGTGAGTCAGCTTCTCCTCAACCAGCGGCAGAATAGCTGGAATCATGTCTTTGGGGAACATTTGGCTGACAACGGTTAAAGCCATACACACTTCAATTAGGTTTGTGCTCTGAAGATCCTACAAGACAATCAGACAGACCGACACACACACACACACACACACACACTTTAATTACTCAGTTAGATCACAAGTTCAGATTTAGAGATAAAACTGCAGCTCAAACACATAACCTTTAACATTGTGTTCACTAGGAGTAGCAGCTCAAACACACAAACCTTTAATACTGTGTTGACTAGGAGTAGCAGCTCAAACACACTAACCTTTAATATTGTGTTCACTGGGAGTAGCAGCTCAAACACACAAACCTTTAATACTGTGTTGACTAGGAGTAGCAGCTCAAACACACTAACCTTTAATACTGTGTTGACTAGGAGTAGCAGCAGCTCATGGTTTTCATTGAGAAACAGGGACACTGCCAGGTAGCCTGGGATCACACACACACACACACACTTAGTCATGTGGCGGACAGTTAAGAACACATACATACACAGATATGCACACACACACACACACACACACACACTACTTCTGTGTTCCCAGTCAGTGCTTGGAGCTCCTATCCATTCCCACTGTTTAGTCCAATGTATGGTCTCACACCAAGCTTAACACACACAACCTGCATCTCAACCCTTCCACAGGCTCTGGTGAAAGGCTCCTACTGTGTGAGACTGGCACCCACCTACTCTCTTCTCCAGCCCTGCGCCCTGCTGCGCCAGCTTGATGGCATGGATGTAGCTGAAGTCGGCCTCGTAGCCCAGCATCTCGCAGTAGATGCTCCTCACCATCATCTCCTTCATCTGCCGCTGGAATGCATCAAACACCACAGCGGCAGTTACAGATATTCACTGTAAACCTACAGCTACACAGATACAGCTGTGACATCTCTCACATCAGTTACAGATATTCACTGTAGACCTACAGCTACACAGATACAGCTATGACATCTCTCACATCAGTTAACTATTCACTCTAAACCTACAAGTACACAAATACAGCTATGACATCTCTCACATCAGGAGTCCCCTGAATGGGACACAGAGAGCTGGTAAGCTCCTCGGCCCATTCCTTCAGAGGAAAGATTGCCATTTAAGTCCAACTGTCTTTTATATTTCCTCCATAATGTATCAAAGGTGAAGAGTTCATGTTTGGAAAGGAATTCATCACTAGACACCCATAACATTACAGATGAATGATCAGACTCTCTAAACTAGGGGTTCAGTTTGACGGCTTTGGAGGTTGTGCCAACATATTCAGACTGTACAGTTTAACTCACCATAGTCGTGTTGGGTGACGACACCTGCTCCTTAATGGCCACCAGTTCACGTTTAATGAGTTTTTCTTCATCCTGACATACACAGACAATACAAATAAGACCGTTAGAGCGACTACAAATGATCGATCATAATAACGACGAATACGATAACGTTTCAGCGAGATTCTGACATAGCTAACTGAGAATAGCAAAATAGCTAACTAGCTAGCTCGATTTGGTATTGCCGTTCTTAAACATTTACGCTGGAATCGGGCCTGACAAAACTGTAAACATTACTCACATGTTTGGATGTAAGTTCTGTGATACTTCTGATCAAATTCCCTAATTTTGAAGTGGATGAAAGTTTCCCGGCTCCTGTTTGTGAGTCCAAAGACAGCAGACCGGGGAGAGCAGTGAGAGTTTTTTCAACCACATCACTCATTGCAGCCCTAAAACATCAATAACCAGGGACGTCTAAAAGGAGATACAGTCCGGCAACGAATCACAAGACTGGTTCAACGAAATGATACAAAACACTTAAGATATTGCCTAATACACATCCAATGTTGACAAAGTAGGCAGTGATCAGCCATAGTTTCTGACAAGGCAAAATGTGTATGTCACTTCCGGTACTTCTTCTTCTGTTTGTGAAGGCTGTAGGTGCTTGAAAAATATGGCAAGCCGACTGCCATTCAGTGGACAATGAAGGTAGAGGCACCAAGACCACCAGAAAATATTTTAGCTACTCCTAGGCAGTGATGCCAGTAACGCGGTACGTAAACAACAATGGAGGGAGAGAGAGAGATGCACATTTCATCAGTCATTACTTTGAGTTTGTGTCAGCTAAACATGACAACAGTAAGGTACATTGTAGGCCTACATTCTGTGATGGCGACAAAGTGCTGTCTTAGCTAGACATCCCAAGTCTCCCGAAGTTTTGGGAGTCTCCCACATATTGATAGCGGCTTCCTGACGCCCGCAAATTACATAAAATCTCCCGGAACCTAGAGCGAACAAGAGCATGCAAGCCAGACCGGACTTCAAAACAAAGATTATAGAATCTTTGCTTCAAATCGCGTGTGCATAGCTTAATGCGCACACAACGGAGAGAGAGGGGAGTGGTGCGTTTGTGCCTGTAGCGCATCCAAGACAGCGCATCCTGGTCTGTTTTGCTAAATCAACCAATCAGTTTTCAGTGTAAGTGCTTATATCTCTTTTCTCCCAAACATAATTAATCAGTTCAGTCAGTGTATCTAGGAACAGAAGCGTCATGGCAGCGTCAGTGCCTCTCAAAAATTAAGATTTAAGACCCATTTCACATCAGACTACACAAAAGTGTACCCAATTGTCTCAAAAGATTAAAACATAATTATAATCTTGCACACTGCACTGTTTGTAACAGCGACTTTAGCATTGCTCACGGCGGGTTAAATTATTGCAAAAGACTTGTTGAGGTGAGTTTAACAAGTGTAATTTCATTTGCATATTACTCAGGCCTATAGGCTACAAGATGGCTAGTTGCCAAGGCTACATGAAAAAAAATCTACATATTTTACTATAACAATTTCTATCAATAGGCCTTCCTTATTTGGTGTACTTAGACATTATTGAACAAACATCTGAATTTCAGTATCTAAGCAGGTTAGGTTGGGATGTCTGCTATACATTGCTGTTAAAATGCACTTCCAGTATAGTGAGTATTGGCAAAACCGGTTATCATTTTTATGTTGAGGCGTTGGGGGTGTTGTCGGCAGCTGCTGAAAGTAACTAATAAAGTAACTTGTAATCTAACTTAGTTACTTTTAAAATCAAGTAATCAGTAAAGTAACTAAGTTACTTTTTTAAGGAGTAAATCAGTAATCAGTAATCAGATTACTTTTTCAAGGTAACTGTGGCAACACTGCTCCTAGGCATTCAGAAGAAAGAAAGAAAGAGAAAGAGGTTGTGGCCTAACCTAGACCTAAACATAGAGGAAAAAGGAAATGCGTTTTTGGGCATACTACTGGTACAAAACACACGCTTGAGTAATCTTTAAAAGAGCTTTATTCGCAGTATTTTACAATTCTATTTCCATATGATCAAGGACAACATTCTGTAAATCAGTAGTAGGCTACTACAACCATTAAACACATTGGATATATTCAACTACAATACAACAGTTATTACAGCAGTAGGAGTAGGCCTGTAATAACACAACTGAAACAATATCTCCTCTTTGCAATGTTATTGTGCTATGCTAGTGTTCCCATATTTTATATCGAAGTGATCAAAAAATTGTGTGTAGGCTATAATAATTAAAATGTGTTTTTCTACAGTCTCACATACTGTAATAGCAAACATAGATATCATGATTTAAGTTAGCCAGAGTCCCTAGTGGAAACAGAGACATCCTGGAGGACAGCAATAAATAAAGCAATGTACCTACTGTACTGTTGGGCACTAATCTCACTCCGTAAATGTCCGACTTCATGCAATATCTCTGGGCTATGCATTCGTTTTCAACTGTCCTGCCAGTAACTATTTAAACTGTGCTGTAGGGAGAGGACTGACAACATTACATCACCATAACATTTCACTATGCTGCATTTATAAGGTAGGGCCAAATAAATGAATCCATTTACAGTATACTAACAGTACTTCTATATTGGCCCATGTACACATCATCAGTAGGACTCATGGCATTTCAGATCAGAAAGTCTGGTTCCTGTGACTAAAATTGCAAATCCCCATCAGGCTCCTCATGACAGTCTTGCAACTTATCTGAGCTGTATCTGTGTGTGTGTGTGTGTGTGGTCTGAGCTGTATCTGTCCCATAGGAAAGTCCTCTGCAGTTCTACTGATCGATCTATTTCTCCATGTCCAAATGAACTGTGTTCTGACAATGTCGCCGGGAGTGGTAGTTGAGTCTTCTCCATGACACACACACACACAGTGATAAAGCATCTGACACAAACATACTCAGGCCCAGATCTGCAAATCAAACAAAAAACACACAAAATTAAAATCAACAGCAGGAAAATCATTACTTCATCATTGTATTTGAAACTTCCTTGAATGAGTCTCTCACTTTCCATGCCAAATACCCATGTAGTATAACCCCACAGACAAGCTTATCTCCATCCTAGAGAGCCTAACCATAGCGCCTTCCAGGCAGGGCTGCCTTGAAGACAACGTTGGGGGCATAAAACACCAAGAAACGTGTACAGCCTGGTCTTATTGTTCTCACCCATAGGGTGTGTACGGACTGGTCTTATTGTTCTTACCCGTAGGGTGTGTACGGACTGGTCTTATTGTTCTTACCCGTAGGGTGTGGTCCCAGGATCCGGTGCAGAACGCGGTCCCGTCTGGAGAGACGCGCAGGGTGCTGACCCTGTTCTCGTGGCCAAACAGGATGGACACGCGTGTTCCTTTCAGCACATCCCACACGTTGATAGTGTAGTCGTTGTAGCCACCAAACAGCAACCGGCCTGTGCATAGCCACACACTTACATGTTAACAATTACATGGCAAATAATTAGAACTGATACAAGCTTTGTTTTCTTATCTCAGTTACACATATCTTATATTTATACAGTAGTACTAACAATCAAAAGCTAAATGAATTATAGCATAATTAACATAATAAATGGCTGACTAGCGTTGACATACTAGTAGTACTAGTAGCCTACTGCATTGTGTTGGTATGCACTATTTGTCACATTGAGCTCTTACCACTAAGAGAGAAGTCGACACTGGAGGCTCCGAAGATGATGCTGTCTTTGGAGTAAATGGCCACCTCTCTGTCGGCCCTCAGGTCATAGAGTCGGCACTGGAACCACAGACAACAGAGAGGGAGATGCATAAACAGAACAGCTGAAGCCACTGGCAGTCCTACAGGCGTCTGCTATTTCAGTACGTACTGTAGCTGGCCCGGAATCAAAGCAAAGATCAACTCTGCCAGCTGAGCTACAAGAACTTAGCCAGAGGTGAGCAAGAGGTGAGCCAGAGGTCAGCCATAAGTTAGCCATAAGTCAGGCAAAATGAACACCTTGGAACAAAAAGGCTACTTACCGTAGCGTCATCAGACCCCGAAGCGAAGGCATCTCCACTGGGGTAGTACCTGCGGTCGCAGAGGGAGGAAGCACACAGAGATCGGTCACATCTCTCCAGAGCGTCAGAACCTTTGACTGTGTCTAACAGGTGACTAAAGACGCGTCTAGCCCAGAGAGGCCAGCTGAGGTGTCTATGACGGAACCAGGAAGCGCTCACCTCACACTGTTGATGTCTGATTCATGGGTTTCAAAGGACTGGATGCACTGGCCTGACCTCATGTCCCACACAATGGCCTTCTTATCACAGCCCTGGACATGACACACACACACACACACACACACACACACACAGAGCAGCATCGGCGTTGTTATGGCGTGTGCGTGATGGCAAATATGTATGTGTGCATACATGTCGTGTATAAGACAGTGAGTGTGTGTGTGTGTGTGTGTGTGAGTATGTATGACTGCATGAGAGTGTAAGTAGAGGACAGTCATGCGTGTTGGGTGTCCTACCCCGGAGACAAAGGTGTTTCCCGTCTCCGACGGCGCCAGGTCCAGACAGAGCACATCCGCGGCGTGTCCATGGAAACTCTGCAGGAGCTGCCCGCTCTCCACATCCCACAGAGCGCACGTTCCGTCTCCGCTTGACGTCAGGATCTGGGAACACCAGCAGCGTTTATTACACTATGACCACACACACACACACTGTAACCAGCATCATTTATTACACTAAGACCACACACACACATACATACACACACACACACACACACTAACCAGCAGCGTTTATTACCCTACGACCACACACACACAGTAACCAACATCATTTATTATACTACGACTACACACACACACACACACACACACACACACACACACTGTAACCAGCATCATTTATTACACACACACGCACTAACCAGCAGCATTTACTACACTACGACCACACACACACACACACTAACCAGCAGCGTTTTTTACACTACGACCACACACACACACTAACCAGCAGCGTTCTTTACACTACCACACACACACTACCAGCAGCATTTATGACACTTCGACCACACACACACACACACTAACCAGCAGCGTTTTTTACACTACTACCACACACACACACTAACCAGCAGCGTTTTTGACACTTTGACCACACACACACACTAACCAGCAGCGTTTTTGACACTTTGACCACACACACACTGTAACCAGCAGTGTTTATAACACTAAGAACGTTGTTTAGAAGGGGTGGTAACGCGTAAACAGGTTCTGTTCGTGTGTTCGTGTGTGTGTGTGTGTGTGTGCGCTGCTTAGAAGGGGTGGTAATGCTGACTTCTGTTTGTGTGTGTGTGTTGTTTAGATAGATAGATAGATAGATAGATAGATAGATACTTTATTGATCCCCAGGGGAAATTCAAGAAGGGGTGATTACACTACGACCACACACACACACACACACACACTACACGTGTTTAGAAAGGGTGGTAACGCTGTGTGCTGTTCGTGTTTGTGTGTGTGTGTGTGTGTGTGTGTGTGTGTGTGTGTGTGTGTGTGTGTATGTGTGCGCGTGTTGTTTAGAAGGGGTGGTAACACTGAGTTCTGTTTGTGTGTGTGTGTTGTGGTGGTAACGCTGTGTTCTGTTTGTGTGTGTGTGTGTTGTGGTGGTGGTGGTAACGCTCTGTTCTGTGTGTGTGTGTGTGTGTGTGTGTGTTGTGGAGGTAACGCTGTGTTCTGCCAGATGAGTTGAGGGATTTACCAACTATGCTCAGATTCTGCTCTCTGCCGCTCTCCTCCCCTGCTAGATTTAACAATGTCACAAAAGCTGTTCCCCCTCAACGTGTGTGTGTGTGTGTGTGTGTGTGTGTGTGTGTGTGTGTGTGTGTGTCTGTGTGTCTGTGTGTGTGTGTGTGCGCGCGCGTGTGTCTGTGTGTGTGTGTGTGTGCGCGCGTGTGTGTGTGCGTGCGTGTTATGGTGGCATACAGTCTCAGATTAAGGCTATAAATAGACCAAGGCGATGTGGCTGCAGCTATTCATGTGACTGACTGCTTCAAAAGGGGAGGAGCTGTCTCAGCCTATGAATAATTAATACACACAAAATGTCTTCGAGACCACGAAGGCCTTACCTCACAAAAAAACTAAAAGAACTGACCACATTACTCCAATACTTGCATTGGCTTCCAGTAAGTCACAGAATTGACTTTAAAGTGCACTGCTTGTTTAAAAATCACTAAATGGAACGGGACCAAATTACTTACTCTCTTAGCAGACATGCTTCAGTAGTACACACCTTCCAGACCTCTCAGGTCTCAGGAAAAATATTTGTTAGTAAAATCTGCTGTTGGAACTAAACATGGTGAAGCAGCTTTAGTTGCTATGCACTTCAGGTCTGAAAACAACTTTTGGAAGCTAACCCAACTGTAGCCAGTTTCAAATCTAGACTTAAGACCAAACTTTTCTCAGATGCTTTCTGCTAACTGATCAAATGCTCACTACCCAGTTCACAGAGCACTCTTCGGGATCAGTACTACTGTTCTTTGTAGTACTGGTGCTGTCCTTAGCTGGATAAACGGGGATTCTGTAAAGTAGTCACCCTGTCATTCTACACAGAATAGACAAGAACGGACATTCTACACACAAGAACGGGCATCATTTCTGAGAGTGTAACGGCTCTATCTCGGGCAATACAGCCCTACTGGGCTTCTCTGAAGCTCTGTTCGGGTGTTAACTACTCCACTTGGGTGTTAACTGCTTTATCGGGACTATTGGGCCCTACTGGTTGAGCATTTTGGCCCTGAAAGGAAATGTGTGCGTGCACAAACTGGGCTGCTTCAAGAATCTCCATTAAGAGTGCTGCTGTACACTGGGTGTTTGACTAGGATCACTATAAAAGTTAGCAGACAGGTTAAGTTGTTGGCAGATACACAGGTTAAGTTGCGTTTCCGGTTTTCGGTTCAACCCTAACATTGACGTTTCTGAACCGGTTAGAACAAAAAAATAAAGTTCCCGAACCGGTTAATAATAAGGTTCCATGTCAGCTGCGGGACATACAAATAAGTAGGCTGATCATTAGGACTTTATATTTGAATTATATCGTTAGTCTATATCGTTTTCCTTAAACGTCTCTTAAAAGTCTCTATCCTGTCATCAAACAACAGAAAAGCACTATAGGCTACATTATGTACATTACATCATGACCCAGCAGATTTTTATAACAATGCATTGGAAATCTAAATAGATAGAGTTTGGATTTAAAACCAAACATTTGAGAGATACTTCATACAATATTTACTCTTATGATTGAGCTTGAGAGACAGAGAACAGCTTGGGCATACAATCTTGATTAGGCTACTTGCTGGCGGCCTTCATTTCACCTGATGAGTGAATGACCAGAAGTAAACCTCACCAAGTCATATTGCACAGAAATCTTGTCAAAGAATGAAAAAAACAATGGTATTAACCGGTTACCATTATTTTAGATAAACGATTCTGTTCCGAAACATAAAATTTTTTAAAGTTTCTGGTTTCGTTTCTGTTCCCAGCAAAACATTAAAAGTTTCTGGTTTTCGTTTTCGTTCCGTGAACCGGTTCAAAGCCTTGGTTCGCTCATCTGCGTGTCTGAGTTGATAAAACTGCAGGCGGATAGGTAGTTGGTGCGCTTGCTGATGTGTGTGTGTGTGTGTGTGTTGAGGTGTGTGTGTGTCGAGGTGTGTGTGTGTTGAGGTGTGTGTTCCCTCACCTGCATGTCTGAGTTGGTGAAGCTGCAGGCGGACAGGTAGTTGGTGTGCATCGCCACAGACTTCTTCTTGGCCGCCAGGTTTTCGTTCTTGTCCAGGGACAGTGGATACACTGAGCACTTATTATCCAGACCACTGGACACGCCACATCCAACCAACAAAAACACAAACACAAGCACAGGGTTAGGGTTAGAGTTATACTGACCAAAGAAATTACCAACATGCACCCAGCTAGATTGGAACTGATAAGCAGTTCTCTGACCAAAATCTCATGGAGGATTGGTTCTTATGTTAGTGGCCACTGGCCAGTTAGTGATGATGTGAGCAGGGGCGTAGCACAAGATCCTGGGCCCCTGCATAGGCAGTCCTGATGGGCCCCCATGTTCCTCAACCCAGCTAAAATAAAATATATTCCAGACTTTTCAAGGGCCCTCTCTCCCCTTGGGCCCCTATAATCAGTAGTGGTTTTACCCCCACTCCGACGCCCCCTGAATGTGAGTGGTCACTAGATGAAGGGCAGTGACTGCAGCTGGGGTGTCCAGCAGCTGTCAAGAGCAGAGAGGAAAGAGGAGCCACTTACCCACATGCCACTGCACACCCGGACGGAGCATAGGCACAGGCCATCACCCACGTGCAGGGCATCGTCACAGCATGCTCCTACACACACATGCGCGCACACACACACACACACACACACACACACACACACACACACAATTTACAATCATACAATTACAAGGACATTTAAAATGGAATACAAACAGTGAACAAGTGGTCACTTTATTTTTCTGGCTTACCTTGTTGGTGGTGAATGCATCCCAAACAATTACTTTCCCGTCCTATGAGAGAGAGAGGAGATAAGTCTTGCTGTCAGTGTCAGTAAAGAAACGGGACCGTCTGTAATGTTCTTACAGTGCGTGCGTGCGGATGTGTGCGTTTCACATCAGCACCACGGACAGAGACAGCGGGCGCGAGCGGGCCAGAGGCAGGGACTGTGCTCGGCTACGCCATGTAGCATAGTCTTCACCTCACCTGAGACGAACTCACGATCCTCCTCTTGTCTTTACACCAGTCCATACACAGGACTTTATTCCCGTGACCCTTCAGAGTTCTCCTGGTCTTCATGACGAACTGCCCCAGCGCCTCCATCTTCTCCGCCACCTGGTGCACTGGAGGCCGCGAGAGGAGACACATCCTGGTGTTAGTGCAAACACAAATAGGCTGCGCTCCACGGACGGTGTTGCACTCATACTTGTCGAGATACAGAACTTAACAAACGATCACGATACAACAACAAGGGTGTGCTTACATCCACACGTCTCTCTTTCTCAGGAACAACAACATTGAAAAATCACATTAAACCCATCACCCCACCGCCTCGTTAAAGTGTCGTAGCCTATATTTCATTCCTGGGCAGAATCTCGTTATGTGTCCTTGTTACCTGCTGAAGTGGAACAAATACGGTTCGGAAAATATAAATTAATTATGGTGCGGCTATAACAGCATAAAGCTCTAAGCCTAGCTGATGTTTTGTCATGTCGATGGGAGAACATGTTTTGTGAGAAATGACTTCGTTGCCATTTTTAAATCTCCATAGAAATGTGGGTATCATTAGTAAACATCACTTTGGCAAGAGGAAGTAATCAGATAGTCTTCTAAATTAATGTCGATCTGGTACAAGATGTTATTTTGCCAGGCCCTCTTGTCTCACTCACGTTCGACATCGTGTAGCTTCGCCCTCTCCTCCTCGAGTTTCGTCTTCAAGTTATCCGACTCCGACTTCAGCGTCGCCAGCGTCTCGTTGGGCTGCAGTTCCTGAGCAGCCATCTTCTCGAGCGTTTGCGGCTAACTACTGTGTGGCGAGGCGAATTATTCCTAAATCTGTGTGCAGCCTGGAAAAGACTCGCCGACAGCGGACTCCCAGCTGATGCTGCGTGCTGACGTCACGAGGAGGAGGATGCTCGCAGCATCCAGCACAGACGCGGCTGTCGAGCCTGTTCGTGCTGTCCGTCCTGACTCTGAGCAGCTACTTCTAATGGCCGCCCTAATGACTCTTCCGGTGGGACACGCAGAACGCTCTTAACAGAAAATCACCGGTGGCAGTAAAAGTGATTTTGAACGCTACTCTTAACAAACCTCTGTAGCATAGGCTACACACGGAGAGGAATCAATTCTCCAAATGCCTTATAATGCACAGCGCTTGGCTGAGATCTTAGTAATGCACCCTGATGGGCTGATATGTTAAGAGGATTTATCATCACTTTCTCCCCTGAAGAGCAGAGTTTTTTTCTGAGAGAGGAGGTCCATTAACTACAGTATGTAGGCCTAAGGGAAAACATGGACATCTAGCAATGGTTGGGATTTGAAACATTCACTCTGACACAAACATTTAAAATGCAAAACAAATATTTTATTATTATTTTTTTTAGAATCAGAACACTACATGAATAAAACGTGCTTCATATGGTCTCTCACTTAAAGTTGATGACCCAGTTTCTCAGAAATATGTTTTTACACTAAACTCAAGACTAGTGCACAACCGTGTGAAATATCATTAGCATCCTAGAGTGACACCTAGAGCAGCTCTCCTGAACATCTCTGGTCTTGGTGGGACGTGTGATAAATGATAAAGGCACTTGGCCACTCAAGATGGAGGAACTAAGGGGACAACAGACTTCAGACTGGAGGAATCAGTGGCAGGGGATGTTTTGTGTGTGTGTGTGTGTGTGTCTGTGGGAGGGGGGTTATTGATGGACAGGCGGGAGTGTTAAGGGAGAGAGGGTGGTGTTGAGGGGTATTGATGGATAGGGGGTAGAGTTAAGGGAGAGGGGGTGGTGTTGAGGGGTATTTTGTGAGAGGTGTGCTGTTCAGATGCAGGTGCGTGTGTGTGTGTGTGTTTGTGTGTGTGTGAGTGGTCCCCAAACTACGGCCCTAGTATTAGATTGCAATAGCCTATGGTTAAATGTAATTTGCAATCTAATAATCATAGGCTTTTGAATGTAACTAAGGTAGACTTGTTCTTGGGAAGAAATAATTAAGGTCTGCACAGTGATTAAAGCTCCCAAACATGGATTTATGTTAAACACCCATGGCAGAGCACTGAATTGATGACTGTGGCGAGGCTGGGCAGAAACTGTGTACACTTGGAAATCATTGTGGCAGAACCCCATTGGGTCCAATAGAGTGGATGGTGATACAAAATAGCTAAAAGGGGTTTGACAAATAATGTAAAATATAAGTAAATCCACGTTTGAGAGCTTTATGTAATCAGTGTGCGGACCTTTATTATTTCTTCTCAGTTACTTTTTTGGTCCAACACCTGCACTCTTGTGATGTGCACGCACTCCTTCGTTTCTAGACTTCAGTTCTTCACAGCACTAAGCTATTTATCGGAACGTCACCTATTACCGCCCGTCCCCCATTTCCACCCGTGTATGTGTATGTGTCACTTAATATTCATTTCTATACAAACCAAGACGGCATTTACATTTACCTTGACTCGAAGAGCTGTAAGCAGTGTTGTAAATCTGCGTGTACAAATCCGCTTAGAGCTTCAGTGGAATTCTGATTTGCGACGAGAATTCTCAGTCTAACCGTTGATGTGCCGTATGAAAGGGTGGAAATAGGCACCCACCAGTCCAGCACTAAACTCTGAGTGTAGTAAACAAAATCGGATATTGCAGGCAGTAAAAGCCCCGGTAAGAACCAAACCAGATTTTGTTCAAATCTACACACCTATGGCTACTGAAAAATGTAAAGTTCATTGTTGTTATTTCGAATGAAAGGTGCTTCTGGTGCTTTTACGATACAGTTACTGACATACTCCAGTTAGACATACTCCGAGTCTCCAGCCCTCTCTTACAACCAGGCATAGTGAACTAAAGAGCTAAAGAGCTAGCCCTCTAAAGAAAAAGTTTGGGGACCACTGGTGTATGTATATGCAGAGGCGTCGGACTGGGGGTAAAACCAGTACTGATTACTCGGGCCCCAAGGGGAGGGAGGGCCCTTGAAAAGTCTGGAATATATGCATGAGGGGGGGGGGGGGGGGCATGGGGGCCCCATCAGGACTGCCTATGCATAGGGTCCAGGATCTTGTGCTACGCCTCTGTGTGTTTGTGTGTGTGTGTGTGTGTGTGTGTGTGTGTGTGTGTGTGTGTGTGTGTGTTGTTCAGATGCGGGTGAGGAAAGAGAGGCGCAGACTGGAGGGGACCTGTAGCAGCTCCAGTGCCTGAGCGGAGGCGCAGAAGGGGAAGGTGACCTGGAAGCGATACTGTGTGTCCACCATGAGCTGAGATGACCCCTCGCGCTCCTGCAGCAGCGCCTGCAGCCAGGGAGAGAGAGAAAGGGTTCCGTCACACACAGGACCGTTCCAACAGCACAACAGCAGCAGCAGCATGTCTACACACACTACAACAGCAGCAGCAGCAGCAGCATGTCTACACACACACTACATCAGCAACAGCATGTCTACACACACTACATCAGCAACAGCATGTCTACACACACTACAGCAGCAGCAGCATGTCTACACACACTACAACAGCAGCAGCAGCATGTCTACACACACTACAACAACAGCAGCATGTCTACACACACTACAGCAGCAGCAGCAGCAGCAACAGCATGTCTACACACACTACAGCAGCAGCAGCAACAGCATGTCTACACACACTACAGCAGCAGCAGCAGCAGCAACAGCATGTCTACACACACTACAGCAGCAGCAGCAGCATGTCCACACACACTACAGCAGCAGCAGCAGCAACAGCATGTCTACACACACTACAGCAGCAGCAGCATGTCTACACACACTACAGCAGCAACATGTCTACACACACTACAACAGCAGCAGCAGCAGCATGTCTACACACACTACAACAGCATGTCTACACACACTACAACAGCATGTCTACACACACTACAACAGCAGCAGCAGCATGTCTACACACACTACAACAGCAACAGCATGTCTACACACACTACAGCAGCAGCAGCAGCAGCAACAGCATGTCTACACACACTACAGCAGCAGCAGCAACAGCATGTCTACACACACTACAGCAGCAGCAGCAGCAGCAACAGCATGTCTACACACACTACAGCAGCAGCAGCAGCATGTCCACACACACTACAGCAGCAGCAGCAGCAACAGCATGTCTACACACACTACAGCAGCAGCAGCATGTCTACACACACTACAGCAGCAACATGTCTACACACACTACAACAGCAGCAGCAGCAGCATGTCTACACACACTACAACAGCATGTCTACACACACTACAACAGCATGTCTACACACACTACAACAGCAGCAGCAGCATGTCTACACACACTACAACAGCAACAGCATGTCTACACACACTACAACAGCAGCAGCAGCAGCATGTCTACACACACTACAACAGCAGCAGCATGTCTACACACACTACAGCAGCAGCATGTCTACACACACTACAACAGCACAACAGCAGCAGCATGTCTACACACACTACAGCAGCAGCAGCAGCATGTCTACACACACTTCAACAGCAGCAGCATGTCTACACACACTACATCAGCAACAGCATGTCTACACACACTACAGCAGCAGCAGCAACAGCATGTCTACACACTACAACAGCAGCAGCAGCAGCAGCATGTCTACACACACTACATCAGCAACAGCATGTCTACACACACTACAGCAGCAGCAGCAACAGCATGTCTACACACTACAACAGCAGCAGCAGCAGCAGCATGTCTACACACACTACAACAGCAGCAGCATGTCTACACACATTACAACAGCAGCAGCAACAGCATGTCTACACACACTACAACAGCAGCAGCAACAGCATGTCTACACACACTACAACAACAGCAGCAGCAGCAGCATGTCTACACACACTACAACAGCAGCAGCAACAGCATGTCTACACACACTACAACAACAACAGCAGCAGCAGCAGCAGGTCTACACACACTACAACACTCTCATTCAGATACAGTGTACAGGTACAGTCTGGGCCTCACCTGAACCTTGCGCACAAACGAGGAAGCCACCCGCTTCTCAAAGTCATCAATGGGGGTGTAGGAGTTGAGGATCTTTACAATCTGCGGGCAGACAAGGACACATGGTCAGACATTCCCTTCACCTGCGGCTCAGTGCCAGGATCTCACCTGACCCAGTGCGGTGCCTACCTGCACAGGTGAGAGCTCGGGGCAGCTGTCACGGATCTCGCGCGCGTCCTCGTCGCTCGTCTTGTTGACCTGGAGCAGCCAGGCAGCCTGGGAGAGAGGCCGGAGCGTTTCCATGGCGCTGGATCCCTGCAGATCCTTCTCCTTCAGCCACTCCTCCAGGTAACTGATGTTACACCTGCGGCAGGCCAACACACATACGCACCATCATCATGGTAATATCAACACACACACACACACACACACACACACACACACACAGTCAAGCCACACACACCCCGCACTAAAGTCTCTACACCTGTGTCAAGCCAACACACACATCCTGTGTTGAGTACCTTCAGTACCTCCAACGGCCCCTGTGGTGGTTACCTGATCTGCAGGCCTGTAGTGCCCCCTGTGATGTTAACCTGATCTGCAGGACTGTAGCGCCCCCTGTGATGGTTACCTGATCTGCAGGCCTGTAGTGCCCCCTGTGATGTTAACCTGATCTGCAGGCCTGTAGCGCCCCTTGTGGTTGTTACCTGATCTGCAGGCCTCTAGCGTCCCCTATGATGTTAACCTGATCTGCAGGCCTGTAGCGCCCCCTGTGGTGGTTACCTGATCTGCAGGCCTGTAGTGCCCCCTGTGGTTGTTACCTGATCTGCAGGCCTCTAGCGTCCCCTATGATGTTAACCTGATCTGCAGGCCTGTAGCACCCCCTGTGGTGGTTACCTGATCTGCAGGCCTGTAGCACCCCCTGTGGCGGTTACCTGATCTGCAGACCTGTAGTACCCCCTGTGATGTTACCCTGTAGCGCCCCCTGTACCTGATCTGCAGACCTGTAGCGCCCCCTGTACCTGATCTGCAGGCCTGTAGCGCCCCCTGTGGCGGTTACCTGATCTGCATGCCCTTGCGGCAGGAGCACATGTCCTTGCGCAGCAGGATGGTGTTGAGGCAGGTGGCGCCCAGTAGGTAGAAGAGCTGCCTGACCGCCTGCTTGACCAGCTCGCTGTCCATGCCGTGCTGCAGCATGCTGCCGTGGAAACCGCTGAGCAGCTGGAGGATGGAGGCCATGCTGCAGGCCTCGGCCGCCTCCTCGTACACGCTGTTGGAGCGCTTCCGCAGGCCCGACGGCTTCATGCTGGAGATGCCCTGCAAGCTCTCATGCTCCAACATAGCAGGCACTACACACACGTGCACACACACACACACATATACGCATGCACCCACACAAACACATGCACACACACGCACACTCACACGCAGACACACACACACACACACACATACACACACACACACACGCATATATATAAGTATGTCTCAGTGGTTGATCCATGTTAAAATCCAGACTCAGAATGATCACAGAGAAATGCGTAGTACCAATGAGAGGGGTGACCATGGTCTCCATGGCAGCAATAAACTTGTGGTAGATCCGGATAGCGAGGTCACTGAAGATCTGCCTGTGCTCTGAAAGGTCAAAGTTCGTCAAGCAGTTTTTGTTCTGACGGGGTGTGTTGTGCTTCATGAACTCCTGTGAGGGGAAAGACACCATCCAGCTCAAAAGTCCACACACACACCACAATCCCATCCAGCACAAAGGTCCACACACACACACACATCCAATAGAGCAGTAACAGTAAGACAGGTGTGAGCAGTGGGAGGCGCCGTCTCACCTCCTCTCCGCTGTATTGCTTCAGGCAGTTGAGCAGGTGGCAGGTGTTGGACAGCCAGAAGGACAGCGCCTCAAAGTCCTCCTGATGCTCCTGGACACACACACACACACACACACAGGTGTTAGACAGCCAGAAGGACAGCACCTTAAAGTCCTCCTGGACACAACAGCATAGTGTCAAATGCAAATGTAATGGGTCTTATTGCACCGCTGTTATCAGAATTACGCTGCAAAAACTGCTCGCCTAACCAAACTTGTCTTGATAAGACGTCTTAAACAACTCTTATTAGTTATAACTCTTATAAGTGTCTTTATACTAAAAACAATACCAACTAGAACTGTTTTTCTTAATGCAAGATTAACAACACTTGGTTAGATATCGGTTGTTGCAGTGTAACTCCATAGAGAAGAGTATTCTTGTGAGCGGGTTGTAACTTGGAGTGTGGTGGCCCTACTGTGACTTGAGCTCATCCTGATGACCTACTTGAAGCCGGTGGTGATGGTGTGTGTGTGTGTGTGTGTGTGTGTGTGTGTGTGTGTCTCTCACCATGATGACCTTCTTGAGGCCAGTGATGATGCCGTGCATCAGGGATTTGAGCTTGGCCCCGTCGTTGAGGTAGTCGGCGTGTCGCACGCACATGAAGAGCAGGTGAGCCGCCAGCCCTGGGAACATGTTCACCACCACGCCTCTGGGACGCAGGTCTGCATATATGTATATGTATATTACAGCAGGCACTACACACACGTGCACACACACACACACATATACACACACACATATATGCAGGTCTGCATATATGTATATGTATATGTGTGTGTGTGTGTGTGTGTGTGTGTGTGTGGAGACCAGAAAGCAGGGAAATCAACCACAGGCCTGAGCTTCTCTACACTGTAACACACATGTACAGCTTTTTAAACACACCTGTACAGCTCCTCAAACACACCTGGATAACTCCTTAAACACACCTGTACAGCTCCTTAAACACACCTGTACAGCACCTTAAACACACCTGTACAGCTCCTCAAACACACCTGGATATCTCCTTAAACACACCTGTACAGCTCCTTAAAGAAGCCCTATGCAACAATTTTAGCAAAATTTACCTTAATTATGCAGGTTCAAGGTAATTCAAGTTTTCTTGAATTTCCCCTGGGGATCAATAAAGTATCTATCTATCTATCTATCTATCTATCTATCTATCTATCTATCTATCTATCTAGGTTGAGAGTCGTTCTGATAGTTCTACAACACTTTTTGGGTCGTTTGGTGGGTGCTTCGTCTCCCCCTAGTGCTTCTCCGCGTAAAAACCGAATGCAACTTTCTGGTCCCGTCCCGAACAAATCCGGATGTGACTCAGCGGAATTATCCAATCGCGTCTCGAAAATGTAGTCAGATTGTAGTTTCTAAGAAGACTGCAAAATGGACTCAGACTTGGCTTTGTTGCTGTTGAAATTGTAAGTAGCCTACCCTTGTGTGAACTTTGTTTTTGTAATGTGGTTTGATAGTCTCTTGTGTTTGCTCGACCGTTTTATTGTGAGCCCTGTATGTGTTTAGTTTGGTTTCTTGATGGCTAGCTCGCTAGCTAGTGAGGGTTTAGCGTAGCAGTCATTTGCTACCGAAGCTGCAGGGGGAGCTATGTCGTGAAAAATGCGAGCCCAAATCAGGCGAAAACCCAGAAACAGCGAAGGAATAACCAGACCTGCATAGGGCTTCTTTAAGCACACCTGTACAGCTCCTTAAACACACCTGTACAGCTCCTTAAACACACCTGGATAACTGACCGGAAAGTCTTACTTTCCCTTAAACAAACGTTTGCATTCAACTCCCCTCCAGTGTAAGGGAGAAATCCATGTTCAGGATGAGGTTCTAGATGGATGATTGTAAAAAGACTGAGTGGTTTTAAATGGTTGTAAAGACACAAAGCTGTTCTCTATTAGCCAAGAATGATGTTCTAGATGGTTCTGAAGACACAGATGTTCAGCAAACAGTTATAGTGTGCACATCCCACCTTCTGGCAGGTGCAGGACAAAAGAAAACTAGCCTATACTCAACTGAAAAAACATCACTAGAACATCACTTTAACAGTGACGAGTTTGATAAAAAAAAGTCTTTGAGTTCCTTAAGGTTGAACACCCAGTGATCCCGGTAATTTACATACTCCCTAAAATACACAAGGGCTTAGACATCCCTCTGAAGGGAAGACCTATTGTTAGTGGGATCTGCTTATGTTGATTATTTTATTAAATCAGAAGTGGTCACCCTTCCTTCCTATATACGTGACTCAATCGACTTTATCAATTCACTGAAAACCTTTGATGCTACGTCTGACAACTTGCTGTTGGCTACGTTTGATGTTCAGAGTTTGTACACAAATATTCCACATGACGGTGGCCTTGAAGCACTCCAGTATTTTCTCTCTTTAAATCAGTCTGAGCCAAAACCCAGCATTGAGTGCATACTAGACTTGGCTAATATAGTTCTGACCAACAACTTTTTTCGTTTTCAAGATGAGTTCTATATACAAAAGAAAGGCACTGCCATGGGAAGTAAGATGGCTCCTAATTATGCCTGCTTATATATAGGTCTCTTTGAAAACCAATTTGTGCTGCATCAGAGTAATCCATTCTACCCAAAGATCTTATTCTACAAGCGGTTTATAGATGATATTTTTCTGATTTTTGACTGCACAGTAGATGAATTAATGTGTTTCCATGAGTATCTCAACTCTTGTACTGTAATGAACATTTGAAATTTACTTTGGAATATGATAAACATCGCATTAGTTTCCTGGACGTTCAGGTATACAAAGAAGGTACGACTCTGAAAACCGATCTGTTTCGCAAGCCTACGATCGCAATACTATTTTGCATGGGGATAGTTTTCATCCTAGGCCGCTGGTCAAAAGTCTTCCGATCAGTCAGTTCCACCGTGTGCGCAGAATATGCAGCGATAATGCATCAATACAAAGACAATACAACATTTTTAATCATCCACATACTGGCAAGACGTCATCCATTCGTGGTGTCATTACATGTTGCACCACACATGTTATTTATTTGATTCGTTGCCCTTGTGGCCTAGCATATGTGGGCAAAACAACACGAGCGCTTCGGACCAGGATCAGTGAGCACAGGAGCACTATTAGAACAGGGGATGAGCGCAGTCCTGTTGCTGCTCATTTTAAACTAGCCGGACATAATGTCAGCGCCCTCAGATATATTGGGGTGGAGCGGGTCAATAAACCACCTAGAGGGGGTGATCATGACAAGAGGTTGCTCCAAAGCGAAACCTTTTGGATTCACTTTTTAAATACAATGTCCCCCCCATGGTCTTAATGAGGAATTTGATATAAAACCGTTCTTATAGTAGTAGTATATTCTGGTAAGAAACTGTCTGTATTTACAGGTTTTATAACTGTGGGGGTAATGTCCTTTCATTGTTTGGGTAGGCTTGTATATATGGAACTGTTTATCCACTGATTGCTTTTTCTTTTTAACTTTCTTTTCTGTTGATAGCAATGCCATGTACTCCTTTGGGGATATTGTTTTTTGTAAGCCCTTTTTGAAATGTATAGGTTTGTGTAATACCTGTAAGTATTGAGTGACTAGTGGGGCTCTTAGACCCAATCATACCAGTTGACATCACATGGTATGTCAGCTGATTGTAAGGCCTACATATATATCCCTTCACCAAATGTGTCCACCATTTGCCTGAAGAAGACCCAGCAGGGTCGAAACGTTGCATTAAATAATTGGCAGTCTGAAGACACAGAGCCATCGGAAGCCAACCGACCTGAAAATGCAACTGTGTTTGACAGAGAACAGATGTCGGTTGCTAGTGACAAAATATTAGCTTTCAGTATGGTACAATGTCTTTGTAGGTGACATTTAATTAAAAACTGTTTAATTCTTCCCGGTTCTTCCTAACAGAAACGCTGTCGCTATCACGTCTGTTGTAGGTATTGAGGTATTGACAGCTCAATAACCAGAAAACAATGTTAAGGCATTTGTGGAGAAGAAGGACCCCTGTATCAGTTGAAACACGCACCATAATCACATCCTAATGGAGCAGTATCAGACTCAAATTCTGACTAGAACTGAGTATGGCTATGTCAGGCTACTTTTTTCCACTAACATAGAATGAGATTCTAGATGGTTCAAAAGACACAGAGCTGTTCTCCGTTAACCCAGAACGAGGTTCTGATGTTCTGACTAACCCAGAATGAGGTTCTGGATGATTTTGGGCTCATCCTCCCGTCGGTACTCCAGCATCCCCAGGTACTCTCTGGGCACTGCGGGTGTTGCTTTCTGATTGGCTGAAGAGAGAGATTCATGAATGTTGTTATTCAACACAAACACCTGACAAAGAAGGTAAGACCTGCTTCCCAAAGCAGGTAATGATGTTGGTTTGACTACAGATCTGGTCAGCTAATGATATTGTTCAGGTGTGCTGGTTTGGGTACATATATGGTCAGGTATGTTGGGTTGGCTACAGATCTGGTCAGCTAATGATATTAGTCAGGTGTGCTGGGTTGAGTACTGTACATATATGGGTTGGGTTGTGCTGGGTTGGCTACAGATCTGTTCAGGTACTGTGCTGTGCGTTGCTGGGTTGGGTTGGGTGACCCTTGCACTGACCCTTGTCTGGAGCATTTAGTGAGCGAATCTGGTCCTGTAGCTTCTTTATGAGTCGATCCTTCATGTCCAGCTGCTCCTCCAGACCCTACATGAGCCAAGCCAGAAAAGTCACCGTCACACACACACACACACACACACACACACACACACGCAAGCACACACACACACACACACACACACACACACGCATGCATGCATGCACACACAGACTAGGGGTGTCACATTTCTCAAAATCCTCGATTCGATTTAATTTTCGATCACGATTCGAAGTCACGATTCAATTCAATTTTCAACCTTTTTTTAATATCACTATTACTGTAATGCATGTTTTTTTAATATCACTATTAATGCATGTTTTTTTAATATCACTATTAATGCATGTTTTTGGGGCCTTTTCCTATTCTGTTTTTGGGGCTTTTATTTTGAAACAGCTTTTTATTTTGAAACCGTTCCAACCGTGAGGTTGTAAACAGAACAAACATTAAACATAGACGTGAACATAGTGACACAGAGTGATCATTTGATTGTGTCAGCACACTCCGAAGAGACCCAAGGTCAGTGTTCCTGGAATATGCACTACTTATCAATGTGCATTTTTGCCTTAAATTAATTTAGACTGTAACTAGATCATCTTTTCACTTGCTAAGTTGAGTAAGTTAGTGTTAATTGACATGAATGAACGACAAAATAATTCCACACCGGTGATTTCAGAGTAGCGAAAGGGGCTTCGATTTCGGTCGGTTGATGTTTTTTTGGCAGCAGCCTAAAGTTAGAGTGTTGACGCCGCAGTTCAGCGTGTGTGTGTGTGTGTTTTTGCGATGTATCGTGACACCCCTAACACAGACCATGTTCACACACACACTCATGGAAGTACACACATGCCATGTTCACACATACGCATGGAAGTATACACACACACCATATTCTCACACACACAAATGCAAGTACACACATACACCATGTACACACACACACACACACACACACACACGCGCACGCAAGTATACACACACATCATGTTCACACACACACAGATGCAAGTATGCACACAGACAGACACACACACACACACACACCATGTTGTCTGCGGTGAGTCTGGAGGTCTCCTGCCGGAGTCTGCTCTTGGCCTCCTGCTCGGCCTGCTGTTGCTTGAGCAGCTGCTCCTGCTGCTCCTGCTGTTCCTCTAACCTTCTCTGCACCTCCTCCAGCTGCTGCTCAAACTGCCTGCACACACACACACACACACACACACACACACACACACACACACACACACACATCTGTATATAGACACAGTAGTGTTGTACATATCTAGACACACGGTACTACTACATATAATACCGTTATTATACCCAAGAATTACCACTGATGTGATTTAGGAGTTGTCTGTTAGGCATGTCAGGCTTATGCCAGCTAGCATAACGAACATGGTGACGCCTATGGCCTCCTATTCTGAGCTTCATACAGATCTTCAGAAACCCAAGGGTGACGTTACTGAGGGTTTGCCCACTTATTTATACAGTCTAGGCAGGGCCCAGGAAACCAAGAGCATGATGGGTAATTCACCCCAGGCTACCTCTACTACTGCTAAAGGTGCTGGTGCTCCCTGTGAGCCACTAAAGGCTAAGAGAGGGAAGAGGGGTAGTGACCTGCAGCGGGAGCTTTCCTCCTGAAGATCATTCTGGAGTCTGGTTGACACCTCCTCAATGCGGCCTTAAAAGGAGAGACAGGACATGTCCCATGATGCATCTGCAGCTCCATAAGCATGGAATTAAACACTCAGACTGATGGAGTGTTTAAATATGTGTGTGTGTGTGTGTGTGTATGTGTGTGTGCCAGTGTGTGTGCGCCAATGTGTGTGTGTGTGTGTGTGTGTGTGTTTACCCATCATCTGACTGGTCTCCTCCTGCTGCTGGGTCTCCAAGTCCTGCTTCTGTCTGAGCAGCTCACCGACCTGTTGCTTCAGTTCGGGGATCACCTGACACACACATCCACACAAGCTTCAAGCTACGCTAGTGTGAATACCTCAAGCTATGCGAATGTGAACGCAACAAGCTACATCAAGGTGAGCGCATCAAGCTATGCAAACGTTAATGGCTCAAGCTACGCAAATGTGAATGCCTCAAGCTATGCGAATGTGAACGCATCAAGCTATGCGAACGTGAATGCATCAAGCTACGCAAACATGCGCACGTTGCGTAGACTCCAAATGGGCCCCATACAGCACAGCCTCTGCCTGAGTGCTATGAACAACACCTTCCCTTGTGAAAAGGCCCTGTCTGCATGCTGAGAATAGCAGAGTGAGTGTGTGTACCATGTTCTCAGCGGTAAGTCGCGCCACCTCCTGGCGGATGCTCTCATTGACATCGCTCTTCTCTTGGAAGAGATTCTGCAACTGTTCGTTCTCCTTCTGCAGGTGCTCCATCTTAAAGCTCAGCACCTCCACCTGACTCTCAAAGCCCTCCCTCTGATCACGCAGCTGTGTCTCCATCACCCTACACAACAAACAAACAAACAAACACACACACAACAATATTGACAAATAGCACTGATGATAAAACAGAGTACATCACTTTCACCATGGTAACATGGCCCTGTCGTGGTGGAGGGAATTTTCCTTGAAGTATCAGACATGAGGCGATGCAAAACAAACAAACAAACAAACAAATAGAGCAGCCAAAATAAGGAAGTATGTGAGAAAGGTGAGACCTTGTTGCCCTCTAGAGCTCAGAATAAGGAAGTATGTGAGAAAGGTGAGACCTTGTTGCCCTCTAGAGGTCAGAATAAGGAAGTTTGTGAGAAAGGTGAGACCTTGTTGCCTTCTAGAGCTCAGAATAAGGAAGTACATGAGAAAAGTGAGACCTTGTTGCCTTCTGGAGGCCATCAAAAGCCAGCAGCAGATTCCCATCCTCCTCTGCGTCGTCTGAGGCAGCTGACCTGTATGGGCAGAGACGACAGGCCTGTGAGCAACCACACCTGTCTCAGGGCTCAGGTGAGCAACCACACCTGTTTCAGGGCTCAGGTGAAGTGCTGGACAGTCCCTGTTGACTGGAGGATCTGAACATCTCAGCACACTCACAAGATGTCCTCACTGCTCCGGTCCCCCAGAAGTTGTTTGATGATCACGTTCATCTTAACTAAAAACAAACATACAAGAATGAAGTACAATAGTTCGTTCATAGTTCTCCACAAACATGTACACAAAAGAGGTCTCTAAAAACTCATCACTTTATTGGTAAATAGATTAAAAGGAATTATCCGGAGTAAAAGGCACTTTAGATCAATTTACGGATGATTCGGAGTACATACGTGGAGTTGACATCAAAATCATGTCATTCGGATGTGTTTTGAGAAAGTTCAATTTTACCGTTTTTAGTCAAAACTCGTTAGCCTGGAAGTGACCAGGGCATGTCATTTCGCCACTACAAAACGCTATTTTTATACCTCTTCTACAGTTCCAAACAACATTACACACAGCTGGCATCTTTAGGGGAAAGTCCGTAGGAGTCGATTGCATCACGTCGTTGCACGACATCTCGTCACATGACATTTCAAAATTCCAACCTGTTAGTAAGCTAGGGTTTGCTGTTGCATACAACTTCATTTCAATTTCGAAAGAAATACTGGACTATGTTTTTTGTTTTTTTTTTAAAACGGCGACGAAATTGTGAATTTCCAGAGCGTGTTACTCCACACTCGGCAATCGACTCCTACAGACTTTCCCCTAAAGATACCAGCTGCAGCAGCAACATTTCCGGAAAGGTACTGGCTTGATGAAATTCATTCTGGACTCTCTATCCGACCACATAAAGACCTCGGGATACTTCGGTTTGGCTTTAGGGACCCTCTACTCACTACCACGTAAGTGTAATGTTGTTTGGAACTGTAGAAGAGGTATAAGGCGAAATGGCATGCCCTGGTCACTTCCAGACTAACGAGTTTTGACTAAAAACGGTAAAATTGAACTTTCTCAAAACACATCCAAATGACATGATTTTGATGTCAACTCAACGTATGTACTCCCAATCATCCGTAAATTGATCTAAAGTGCATTTTACTCCGGATAATTCCTTTAAGTAAAGTAACAACACACAGATAAACAACGCGAAGGTTGAGAGTGAATGGACACAGCTACCTTTAGCTTGGTGGGTTTGTTCTCTCACTCTCCTCTCCTGCTCAGTTTTCTGGGACTGGAGGTTGTGGATATCTTTCCTCAGCTCAGGCAACACCTAAAAACAGAATCTATCTTTAGGACTGGCAGCAGTAACATACAGGCCTTCCAAACACTGCCTATACACAGCCTGTCATCTGAGAGAAACAGTGAGGTGCTACCTTGAAGTGTTTGGTGAGATGGCAGGAAGAGTGAGGTGCTACCTTGAAGTGTTTGGTGAGATGGCAGTTTGCGTAGCTTGATGCGTTCACATTTGCATAGCTTGAGGCGTTCACGTTTGCGTAGCTTGATGCGCTCACCTTGACGTAGCTTGATGCGTTCACGTTTGCGTAGCTTGAGGCATTCACATTTGCATAGCTTGAGGCGTTCACTTTTGCATAGCTTGATGCGCTCAGCTTCACATAGTAGCTTGTTGCGTTCACATTCGCATAGCTTGAGGTATTCACATTTGCGTAGCTTGAAGCGTTCACGTTTGCGTAGCTTGTGTAGATTATGACACAGCCCTTAAAAAAGACCTGTTCATCAGAGAGTTTATTTAACTACATGACGCATGTATAGGGCGCTGTTCATAGCACTCAGGGCAATTTGAGTGAGGTGAGATGGCAGTGAGGTACTAGCTTGAAGTGTTTAGTAAGATGGCAGAAACGGTGAGGTGCTACCTTCAAGTGTTTGGTGAGATGGCAGAAACGGTGAGGTGCTACCTTCAAGTGTTTGGTAAGATGGCAGGAACAGTGAGGTGCTACCTTGATGTGTTTGGTGAGCTGCGTGATCTGCTCCTGCAGTTCTGCGATCTGGTGTTTCTCCTCCTCCAGCTGCATCTGCAGCCGCAGCTTCTCCTCCCGTAGCTGCCGGTTCTCCAGCTGCAGAACCTCCACTTCCCGTCCTGAGTCCTCCTTCTGGTTCTCCAGATTGTTCTCTGCGATCCTGGAGGGCAAAGTGAAAGACACTCTTCAGGGGCTGAGTGCTGTGGGCGAGTGTACTGACCAAAGGTGAGGGTCTACGGCAGGTCATCTGGCCCCATGGTCTCTTACTTCCTTCTCCTCTCCTCCTTCTCCAGGTCCTCCTGCAGTCTCTTCTGCAGCTCACTGAAGTTGTCTACAGACGGAGACAGAGACAGCGAGAAGGTTACAGACAGGCCTCAGTACAAACACAACCCACCCACCCAAGAGATCCCAACCAGCACCTCTCATCTGCTGAGCGCTCTCGGCCATCTTGGCCTCCATGGTCTTCTTCTCTGCCTCTAGAGCGGCTTTCTGAGTCTGCAGCTGGGTGATCATCTGAGAGACACACATCAAAGTCATGTAATTTTACAGAAAATGTGCCCAGTAGTGTATTATGTACCTATGTACTGATTATCTGAAATGAAATGTCATTTCAATTTCAAATCAATGGCCACATCAGGACCAAATCAATGCAGCATCAGGGTCAAACTAGGGCCAAATCTTAGGACAGAACCAGGACAATGTCAGGGCCATATTGGGGGCCGGACATGGCCATGCATAGAGCACTACTGACCTGATTGGCTGCCTCCTTGTTCCTCTTCTCCTGCTTCTCTAAGGACATTCTGTTATTGGCTGATTTGCTCAGCTCCGCTTCCAGCGCTTGCAGCTTGTCCAATCCCTGAGAGTGGGCGTTGGCCAGGCCTGTCAGCCTCTCCATCAGGCCACGGTTCTCTTTACCCTGATTGGAGGAACCCACAACAGACAACAAGTCAATCAGCAGGAGATGCGGACAACTCAGTCAGAGCATTATTCATTACATAACGGAGCCAGTCCATATTCAACTGAGCAGTCCATCTTCTCTTGCTAAAAAACAGAAACATATCATTATAATTAGAAATATGATTGCAAACATTGCTTATTTCAAGCTTGTAAGCTAAAATCAAACATGTAGCCAATTTGTCCAACTTCTGGAATGTCATCTCACAGCTTCCTAAACAGGAAAGTGAGAGAATATCCAGCACCTCCTCTTTCTACAGAACAGAACATTCTGACAACCACCTCCTCCTCCTCCTCTCTATGTATCCTGACCAACACCTCCTCTCTGCAGCAGGAGCACGTTGAGGCATACCTCCTCTCTCTCTCTGTGTGAGCGCGTGGAGGTGTACCTGCACCTCCTTTCTGTGTGAGCGCGTGGAGGTGTACCTGCACCTCCTTTCTGTGTGAGCACGTGGAGGCGTACCTGCTCCTCGAGTTTCTTCCTGAGCTGCTGCACACGGTAGGAGAGCTGCACGTTGAGCACGAGACGGCGCATGGTCTGGAACCGGCGTCTGACCAACCAGGCCCGAGCGTACTTCTGCAGCACCAGGGCCTTCTGCTCCTCCACCAGCTGAGGACCAATGCAACACATACACGCACACACACACACACACACACACACACACACTTACATCTGTAGGCTTACATCAATTACATGTCAATTCTTTCTACTTTTACTAGTGTTATCACATTGTGATCTCATCTAAAAGCACCTTTTTGTGGCGCTTGCGAGCAAGCCATCCCCTAATGTAGGCCTGGATTTTCACTGTAGCAACCAAGACAAGCTTGTAGACTCTTCGCACCAGGTAACCACGGCAATGCTTCTGGATGACCACTGAAGCCCAGCCTTGTTTGAGGGCCGCGGCTGTCACCGTTTGCCTGCAACAGGTGCAGAGAACAGAGGACAGACCAATTACTGATCACGTCAGACCGACAGACCAATCACTGATCACCTCAGAGAAACAGACCAATCCCTGACCCCTGACCCCGTGTGCAGGTCAGACCTGATGCGTCTCTGCCCGCGGATGTACTGCTGCAGGATGCAGGCTGCGTTCCTCAGCCGCAGGAACCTGCGTCTCTGGCTCCACCCCCTCACGTGCGACTGGATGGTGACACACGCTGCCCTCAGACGGTCCAGCCGCAGCTTCTCAAGGTACGCCACCTGGCCCGCCCGGAAGAAGATCTTGGTGCGGCCAAACTTGTACTGGTCAGAGTCCTGCAGCAGAGAGGAGGCGAGAGAGGATTAGGAAACAGCATACAGACAAAACTGCTAATCACTAGGCTGTGTTTATGTCCATATTGTAAATGTACAGACATGCAGTTTAGGAAGTTAAAATGCACAAATATTGTACACATTTGAGTGTTAAAGTGCAGAAGAAAGAAACGTTTGAAAATCAAAATCTGTATAAAGTTAAGAGAGAAATGACCACAGTAGAGAATGTGGATGATTCTGACATGACACTGACCTGGGATGAGCGCATAAAGAACTACAGAGAGGCAGGGTAAAGGAGAGCAGATTAAGAGGTGCATGACACACACACACACAGCAGATTAAGAGGTGCATGACCGCACAGAGAGAATGAGTGACAGAGGGAGGGAGGCATGGGGCAAGGGGGTGGGGGCGGACGGATGAGTGAACACGAAGAATGAGGAAAGAGGACAGAGAGATGGGGTGATTACGGAGATGGATGAATGAACAGAGGAGTAGATGAGGGGAGGGAAGAAGAGGAGTGGGGTGGGAGAGGAAAACAGGAGAAGTATAGTGTAGAGAAGAGGAGGAGGGGAAGAGAGGAGCGAGAAGAAAGGAGGAGAAAGGAGAGGATTGGATGAGAGGAGGAGAGAGGAGGAGAGCAGAGAACAGAGGACAGGAGAGGAGAAGATGAGGAGAGGAGATGAGGAGAGAGAAGAGAGGAGGAGAGAAAAGAAAGGAGTAAGAAAGGAGAGGAGGAGAGAGGAGAGAGGATGGCAGGTCCTTACAGGAATGAGTCTCTGTAGCACAGACTTGCACGTTTGTTTCTTGTCGTTGAGGACCACCTCTGCCTGTGTCATCAGGATGCTGTAACGACTGTAGAACTCGATGTAGGTCCACCTGAGAGAACACCATGACAACATACACCATAACAACATGCACCATAACACATCCATATGGACAATAATCAGGACATGCAGTACTACAAACTCCATGCAGGTTCACCTAAGGCCAGCAATCACATGCACACACCTCCTCATGACATACTACAAACATTCAGCAGTACTTGAATGATGAATGCCTTCTGAATGATGACACAATACAAATGTCAAATATCAACCCAGTTAAACTCACTATGGTGAGAATAACAGATAGAATGGAGAGAATAACAGATAGAATGGTGAGAATAACAGATAGAATGATCTCAACTGCTCTGAACCTCACTTGTCCTGATATTGATATAGATGCTCTCGACAGCACTGTTCTAGATGCTCTCGTCTAAACCGATCTAGATGCTCTCATCTACACTGTTCTAGATGCTCTCGTCTAAACCGATCTAGATGCTCTCATCTACACTGTTCTAGATGCTCTCGTCTAAACCGATCTAGATGCTCTCGTCTACACTGTTCTACAGTAGATGCTCTCGTCTAAACCGATCTAGATGCTCTTGTCTACACTGATCCAGATGATCTCACCAGTACAGTCTGGGAACTGGTGTGGACAGTCTCACCTGGATGGGTAGCTCTGGGCACTGATGTGGACCGTCTCTAGAACCCCACAGGCTCGGAGCTGCTGGACCACACGCTTGGAGTCGTACCTGAGAAGAGAGAGAGGGAAAGGAGAGGAGAGGAGAGGAGAGGAGAGAGAGAGAGAGAGAGAGAGAGAGAGAGAGAGAGAGAGAGAGAGAGAGAGAGAGAGAGAGAGAGAGAGAGAGAGAGAGAGAGAGAGAGAGAGAGAGAGAGAGAGAGAGAGAGAGAGAGAGAGAGAGAGAGAGAGAGTGAGAGAGTAATAGGGATTGACTTGATGATTTGCACATACCTTGAGCATACCGAAAGGGCTGTGTGTGTAGTGAGAAGAGTACTCAAAGGGCTGTGTGTGTGCACGTGTGTGTGTGTGCATGCGTGTGTGTGTGTGTGCATGTGTGTTTGTGTACATGTGTGGCGTACTGAAACAGCTGTGTGTGTGTGTGTGTGTGTGTGTGTGTGTGTGTGTGTGTGTGCTCAAAGGGCTGTGTGTTTGTGTATGTGTGTGTATGTGTGTGCGCGTGCGTATGTGTGTGTACATGTGTATGTATGTGTGTGTGTGTGTGTGTGTGTGTGTGCAACATACTCAAAGGGTTGCTTGTCCTCGTTGGGCTTGATGCAGCGCACATAATGAGGTGTGGTGGCGTTCAGAGTCTCCATCAGCAGGTACAGAGAACTGCGGAACTGACACACACACACACACACACACACACACACACACACACATCAATACAGGAACAAATCAAAACAAGACAACTGTTCTCACGCAACTCCTTATGGAAGTTATCAATAACTTATGCAATTCTGTTGTTCTGATATATCCAGGCTGGACATGAAGTAATGGCAACAAACAAACCAACTAAATGAAGAGTGCAAGAGAGTGCCCCCCCCCCCCCCCATTAATGCACAAATAGGCTGACACCAGACATAATTTCACTGCATTTCTTACTTCCAGTAACTATATGCATGTGACAATAAACTTCCTTGTATCCTTGTGAGAGGGAGTATGTGAGCATGTAAGTGTGTAAGAGGGAGTATGTGAGTGTGTGAGAGGGAGTATGTGAGTATATAAGTGTCTGTGAGGCAATGTGTAGGTATGTGAGAGTGAGTGAATATGTGAGTATATAAGTATGTGAGAGGGAGTATGTGAGTATATAAGTGTCTGTGAGGCAATGTGTAGGTATGTGAGAGTGAGTGAATATGTGAGTATATAAGTATGTGAGAGGGAGTATGTGAGTATATAAGTGTCTGTGAGGCAATGTGTAGGTATGTGAGAGTGAGTGAATATGTGAGTATATAAGTATGTGAGAGGGAGTATGTGAGTATGTGAGAGGGAGTATGTGAGCATGTAAGCGTGTGAGAGGGAGTATGTGAGAGGGAGTATGTGAGTATGTAAGCGTGTGAGAGGGAGTATGTGAGTATATAAGTGTGTGAGAGGGAGTATGTGTACCTTGTTTCCCACTGTAGTTCGGAGCTGTTTGTTGGCAGGCTTCACTGCTGGAGTGGCGGCCTTCACCCTGACTCCTCGGACCGCCGTCTGGGATTCCTCCCGGAAGAAGTCTGCCAGGAGAGAAAACTGACCCCAGTGGCAGGAGGTCACACAACTGACTGGACAACATCACATACTGCCGACACCTGACTGGACAACATCACATACTGCCCACACCTGACTAGACAACATCACATACTGTCCACACCTGACTAGACAACATCACATACTGTCCACACCTGACTAGACAACTTAACAGAAACCCATTAGAACATTATGGTTGTGATGTAGTGGGTAAGAAACTGGTCTGGCGAACAGAAATACATCAGACGAATGACGAGCCGTCTTCATGCCTAAATTAACCAGCCATTGGTCTTACTGTCTGAAACTGGGAGTTGACCGTACTGGTTCTGTGAAATCATACTGCAAGAAGTTGAGCGTAAACTGGGATTTGAGTGTACTGGTTGTGTGAAGTCGTACTGGGAGTTGAGTGTACCTTACTGGCCTTCATGATGTCCACAAGCTCTTCATATAGGGTGTCTCTGTTCTTCTCCAGGAAGCCTTTACACTGGTACTCCACCTCAAAACCAACACACACACACACACACTCACAACACTGTAGCATCCACACACACACACACACACACGACAACACTGTAGCATCCACACACACACACACACACACAAGACAACACTAGCATCCACACACACACACAACACTGTAGCATCCACACACTCACAGCACTTTAGCATCCACACACACAACAACACAACACAGCACTGTAGCATCCTGTAGCATCCACACACACGACAACACTGTAGCATCCACACACACTCACAACACTGAAGCATCCACACACACACATAACAACACTGTAGCATCCACACACACACACTCACAAGACAACACTGTAGCATCCACAACACATTCACACATAAAACACTGTAGCATCCACACACTCACAACAGGACTGCAACATTCATACACACAATGCTGCACATTCACAGCAGACACTCGGCCTTCAAACCACAGAGTGTCGGTCGGTGTGTCGGTCGGTCGGTGTGTCGGTCGGTCGGTGTGTCGGTCGGTCGGTGTGTCGGTCGGTCGGTGTGTCGGTCGGTCGGTCGGTCGGTCGGTCGGTCGGTCGGTCGGTCGGTCGGTCGGTCGGTCGGTCGGTCGGTCGGTCTGTCTGTCTGTCTGTCTGTCTGTCAATCTTGCGTATACTGTATTGTATACTGTTTTGTATACTGTATTGACTCTTACTTGGTCTGCGAAGTGCTGAATGACAAAGGCCTGATTGGAGAGCCGGGGCTTGCTGAACAGAGGATTGGAGCCCAGGAAGTTATACAGCTTCTGCAGCCAGTTCAGGTCCGTACCCTGGGGAAACTGAAGAGCAAATCAACACTTAAGTCTCATACACATGCACTTATACATGCACATGCACACACGCGCACACACACACGCACACACACACACACACACACAGTGTAAACACTCTCCCTCTCTCACACACACTCATACTTACTCTCTCTCTCTCTACAACACACACACACACACACACACTTGTCCACCCCCCTGGAATACACACACTAAAACAAACATGCAGAAACATGTGTGTGATAAATCCCAAGGTCGTGTCACAGGTGCGTATGAATGTGTGTGTGTGTGTGTGTGTGTGAGAGAATGTGTGCGTGTATGTGTGTGTGTGCGCGTGTGTGTGTGTGTGTGCGTGTATATGTGTGTGTGTATGTGACTAAGTCCTCACCAGGCACTCCTCATCCAGCAGGTCCAGAATGCCCATCTTGGCTTCAATCAGATCAATGACGGGCTGGTTGTCATAGAAATCGATCAGCGTCCATGGGATGTCCTCCTTCATGTACTCCTCCTGCTCCAGCTTAAACACATGCTGACACACACACACAAACAGAGCTTAAACAGATGCTGATGGGGAACACACACACACACACACACACACACACACACACACACACAATCCCCTGGGGAGCTGTATGAAATACATGACGTTATGAGGACACTCACAAGGTTGAACTGGTGCTGGAGCTTCTCATTGGCATAGTTGATGCAGAACTGCTCAAAGCTGTTCACATCAAATGTCTCAAAACTATGAAACACAGACATTGGTAGAAAACATTAGTACCCAGACATGGTACATAAACATATTTCGAGGTCTGATAGATGTGTTGAGACGAACAGTGGAGTTGTGGAGGTAAATGTGTTGATGAATAGTGAAGGTGTGTTGGTGAAAAGTGGAGGTGTGTTGGTGAAAAGTGGAGGTGTGTTGGTGAATAGTGGAGGTGTGTTGGTGAATAGTGGAGGTGTGTTGGTGAATAGTGGAGGTGTGTTGGTGTGTTGGTGAAAAGTGGAGGTGAATAGTGGAGGTGTGTTGGTGAATAGTGGATGTAAATAGTGGAGGTTTGTACCCGTAGATGTCCAGAACCCCAATGAAGGAATGCTGCTTCCCTGGGACCTTGAGGGCAGTGTTGATCCTGTGGATGACGCAGTCGAACAGGTGGGCGTAGATGTGCTTGGCCAGGGCATCTCGGGCGTTGACCGCCCGCTCCATGGGCACCGGCTTCACCACCGTCTCTGCCAACAGCACCAGCCGCCGATGGCACAACCAGCGACACACACTGTCCACGTCCACACACACCAGCTCACAAAACACCGCCAGGTGGACATCACTGGTCTGGAGAAGAGGGGGGAGAGACACAACTCTGCACAGTTTGGACTGGGGGGGTGCACATCTCTGCACAGTTTGGACAGCAGGTTCAGGGATGGGGGGGACTACTGTATATGAACCAGCCACAGTGCAGCAGGAAAAACAGACTGGACCTAGAACTAGGAACCAGGATATGTTTGAGAATTCACATAATGTACCAGAAACAATTTATTCTTAAAAATCTGTGAACAATAAACAAACATGTGTGAATAAAACACATATATGTTTGTATAATAAACCTACATGTGTAAATAAGCATTTGAGTGAGAATAACAAACCTATGTGCATGAATAATGACTTACGCTGACGGCAGACTTCTCCCCACTGGTGGTCTTTATGGTGACGTTGCCCAAGTGGAGGATCGCTGCCAACACCTTGAACACGTCGGATAGAAAGTCCTCCTTCAAGCCTGTGGACAGATGAAACCTTGCTGAGAATCAGCTGCAGCCTCAGACGGGTCAAATACCATACAAACACAGATGTCCACTGCACAGAGTGGAATCAGACTCCAGGATCTCCAGGAAACTGTGTGTGTGTGTGTGTGTGTGTGTGTGTGTGTGTGTGTGTGTGTGTGTGTGTGTGTGTGTGTGTGTGTGTGTGTGTGTGTGAGAGAGTGTGTGTGTGTGTGTGTGTGTGTGTGAGTGAGTGTAGCAGTCTCCTACCCAGCAGAGTGAAAGTGCGGCGAGTCTCTGCCATGTCAGCTCTGTCGTCCACACCATCGATCTCCGTTGCTCCTCCCAGGCAGGTGTACTGGAACTGATCAGCACTTACTAAACACACACACACACACACACACACACACACACACACACAAGATATGTGATTAAGGCATGCTCACTCGAGATGTCTGGAGGTGCTCAAGGTCAGAGTTGTGATTACTCTGGGTCAGGACTAGGGTTTAGTTCTTATGGCGGAGAGATGTGATTGAGGTGGCGGTCACTCACACAGTCGGAGGTGCTTGAAGTCGGGCTGGTCAGCACAGGCACACAGCTGGTAGAAGATGTGGTAATTCCTCTCGTTCTCCGACTGGGGACCAAAGCAACAACCCTTAAGCTGCAGTTGGCAAGATTTTTATGATCATATTCACTGAAAGTGACACTATGCTCCGACAGAACAACATAAATCAGCCAGTTTTAGAAAAAAAACCCGCACTTCTACCTCCACCTAGAACCTGTTATTTGTTTTGCAAAAATCCACAGCTCCTGGTTCTTCTGGTCCAATCAGAGCAGGGCTGTGTGAGATCTAAGTATAAGTATATCTGACTGTCAATCACAGTCTAGTGCAGTCTGGTGCGCACTGACAAGCACAAACTCAATGAGAGGGTTCTCAGTGGTAGTGGGGGAGGGGCATGAGAGTTGTAAACATTCAACATTTTGGCTAAGTCCCCTCAATCTGTCAGACTTGCCAACTGCAGCTTTAACAGCAGATCCCATCAGGGACCCCACATCTGCACAGACCCCAACATTAGGGAACCCACACCTGCACAGACCCCAACATCAGGGAACCCACACCTGCACAGACCCCAACATCAGGGAACCCACACCTGCACAGACGCCAACATCTGGGAACCCACACCTGCACAGGGGTCAGAGTGCGCTATCGACCAGCCTACCTGGAACACCACTCGGGACTTCTCCAGCAGGTACGTCCTCATGTTGGCCCCGATGATCTGATGCCGCTGGTCAAAGCTGATCTCTGTGTACTTCCCAAAGCGGCTGCTGTTATCGTTTCTGGTGGTCTTTGCATTCCCAATAGCCTGCAAAACACCATGAGAAATCTCAGCACACACAGCACAGAGCTACTGCCACAGTGCCTGGTGCACAGCCTGACAAACACACACCAACGCAAAGAGTTTACCTTCAAAATAGGAATGGATCTCAGATCTCATATGAACCGTGGTGGCATATGCCAGGCGGGCCTGAAGCTGTGGTCATACCTCTGTGATCGGGTTAGAGGCCAGAACTTTGTCTTCCACTCGGGTCTTGCTGCTGGACTTGCTGACCACAGCGAAGTAGCGCATGGCGTAGCGCGCGGAGACCGTCTTCCCAGCACCCGACTCCCCACTCACGATGATCGACTGGTTCCTGTTGTTCCTGCAGGACGTGGAGACGCCTCGTGATGTTTACTACTGATGTGATGAGATGTGCGTGTTCCGTAGAGGTGTGTGTGTGTGTGATCTGTGCATCGGTGATGTTTACTACTGATATGATATGGTGTGTGTGTGTGTGTGTGTGTGTGTGTGTGTGTGTGTGTGTGTGTGTGTGTGTGTGTGTGTGTGGTATCATCTGTCCATACTAAGGGTATATTCCAACTCCTGCATCCTAAACCTATTTGTTTAGCACTCTTCACCTGTTCATTAACAACATGGGCCTTCAATCTGCTGGGTGTGTGTGTGTGCTTTACTGCACGGTCTCCTCTCCACTAAATGTGTGTGTGTGTATAAGTTCACCTGGCCATCTGCTTATAGGCCTCCTCTGCCACAGCGAATATGTGTGGGTCCAGATCGCCCATGTTCTGGCCGGAGTAGGCGTGGATGACTGCGTCCCCATAGATGGGCAGCTGCTTGTAGGGGTTCACCGCAACCAAGATGATCCCTACAGCAGGAACACACACACACATACACAGATCAAGAACACACACAGCTCAGGAACACACATGGCTCAGGAACACACACGGCTCAAGAACACACACGGCTCAAGAACACACACGGCTCAAGAACACACACACACACACACACACACCACACACACACACACACACACAGCTCAGGAACACACAGCACTACATTCTGCTCTTATAAGGTTACTACTAATACACTGCACATATTTATAGTTAATTTATATTACTGTAAACCATTCCACCTTATTAACTGTATATTGTCTACACTGCACTATATATCTTACACTGTTTATGCACCATCACATTGCATTTTTCTGCTTTTTTGCACTTCTGGTTAGACGCAAACTGCATTTCGTTGTCCCTGTACTTGTACTCTGGGGATTCGTCATTATTTAAAAGAGACCCTCACCTACAGTAACTCCGTCCCATCTAAAGAGGACCTCACCTACATGTTAATTGGGCTGCAACTCATGCTTATTTTCATAGTTGATTAATCTGTCCATTTTGTTTCTCGATTAATTGATTGATCAGTTGTCTTATTATTATAAAATGTCAGAAAATGGTTAAACGAATTTGAGATCATGTCCTCAAATGCCTTTTGTCTACACTTTTTACTTACTCAAAATTATTCAAGTTTAACAAGCAATCAGTGAATTTTACGGTGTTTCCCTTAAACAGATAGTTGACAAACTATTAAGGAAACTAATCAGTAGTTAACACTTCCGCATAAAAAACAACAACATTAAATGACCTTGGCGTGTTGCGTATCTGTCTCACCGCAGTACGTGTAGATGATTTTGGACTCCACGAAACGCACTCTGAGGTTGTGCAGGACGGCCGGCTCGTGAAGGTAGCTGAGGGCGGTGAGATCGTTCTCCCCCACGAGGATGTCAGGGTTCCGCAGGTGTGGGAGCTGCACGTTCCCCGTTTCCACCGGGTACCGCATCTCCTACAAAACAAAGATAACCAAAGCCTGTTGCATAGTTGCTTTATATACTACCACATCAGGCTAAAGAATCTTTTTTTTTCTGTCAGAAAATAGAATGCTCTCACAAATACCTGGGCTGCAGTTTTATTCAAACACGAATGGTTTACTAACCGTGCCATTCTCGAGCTGTAGTTCCAGAACGTCATCTCCCGGTTTGTAGTCTTTCAGGATCTCCGCAGACTGCCACACTTCCTCTGGGTCCGGGATCCAGACGCGGTTGTACTGTAAAGGAATGTGGTTAAATAAGCCACTAACTTCCTCCTCGCACTTATAGTGAACATGTTAAAACACAATACTGTTGGACAACCGCGTTTCAAATGACACTGACTACGATTCAAATTAAACCTTGTCGAACTTGGTGACATATGTTAGCCTACCCTACAAATGAATTAGCCCCTCACTTGTTATCGTATCTTGACAAAGTTATAATAGATGCATTCCAATACAAACATAACAATTACAACTAGCCTACAGAACAATAGTCATGCTAAAGATGCACTAAGTTAAATTACTTTCATTTTCTGCACTACTTACCTTAGTGTATAGCTCTGACAGAGCCATGGCAACCGCATAGTTTTCCGTTTCCTTGACCCTTTGTTGTCTAATGACCGTTCACTCTGAGTTTTTAAAAGTTTACTATTTTTTTTTTATCTACAGCATCGGATTTCCTCGGTGGAAGTGTGCACCGGCGCTAGACTTTTCCTTATGCTCACCTGTCGTGTGGACTTTGACTTAGTTTCACCGCCCATCCGTCTTGTGACAGGTGCTTGACTTAGTGGGTGTGTCCATTTGAACAAGGATTTTGGAAAAAGTGAACAGGATCTTCGTCACACAGCAGAGTTGAGAGTAGGCTAACAGCGAGCGCAGAAAACCAGCCACTGCGCTCTGTGTACCAAGTCATCAGCTGATTTAATGCAAAATAAATGCGTCTGGAATTGAGCTGCACACGTCAGTTCAGTTACAGCCATAAAAGGAACGACACCAAGGGGTAATACCAATTATTTTAGTTTATTTCCATTCAGTTTTCAACAGGCATATTAAAACATTTATTTCTTGCAATAGTATTTCACAGACCTACTTGCACTTAAGTTCCATGACACACAATGTTAAGTGCATTTGGCCAGGGCACCAGGTAGAGAAAGGCAGCAAACGACCACTGCTGACCTGCAGGATTTGTTTCAGTTCCACACATATGTGCAAAGTTTTAACACAACCACACACACATACACACACACGGAAAGGTCACCCTATCTGCCAATGCCAGGATAACACAGGAGTCACATTATCTGAATACCATTCAGATAATGTGACTCCTGCAGTTAAACTAAGTGAAAATATACCTGATATGGCTCACAGGTCTGGTGTGTGTGTGTGTGTGTGTGTGTGTGTGTGTGTGTGTGTTCACACTCGCGTGAGGAAGCCCAGGTTGAGGCTGTTTGGAATGAGAATGGTTTCCAGGGCAACGGAGGAGTGATGGAAGGGGAACGTCACAGGGAAGATGTTCTTCGTCTCCATGAGGAGCTGAGACGACTCCTTACGGGGCTGCAGACAGGCCTGAGAGGAGGAGAAAGAGGAGGATGGAGAAGGAGTGCAGAGAGGAGAGATGAGGGAAATAGGGGATAAAGGAGGAGAGGATGCAGGGAAGGTATAGAAGAGGAGAGAGAGGAAGAAAGGATGAAAAGGAGAGAAAGGATGGAGATGAAAGAATTGGAAAGACAAGAGGAGAGAAAAAGAGGAGAGGAGAAAGAGAGGAGGGGAGAAGAGAGAGGAAGAGAGGAGGTATAGAAAAGGAGAGAGGAGAAAGGAGAAAGTCACTAAACATACATATTCTATACGTAAGGGATAATGCCCAACGAGGTGTCCATTAAATAAATGGACGACGCAGAGGCGTGAACCATCCGACGCGAAGTCCATTTATTTCTGATAATGGACGCATTGAAGGGCATTATACCGTTTATACCATGGTCAGTTACGAAATACATAAATATGAAATCAATTACTAATACTAAATGAGCTAAAATCGTTAGTTTTTTCAGCTGTTTATCGCAACTCTGTGGAATGTTGATAAGTCACAGCTAAGCGGACTAACTCAGGCGTTGTCAAGCAACGTCATAATAATTTTATAGGTGTAGTATATCACTTTTTAAACGACACCCTTTTCAACCTATACCATGGTATAATAAAGAATATACAACCTGCAATACAGTTTGTTGCACAATCAAACCTACTAACTGTATAAATGCCACAGCCATGGCAAAGCACAGTCTTTCTGGATTTTAAAACCCTTCATGTGACACCAATCACACATTGAACAGCCGTTCTCACCTCAATGGTCTTAATGAATGTCGAGGAGACCCTCTCCTCAAATTCGTTCACCGGAGTGTACAAGTTCAGGATCTTCACGATCTGTGAGGATGAAGCAGTCACATCATTAACTGTGCAAACACAGGTCTAGCCAGAGTCTAGCCACTCTAGCCATGGTTGCATGTACACACACACACACACACACACACACACACACACACACACACACATAGCGGTACACATAGAGGCGATGGCCTGGGCGTCCACACAAACACACGTACACACACACACAAACACACACACCTGTATGGCAGTGAGAGTGGTACACAAAGAGGCGATGGCCTGGGTGCCCACACAAACACACGCACACACACACACACACACACAAACAAACTTTGGCAGTAAGGGCGGTGCACATACTGCGGCGGTGATGGCATCCACACACACACACACACACACACACACACACACACCTGTGCGGCGGTAAGTGCAGTGCACATGGAGGCGATAGCCTGGGCATCCTCCTGTGATTTCTTCTTGACCTGCAGCAGCTGAGCTGCCTGGATAAGAGGCTCCAGCATCTCTCTGGCCCCACTGTTCAACAGACCCTTGTCCTGCAGCCAGTCCTCCAGCTGACACACGTTATACCTACACACACACACACACACAATCATTATAGGGATGATTAGTACAATGTTATCAAAAAAGGGCAATGACATTTCACTCTGATACAACACCCAACCTTCCAAAAGATAAGCCAGTGTTTCACAAACTGCCGCAGCACACTCGTGTGCCACTAGAGAAGTCCATACGTTTTTAACTCATTGAGTGCCAAAAACGTAATATTACGTTTTTCCCTTCCCATGCGTTGAGTGCCAAAAACGTAATATTACGTTTTTAGCTTTTTTTTTTAATTACGAAACTAGACACTCTAACACACCTTATATGTGATTTTGGGAACTCTGTGATGAATGGAAATGAAATATATGACGACCGTGAAACTCATGAAAACGCACAATCTGGACATTTTATCTGGACATTTTATCATAACTCGGTTGCCGCTTTGGGTCGAATCAGTGACGCATGCACGTCAGGTCAAAACCAGGCCATTTTCGTGGGTCTATCACTAGGTGGCAGTCTCGCCAGGTCTCGCTGATCACTTCCCGGAAAGTTTACACAAGTAAGTAACAGGCAACACTTCATATTTCATGAAAGACGTTATATCTCCATTTCTAGAAAAAAACAGCGATTTTTATGAAAACTAGCCACTGTTTAGCTTGGGATTTCTCAGGAACAGAGGCATGTAGAAATACACGGTTTGCACCCACCGAGAGCTTAGAGGCTCACCTTTTATGTATGTGTTCATAGTAATAACACAGAATATGCTGTGGCTGTACAAAAATCATCAACAATGGTCTGATTGATTGCTGGCACTCTAGGACAAAGCTCCCAAAAACAGCTTGGCATTCAATGAGTTAATGTTGGTGATGATAGTTATGTTTGCCAAAATTTTAGGCTATTTAGATCACATTTCATGACTTTAGCTCCAAACCTGACTATCTACAAACTGTTTTGCACTGTCGCCCATCTAGAAGCTGTTTTTATTGGCCAAGGAATGCTGCACCTGCGTGCAACTAAAAGCCAAATTACACCTTAGATATGACAGAACAACATTCAGAAGTAGCAAAACATTGGCCCGTAATAATTGCCATTCTGGGTACCGTTCATGGTCAGTTTTATCATGCAGCTGAATAGGAAAAAAAGGAAAATCACCACAGCGAGCGACAGAAAGACGGAACAAAACAATCAATAGTTCAGCTAATGTTAAGTGTCAAAAGAGTTTGGGGGCACGGGGAACAATTCACAGTTACACCGCCGCCCTTCCCTGTCTGTAGCGCCTCCTGTGGTCAGTCGTTACTTGTTCTGCAGGCCTCTAGCGCCCCCTGTGGTTGTTACCTGATCTGCAGGCCGCTAGCGCCCCCTGTGGTGGTTCTGCAGGCCTCTAGCGCCCCCTGTGGTGGTTACCTGATCTGCAGGCCTTTGCTCCAGGAGCACATGTCCTTGCGCAGCAGCAGGTTGTTGAGCGTGGCGGCACAGATGATGTAGAACTGCTGCTTGACAGCGAGCCGGAGCAACTGAGGCGGAATGCCGTGCTGTTGCAGCAACGCGTGGAAACCGCTCAGCGTCCGCAGGATGGAGTCCAGCGTCGCTGCGCCACTCTCTTCAGTCATACTGCACGTCCGCTTCCGCATGCCTGTCGCCTTCACCCCCAGCACTCCTGGGATGGAGTCTTGCTCCAGCATCCCCGGCACTGCAGAACGAGACACAAAAAACCCAGAGCAGGCTCAATCCCACCTGTACACTAACTTGTGTTGGGTTGAGCACACACATATCGCCATCTGATCGCTCTCCTATTCTGATCTCACTTTCACACACACACACACACACACACACACACACACACACACAGATCATGGACTGCATGAAAATTTGTGCAGGAAAATTCAGCTTCCAAGTGAAAGTGAAATTCAAGAAATTAATGGAATTTAAGAGCCAGTTTCAATTCAATTCTGGAATTTTGCATAACCCTGCTCTACACACAAACACTGACCACAAGCTGCAGGGTATCCTCCACACACACACACACACACACACACACATACATACATACCGATCATAGGCTGCAGGATGTTCTCCACACATTTGATGAGCTGCTGGTAGATCTGAATGGCTAGGTCACACAGCACCTGACGGTAGTCAGCCAGGTCAAAGTTCACCAGGCAGTGCTCATTCTGCTGAGGGGTGTTGTGCTTGGTGTAAATCTGTATGGGCACACAGGGTCGGGTCAGGGCTCAGGCTGGGGTCAAAAGGTCAAAACGGTGGGAGAGAAAGCCCAGGGCTGATAGATATGTTTGCGAGAAGAAGTGTGACGTTGATGTTGCTGTACATGTTTGGGTCAGAAAGCTTGCTAAGCATGTGGTAACATGTATAAGTGTGTGGAACGCATACTTAGCACATGAAAGCATGTGCTAAGAGTAAGCACATGAAAGCATGTGCTAAGTGTGTGGAAGGGAATGCTAAGCATGTGGAAACCTGTATAAGCATGTGGAAGCATGTGGTAAGTGTGTGGAAGCGCATCGTTAGCAAGTGAAAGCGTGTATAAGTGTATGGATGCGCATGGTAAGCAAGCATGTGCGACATGAGAGACACTAGTGATAGGCCCTAATAACTTGAGGAGTTCGATGTGGAAGTATTTCGGATTTTTGGTATATCAAACTATGGAGAAGAACAAAGCGGTAGGCTATGCAAACTGTGCAATCGAGTTCTACGTAGGCGAAATTTGTTTGACATTTCTAATCGTAAACACAGCTACGTTGAAGCCTGCAGTAATGTTTGTCACTGATGTAATGGCAGTATACTCGGCTTATTGTTTTTCGAGAATGTAGCACTCCTGTTTGTCATTGTGCACGAAACTTCACGCCAATAAATCATCAGAAATATTGCTGGCTTGCGTCTACAAGCGCCCTCTTTACGTTCGTCCTAATGCCTGTTACTTTTTTGTGGATTGGCCTATATTTGCCGTTGAAAATGGAAACGTATTTAGACATGAAAAATCGATTTTACAATCGATTCAATGAACACTTATGTCTCAAAAATCGAACAGGATTTTTTCACAAAAGTGACAGCCCTATGTGGAAGCACATGCTAAGTGTGTGGAAACGTGTATAAGTGTGTGGAAGCGCATGCTAAGCATGTGAAAGTGTGTGCTAAGTGTGTTAAAGCGCATGCTAAGCTTGTAGAAGCGTGTATAAGTTTGTGAAAGCCCGTGGTAAGTGTGTGGAAGCACATGCTAAGCGTGTGGAGACATGTATAAACGTGTGCTACTCACCTCCTCTCCACTGTACTGCTCCAGACAGTGCAGGAAGCAGCACGTGTTGGCCAGCCAGAACGACACCATCTCAAAGTTGTCTCCTTTCCTCTAGATAGAACAAAGAAGGAACATTTAAAAACATGGATGAATTTGGCCTGACCCACAGCTCATTGAGCAATGGTCCCCTACTTTGAAAATTTCCCTTGAGATTTCAATCGACTTTGAGCTCAAGACCCAGAGCCTGAAGCTTTGTTCTCCTTTGTGCTCTAAAGCCCTATCTTCATAACAACTTTGAACACTAATGTCCTAATTGCATGACTCCTTTGAGCACTAGTGTCCTACCTTTATGACTCCTTTGAGCACTAGTGTCCTACCTTCATGACTCCTTTGAGCACTAGTGTCCTACCTTCATGACTCCCTTGATGCTGTTGATGGTGGAGTTGAGGAGTTTGGTGGCGCGCTGGTCGTCGTTGGAGAAGTCGGCGTGGCGGAGGCACATGAAGAGGATGTAGGCAGGCAGGCTGGGGACCATGCTGACAGCTACACCCCGTGGACGCATTTCTGAGAGAGGGAGAGAGAAACAGAGAGAGAGAAGGGAGGGGTGGGAGAAAGAGAGTGTGCAGTTCAGTTCATGTATGACATTCGTGCACAGGTGAACTCCAGGGGCCTGCTCTAAGAAGCTTCATGACAAAGCTAATGTGCGACTGTAGTTCAGGTTTGTCCCAGCTAACGAAAAGATAATCTGGGCATATTGGACTTGCTTTGTAGTGTGTGAGTGTGTGTGTGTGTGTGTGCGCGCGCGTGCGTGTGTGTGTGCGTGTGTGTGTGTGTGTGTGTGCGCGTGTGTGTGTGTGTGTGTACCTGTGATGAGGATTTTCAGTAGTCTGCTTTCGTCCTCCCTCTTGCAGACCAGCATCCCCCTGCAGTCGCGCTCCTTACGGGGCAGGGTCGATTTGGGAAGACCATCCACAGAGCCCAGCTCCAACGCCACTGCACCCACACACACACACACACACACACACACACACACGCACGCACGCACACACGCACGCACGCACGCACGCACACACACACACACACACACACACACACCACACACACACGCACGCGCGTGCGCACACACACACACACACAGTCACACACACACGCACGCACGCTCGCGCGCGCACACACGCAGGCACACACACACGCACGCACACATACTGTAAGCTGTGTGCTTTAGCAATAATCATGTGTTTACTGTATGTGTGGTAGTAAACATGTGTCTACTGTATGCAATGTAGTAATAAACATGTGTTTACTGTATGTGCTTTAGTAATAAACATGTGTTTACTGTATGCAATGTAATAATAAACATGTGTTTACTGTATGTGCTTTAGTAATAAACATGTGTTTACTCTCTCCGTCTCCAGCCCTCTTCATGTAGACCTTCAGCTGCTTCTTCAGCTTGCGGAGCACCTTGTCCTGTCTCTCCGCCTGCTCCACCAGTTCCTAAACCACAGTACGCCAGTTCAGATACTTCAGAGTGTGTGTGTGTGTGTGTACCAAGTAGTATTCGGTGAGCCTGCTGATCTCCTGCTGGATGCAGGTGTTTGTGTGTGTGTTTGTGTGTGTGTGTACCAGGTTGTGTTTGGTGAGCCTGCTGATCTCCTGCTGGATGTAGGTGTTTGTGTGTGTGTGTGTGTACCAGGTTGTGTTTGGTGAGCCTGCTGATCTCCTGCTGGATGTAGGTGTGTGTGTGTGTGTGTGTGTGTGTGTGTGTGTGTGTGTGTGTGTGTGTGTGTGTATACCAGGTTGTGTTTGGTGAGCCTGCTGATCTCATGCTGGAGGCTGGCAGGAATGCGGGCGTCTTGAGGAAGCTTCAGGCTTTGGGTCAGAAGCTCCTGCTGCTGGTCACGCTCCTGCAGCGCCCTCTGCAGTTCAGAGCGCACACTCTCAACCTCCTCAGTCATGGACTGCAGCTGAGACAACAGCAACCTGATACAGAGAGAGGGAGAGAAGGAGAGAAAGAGAGATGGAGAAAGGGAGAGAGAGGGAGAAAGGGAGAGAGAGGGAGAGAGAAATAGAGGGAGAGAAGGGGGGTGAGTGGGAGAGAGGGGAAAGGAGAGAGAAGGAGACAGGGAGAGAAAGGGGGGGTGAAAGAGAGAGAGAAAGACATAATGAGAGGAGGACATCCCAAATGAAGGACAATAAGGAGGTGCAGCTTTTGGGCGCATGTTGCAGGTTGAGAGCTGCTCACGTGTTGGTCTCCTTCAGCCCCTCGTTGGCCATCCACAACTCCCCATCCTCATTCAGCTCATGGATGTCAAGGGTCAGGGACCTGGAGGCCACACCACCACACACACAGTACAAGTACATATTAGCGCGCATACACACACACACACACACACACACACCACCACACACACAGTACAAGTACATATTAGCGCACGCACGCACACACACACACACACGACCACACACACAGTACAAGTACATATTAGCGCACACGCACGCACACACACACACAGATGTAAAATCTAATGATGTCCTGCTCTCTGCTTACCTGCTGCTGTTGGCAGAATTATCTGATTCCTGAGGAGGAAACAGGAAGTAAACATTATGAAGCATTCCTGAGTAAATATCAGTCCTGTACAAGCATGATAAAGGACCTAACCTATCCTATCCTATCCTATCCAAAGGCTGTTTCACCGCCACCGCAAGGCCAGCGGGGTGCAGTGGGGTGTAACAACAGTCACACAGAGGAGGAAACATCACAAAGCCCTTTCTGGGTCAATCTCAGTCCTGTACAAGCATGTTTGAGTTCCACACACAGATTCACTGAACAAAGCTGCATATAGACACATCATGCTAATATGATACACGATGATGACATGACAGTGCGTGTTAATGAGCACCATGTATATAAGCATGCGTGTGCGAGTGTGTGCGTGTGCCTGTTGTTTTTGTCATGTGTGTGTTTGTGAATGTGTGTGTTTCATTTGTCAAGTCTGTGTTTGTGAGTGTGTGAATGTGTGTTGCTTTTGTCATGCCTGTGAGTGTGTGGGTGTGCGTGTTGCTTTTGTCATGCGTGTGTTTGTGAATGTGTGTGTTTCATTTGTCATGTCTGTGTTTGTGAATGTGTGTGTTGCTTTTGTCATGCATGTGAGTGTGTGTTGCTTTTGTCATGTCTGTGTTTGTGAGTGTGTGAGCATGTGTGTTGCTTATTGTTATGTCTATGTTTGTGAGGGTGTGGGTGTGCGTGTTGTTTTTGTCATGTCTGTGTTTGTGGATGTGTTTGTTGCTCGTCATGTCTGTGTTTGTGAGTGTGTGAGTTTGTATGTTATTTTATTGTCATGTCTGTGTGTGTGAGTGTGTGTGTTGATTTTGTCATCTGTGTTTTTGCGGACCAGGGTGTTTAGTTATACCTTATTCTTTTGGGTTTCCAGACCAACCAGCTGGGAGTGAAGAATAAGCACCTCCTCCTTGCGCAGTTCCAGTTCCTCATTGGCTGAGCTGAGCTGCTCCAACAGCACATTATAGGCTGGTGATCCAGGGGCAGCCGTACCAGAGCCAGCTGATTGGCTGAGAGCCTCCCGGAGCTCACTCAGGTCCCGCTTCAGCTTCCTGTTCGCGGACTCCAGCTCCTGTCGCTGAACACAAACCACAACCAGAACCTGAGCAGATCCAGACATACTGCCCACAACCTCCCGTACAAACAGAACCCAAGACCGACTCACAACCCCCCACAGAAAACAGAAACAGAACCCAAGACTGACCCAGAAGTCAGAACCTAGTGCCAGTAAAGCCACCAACTTCACCTCCATCCACTATAAACACCATTAACACCACCACCTCCACCGACTATCGACTATAAACACCAATAACACCACCACCTCCACCACCACCATCCACTATTAACACCACCACCTCCAACACCATCCACTATAAACAACATTAACACCACCACCTTCTCCACCATCCACTATAAACACCATTAACACCACAACCTTCTCCATCATTCACTATAAACACCATTAACACCACCACCTCCACCACCATCCACTATAAACAACATTAACACCACCACCTTCTCCACCATCCACTATAAACACCATTAACACCACCACCTTCACCACCATCCACTATAAACAACATTAACATCACCACCTTCTCCATCCTCACCTTCAGGCCCTCCTGGTCCAGCTCTGACAGCAGAGTCTTCTTGAACTCCTCTTCATCCTTTAGAGAGAGAGACACACACACACACACACACAGACAAGCATACCAGATGCTGAATCCAAGCTCCACTTTCCTCCAAAAACAAAGCCAAGTTTTTAGACTTCAGTGAGCTAAATTATGCAGGTGGCAAAGCCTCTAGGGGGAGACAGAGAGTGATGAATCGGGTCTGTCAGTGTTGTGGTTTCTGAGGTACAGACATCTCTACTCAGTAGGAGGCAGGAAGTTAAAGGACTAGTCTAAAGAAACATATCTTTTCTGAAACAGTTTAGATGTCTGTTGTGGTGTACCTCTGCTCTGCTGGTGTGATGCAGCTGTTTAAAGCCTAGTCTGGCCTACCTCGACGTGTAGCGTTTTAGAGCACTACTCTAGGGTACCAGAGAACTCTGTTTCTAGCCATTTTAGAGCTCTACTGTAGAGTATCACTGCTCTGTCTATAGATGTTTGTTGTTTAGAGATCTACTCTGGAGTACCATAGCTCTGTCTGTATCTGTTTTAGAGCTCTACTCTAGGGTACCTTGGCTTTGCTGGTGTGTAGCTGGTCCTCTCTGGAGTCCAGCTCATTCTGCAGGTTGTGTTTGTCTCTCTCTAGCTCTGTCACTTTCTTCTGCAGTGTGAGCAGCAGAGACATGTCCCGACCAGTGGAGCTCCTCTCCTACACGCGCACACACACACACACACACACACACACACACACACACACACACACACACACACACACACACACACAGGGCGTGTACATACCACTCATCCATTAGACGGAGGAACACAGTCAGGACAGCAGAACCAGACTTGAAGTACCAAATATCCTGACAGAAAACCATTTCAAGTAGAAACATGTAGCAGGCAGATGTTTGTCTAATTACTGTGCACAAAGTAATGAGAAAGGTACAAAAGGTAACATGTAAGGAAATATGTCATTTTCTGTCAAATGGACCCATACAGAGGACCTGTTCTACACCAACATTCCTTCCCCTCCCCAAAGCCAGAGCTGTGGTCTCTTAACCTCTATGGCCCATCCTCGGCCTCTCTGAGGACCAAAACCCCAGATAGGTTCTTATACCCCTCTGCCCCTCTTGCCCATTTGCCCAGTTCATTTACACATATACCACTCCCTCTTATTATCTTTTCTGCCCCTTTAGCCATCTGCCCCACCCTCTTACCCATTTACCCCGGTCTCTTACCCCTTTTTTCCGGTCCTCCTCCCCCTCCCCGAAGCCAGAGCTGAGGGTGCTGTCAGAGGCAGCCAGGCTGGACGTGGAATCCTTCCTCTGCGGAGATGCTCTGCTTGCATTCTGCTCACAGAGACAGAGAGAGAGAGACAGAGAAAGAGAGAGTGAGAGATGAAGAGAGGAAGAGAGATGAACAGAATGAACATAGAGAGAGAGAGACAGAGACAGAGACAGTGATCGAGAGAGAGAGTTTTTATTAACCCCTTATTCTCTCCTGTGATGGATGGATTAAATTATGGACAGAGGGACAGTTACATGGATGGATGGATAAAGAGATAGATGTATGGATGAACATATGTGTGTATGGATGAACATGGATGTATGGATGGATGAACATATTGATGGATGGATGAACATATGTGTGTATGGATGTTTGGGTGGATGCTGATGTTACTCCACCTGCTCCTTCAGGTTGCTGTGGCGTTCCTCTAACTTGTGGTGTTCTGAGAGAAGGTTCTGGTAGCGACATCGCTCCTCGTTCAGCTCCGACTGCAGCTGCTGAATGTTCCCTTCATGAGCCTTCCCCCGCTCCTCTGAGAGACATTCACCGTCATCAGGAGAGGCAGACACACACACACACACACACACACACACACACGAATACTCCTCAAAGAGGTATACTGCTCACCTGCCTCTCTGTAATAGTGTGAGTGTGTAAGTATACTGCTCACCTGCCTCTCTGTAATAGTGTGGAAGTGTACTGTTCATCTGCCTCTCTGTAATAGTGTGAGTGTGGAAGTGTACTGTTCACCTGCCTCTCTGTAATAGTGTGAGTGTGGAAGTGTACTGCTCACCTGCCTCTCTGTAATAGTGTGAGTGTGGAAGTGTACTGTTCACCTGCCTCTCTGTAATAGTGTGAGTGTGGAAGTGTACTGTTCACCTGCCTCTCTGTAATAGTGTGAGTGTGGAAGTGTACTGCTCACCTGCCTCTCTGTAATAGTGTGAGTGTGGAAGTGTACTGTTCACCTGCCTCTCTGTAATAGTGTGAGTGTGGAAGTGTACTGCTCACCTGCCTCTCTGTAATAGTGTGAGTGTGGAAGTGTACTGTTCACCTGCCTCTCTGTAATAGTGTGAGTGTGGAAGTGTACTGCTCACCTGCCTCTCTGTAATAGTGTGAGTGTGGAAGTGTACTGCTCACCTGCCTCTCTGTAATAGTGTGAGTGTGGAAGTGTACTGCTCACCTGCCTTCCTCTCTAGTTCAACAATGAATCTGTTGAGCTCCTCCTTCTCACTCTTCAGGAGGACATTCTGCTTGTTCAGCTCTGCCACTTGCTGTTAACACAAAAAAAAACATCAACACAAACGCCATGCAACATAAACACCATCAGTACACAAACACCATCAACACAAACGCCATGCAACATAAACACAATCAGTACACAAACACCATCAACACAAACGCCATGCAACATAAACACCATCAGTACACAAACACCATCAACACAAACGCCATGCAACATAAACACCATCAGTACACAAACACCATCAACACAAACGCCATGCAACATAAACACCATCAACACACAAATACCATCAACACAAAAAACACCACCGACACCTGCTCCATGGCCTCTCTATCTGCTGATGCTGACACTCACCTGCCCCATGGCCTGCCCACTGCCCACTCACCTGCCCCATGGCCTCCCCCACTCCCCTGCTCCATGACCTCCCCCTCTGCCCACTCACCTGCCCCAGGGCGTCCGCCTCTGCCCACTCACCTGCCCCAGGGCGTCCCCCTCTGCCCACTCACCTGCCCCATGGCCCCCCCTGCCCTCTCACCTGCCCCAGGGCGTCCCTCTCTGCCCACTCACCTGCCCCATGGCCCCCCCTCTGCCCACTCACCTGCCCCAGGGCGTCCCCCTCTGCCCACTCACCTGCCCCATGGCCCCCCCCTCTGCCCACTGACCTGCCCCAGGGAGTCCCCCTCTGCCCACTGACCTGCCCCAGGGCGTCCCCCTCTGCCCACTCACCTGCCCCAGGGCATCCCTGTCCACTTGTGCCCTCTGCTGGTCCTCCAGCCTCTCCTGGCGGCTGCGCTCCAGCTCCTGCCTGCTGGCCTCTAGCTCCGCCTCGAGACAGCTCACACGATCCAATTGGCTTCTGCTGTTCTCCTCTATCCCCTTTAGCCGGTCCAGCTGGCCAATCAAACGCTCCCGCTCAGAGGTGTGGCTGGCCTCGAGTGCATTAAGTTTCTCCCCGAGCACACGGTTCTCTTTGTGCTGTGGGACACCAGAGAGACAGTCAGTCAGTCAGTAGGAGGACAGAGATCACTGCTGCCAACCAATCACCATGTAGAGAGCAGCCCTGCTAACCAATCACCATGTAGAGAGCAGCACTGACAACCAATCATCATGCAGCGCTGACAACCAATCACCTGTCAGAGATCAGTACTGCAAATCAAAGATCAGGCAGAAATAAGTGCTGCCACCCAATAACCGGTCAGAGACAGCTGCAGTTAATCATACGTCTGAGCAGGAAGTGTCACCAGGTAGGTAGATGATTCTGTATTTAGGCTCAGAGCTGCCAGTTTATAATTATTTTTTGTATCTAAGCTCAGAGCTGCTCTTTTATTTCTGATCATTCTTTCATGTCTTGGCAGCATACTCATCGCTGACATGACCCTTCACCTTTGACACTTGACTGGGGCAGTACCTGCTCATCGATCCTGCGCTGCAGCTGCATGATCTTGTTCTCCATGCCGACGTTGAGTTTCTTGAAGTGTTCCACGGAGCGGGCCTCAACACGCAGCCTCTTGAGCTCACGGCGGGCCAGCATGCGTCGTACGCAGCTCTGCAGCAGCACCACGGCCGCACGCACACGCCGGTAACGCACCCGCGCATGCCAGCCTTTCACCCAGCGCTGCAGCAGGCACACTTTACGCTCGTACAGCATCTGGGGACACAGACAAGGTTGTACTCAAACACCTTCATCATAATCATCATCCAAATCTGGTGAAAAAATTAACACTAGCGCTAGTAGAGGAAGTGAGGGTGAGTGGGGGCACTAGGGGGCGCTGTAGAGGAAGTGAGGGTGAGAGGGGGCACAGTGCTGACGTGGCTCTTACCCGCTGGTGCTCCCTCCTGGCAGCGTAGCCCCTGTAGAGACGCTGGAGGAGCAGGGCAATTGCCCGCTTGCGCTGGAACTTTCTCCGCGCTGCCCACATGCGCTGGTACTTCTGGATGACCACCGCCGCTCGGGAGTGCCGCAGGAACAGTGCCAGGCTGGCAGGGAGAGGGAGAGGGAGAGGGAGAGGGAGAGGGAGAGGGAGAGGGAGAGAGAGAGAGAGAGAGAGAGAGAGAGAGAGAGAGAGAGAGAGAGAGAGAGAGAGAGAGAGAGAGAGAAGGTAATAACCATCAGACAGGCAGCCCTCAGTTTGGATTAAAAAACTAAACAGCATTCAACACAACAGGGCCTGCCCCCAGGGACCATCCTAACCAACAGGACCAAACAACCAGCTCTACCAGTCCTGCCCCCTGGAACCAACACTGTCTACAGGAATCACTATTCAACACTATCTCAACCCCCAGGGACCATCCTGGCCTACAGGAACCAAACCGCACACACAGGGACCAAATCCCAAACATAGGGACCAAACCCCAAACACACACAGTAACCAGCACCACACACAGGAACTACACCCCACACACAGGAACCAAACCCCACACACAGGGACCAAACCCCACACACAGGGACCAAACCCCACACACAGCCCTCTGCCCCTCCTCACCGGCGCGCCTGGTGGCCCCTGACGTGTCTCTGGATGGTGACAGCTGCCCTCCGCATGCGCAGGTACTTCTTGCGCTGCAGCCAGCAGCGAATCGTCTTCTGGATCCGTATGCAGGCAGCCCGCAGCCTATCAGACCGTAGTTTCTCCAGGTAAGCCACCTGCCCCGCCCGGAAGAAGATCTTAGACTTGCCAAACTGATATTTGTCCTCATCCTGGGAGGAGAAGAGAAGAGAAGAGAGGAGAAGAGAGGAGGGGAGAAGAGAGGAGAAGAGAGGAAGAGAGGAGGGGAGAAGAGAGGAGAAGAGAGGAGGGGAGAGGAGAAGAGAGGAGGTGTGAGTGTTTAAGTGTATAAGTGTGACAGTGAATATGTGTGAGAGTGTATAAGTGTGACAGTGTACAAGTGTGAGACTGTAAGTGTGATAGATTACAAGCGTGAGGCTCTAAGTGTGAGAGTGTGTACAGTAAGTGTGTAAGTGACAGTGAATAAGTGTAAGAGTGTGTAAGCGTGAGACTGTAAGTGTGGGTACAACCCTGGACAGCAGTGCATCATCCTCATGACCTTTAACCCACATTACTGTACCTCAACCAGCTGAGGCAGAATCTTCCTGCACGCTACTTTGCGATCAGGCAGCGCGTCGGCCTGCTTCATGAGAACACGGTACCGTGTGAAGAACTCCTGGTATGTCCACCTGCCAACACAGACACAAAGTCAGGCCAACACAGCAACAGCACCACAGCTGTCAATCAACGACTGGCTCAGCGACCTTCAGCCCTGAGTGAGGAGGGTGTGGGTCGGACCAAGGGGAGGAGGAAGAGAAGTGGACCAATAGGAGTAGAAGGAGAGGAGGACCAATAGGAGGAGAAGGAGAGGAGGAGGGGGAGAGGAGAAGAGAAGAGAAGGAGGAGGAGGAGAAGAGAAGGAGGAGGAGGAAGAGAAGAGAAGGACCGATATGAGTAGAAGGAGAGGAGGAGGAGAGGAGGAGAGGAGGAGGAGAGGAGAAGAGGGGGGTTGTTAGAGTAGAGTTCAGAGTTACCTGGTGGGGAATCCGGCCGCTGAGATGCGAATCGTCTCCAGAACTCCACACGCTCTGAGCTGCTGTACTGCCCGCACTGGGTCCAGCCTGTGAAGTGGTCACGCACGCACACACTTAAGTAAGTAAGCCATCGGGAACAAGTAATCAAGTCATGCTACAAAGTTTCAAGAGAAATGCAGACACGGTTAATATGTTATAAAATTATCAATAGTATTTATTGGACCCCTTCAAAAATGGCACGGTTAGGACTTAGAAACTCAGACGTGTGTTGGAGGTGCAACACTGAGTGCGGCACTCTTTTACATATGTTATACTCTTGCCCCATAATAGACCCCCTATGGTCTGAGATAATGTCTTTTATCAACAAGTTGCTGACCACTGCTCTGGTACGCTAACCATTACTCTGTCTCTTGGGTGTGGTACCACAGGGGAGCGGGTTAAATGCCCATCAATCCTCATGGTGCCGAACAGCTGTAATAGTTGGATGCAGGATAATATTACACCATTGGAAAACACAAGTTGCTATATCAATGGTGGAATGGTTTAATGAAATGTCCAAGATTGCCTCTTATGAGAGGGTGTGCTATATAATGATAGATAAAGAGGACGTCTTTATGAAAATTTGGGGGCTTATTTAGATATAATACAGTAAGCTGGTGGTTTGTTTTTCTGTTTCTTTTTATCTCTTTTTCCCCCTTTTGTTTATGAGGATGTTCCAACATTCAGTGATGTACAAATGTGTATAGTTACACACTTTTTTATATACTGTATAGTGTATAGCTTTGTTAGTCAGTATCTGCCTGTAGTCCTCCCTGTTCACTTGTGGATGTTCAGTGTTTGTCTTTGTCTCATGTATTTGTGAAAAACCAATAAAAAGTGAATTACAAAAAAAAAAAAAAAAAAGTAAGTAAGCCATCAGTGTCTTATGCTTAGATAACACATATAATACATACATGTCTTCTTCCTCCAGGACAGCTGATTTGGCAACTGACACACACACACACACATCTTACGTGAAGGGTGCCTTTTGGTCATTGGGTTTGATGCAGCGTACATAGTGGGCAGCTGTGGTGCTCAGAGTCTCCATGAGAAGATGCAGAGAGTTCCGGAACTGGAGGCGGAGATGGAACACTGGTGTGAGTCGATACACTTCATCCACTATTCTAGAGTGGCTTTGGTGGGACCACAGACAAATGCCAATGTGATGCACAGGGACATGAATCTGACACCTGCTTTTCCTACTCCACAGCCACACACACACACACACACACACCCTTGAGAACTAATCCCACAGAAGGTTATCAGAAGCTCTCTTGTTGAGCAAATATCAGAAGCTAGGTGACCCACACACACACTCTCTCTGATCCGTCTCCATCCATGTGTCCAGTGTGATGTCCCTGAAAAGGTCAGGCAGTAGCCATAGCCCGAGTAGGTGTGTGTAAACACCATCAGCGCTACTGAGCAGATCAAATGAGATGGCTGATTAACTGCACGGGAGTGTTATGAGGCCTGTGTAAATGTGTGTGGCCAGGTCAGCCTCTGTTTAATCCCTGTGGAAGTATGTATGTGTGTGTGTCTCAGAGACCTTCAAGGTGACATTTTTCCAGGTGTGTGTATGTATGTGTGTGTGTCTCAGAGACCTTCAAGGTGACATTTTTCCAGGTGTGTGTATGTATGTGTGTGTGTCTCAGAGACCTTCAAGCTGAGGGTTTTCCAGGTGTGTGTGTATGTGCCCCAGAGACAACCCCCCCCCCCCCCCCCCACCCCCCACAGACCTGCAGGCCGACGCTCTTGCGTGTGTGTGTTAGTTGGGTGCTGCTGCGTGCCGTCTTCAGGCGAGTGTGAACAGGTCCCCCTCCAGCTGCAGATACACACTCCTCCTCCTCCTCAAGGAGCTCCAGCAGCAGCTCAAACTGAGTCAGCAACCACACACACAAACACACACACAATCATACACACATACTGCATGTTTTATAGGTCAAATATCAGATTGTCAGACTTTTCTACTAAAGGGATTAGTTCCTATTACGATTCCTGATGAACTGTAGGAATTTATTCCACAATACAATCTAGTCCAACTAATCTAGACTTAAAATTCTAATTGACTTATAGTATCTAAACCCAACATGACCACATCAGACCTCATGTGCTCGACTGGCTGACTGGACCATGTGTGTGTGTATGTGTATGTGTGTGTGTGACTGGACCCACCTTACTGGACCTCAGGACACTAATCTGCTCCGCATTCACTGTGTCTTTATTCTTCTCCAGAAACCCCTCACACTCATACTCCACCTGAAAGAAAGAAAGAAAGAAAGAAAGAAAGAAAGAAAGAAAGAAAGAAACAAAGAAAGAAACAAAGAAAGAAACAAACAAAGAAACAAAGAAACAAAGAAAGAGAAAGGTCAGCAGAGGATGTGTGAGGCAAAAGCAGCTGGCTGATGCTGTGGGGATGCTGTGCTGTGGGGATGCTGGCGCTGTGCAGACGCGTTGCTGCGGTACCTGGTCAGCGAAGTGCAGGACGATGAAGGCGGTGTTGGACATGCGCGGCTTCTGAAAGTGAGCACTGCTTTTCCCGTGGGTGCTGTACAGCTTTTGGGCCCACGACCCGTCAGAACCTTTGGGCATCTGAGCAGAGGTCAACATGGCCGTTTACGGACTTCACAGGAAACCCAATTACAAATGAATCACAAAATTGATCACTTAATCATTATGAGTGAACACAGAAAAGTTAATTTAGCTGACTGTATGTTATAGCATCGTGGAGTATTGACATTCTTCACGGGTGTCTGTGTCTGTGTCTGTGTCTGTGTCTGTGTCTGTGTCTGTGTCTGTGTCTGTGTCTGTGTCTGTGTCTGTGTCTGTGTCTGTGTCTGTGTCTGTGTCTTACTCTGCATTCTTCATCCAGCAGGTCCAAGATGCCCATCTTGGCCTCGATCAGGCTGATACAGGGCTGGTTGTCATGGAAATCGATCAGCGTCCATGGGATGTCCTCCTTCATGTACTCCTCCTGCTCCAACTTAAACACATGCTGATAGACACACACACACACACACACACACACACACACACACACACACACAGAGAGAGAGTTTAAACATGTGCTGATGGACACACACACACAGCTTAAAAACATACTAAGAAAGAGTAAAAACACACACACACACACACACACACACACACACACACACACGAGACCAGATAAGATTGTTGCTTCACTGTCTCAGATTTTGTTCAAACCTGCATACTGCTATTACGATATCACGAAAGGGAAAACTAATGGCACGCTGTCCCTGTTTAAATACCAATTAACTGATTAATGATTAAGATGTGATGAAAATTTTCCGAAAATTACCTCCAACCAGGGGCGCTAAGCCCCTCTTCTTTCAATCCTACTGACGTCCCTGTCTAGAGCCAATCTAAAACTAATGGGTACAACCTTTTAACAGTCCCAATCATACAGATAACATGTCTGTCTTCCACCCTACAAAGTTTGGGCAGGCTAGGAATAATACTTTTCAAGATAGTAATGCCCAAACATGCCCTCAAAGATAAGGTATTTCTGAGTGTAAAAATTATACAAAATCAAGGGTGAAATATTTTACGAAGTCATTGGAATTTAGCATAAGGTCTTAGTTTTGGGACCTACATCTGAGACGGTGCAGCAACCAATTTTCTGGATATTGTCTGATACGACACAGAATGACCCACCAGTCACCACTTCAATCACAAATATAGCTGCAAGCAGCAATGTGGGGGCCAAGCAGTGCGCTATAGCAGGAATGGCGTTGCCATGGCATCAGAAAGCACTCACAGCTAGTTTGATTGCAATTGGATAAAGAATGGCTGAGAAATAAGCTCATTTACTTTGTTATAGTGCCCCTAGAGGCGGAAATTACACCAATGTCCTTGTGCGTTCTCACAATCAGCTACCATGTCCCCGGACTTCATACACCAAAGAGTTGCTGAGATGTGAGCTCACTTTTTTTTATTACAGCACCCCTTGAGGCCAAATGAGACCATTTTCCTTGCATGTCCTCACAATCAGCTACTAAGTCCCTGTATCAAGTTTGGATATCATACATCAAAGTGTTGCTGAAATAAGAGCTCATTTCCTGTATTGCAGCGCCCCCTATGGAGGCCAAATGATGCCAATTTCCTAGTGGGTCACAATCAGGTACCACGTCCTTATACCAAGTTTGGACTTCATACATCAAAGCATTGCTAAGATATGAGCTCACTTCTTGTATTGCAGCGCCCCCTATAGAGGCCAAATGATGCCAATTTCCTATTGCGTCATCACAATCAGATACCAAGTCCCTGTACCAAGTTTGGACTTCGTACATCAAAGTGTTGCTGAGATACGAGCTCACTTCCTGTATTGCAGCGCCCCCTATAGGAGGCCAAAAGATGCCAATTTCGTAGTGCGTCCTCACAATAAGATACCAAGTCCCTGTACCAAGTTTGGACTTCATACATTAAAGCGTAGCCGAGATGTTAGCCCACTTCCTGTTAGGCGGCATCATAGCCATGTGTGATTGGCTGTCACGGGCAAATAAACTTGAAATAAAAGAATCTGACAAGTATCGTTTGTGCGGCTTGGTCTGAAGATCATCTGCACCAAGTTCCATGAAAATCGGATGAAATTTGTAACCGCTGAAACTTTTCGTAGAGTTTGGATTAAATCCAATATGGCGGAAAGTGACGGGATAGGGGTCGATGAACTCGGGATGGTCCAAGGATTCAGACGCTACCTCAATTGTGAAAATCAGACAAGAGTCAAGGATCACGCGCATGAACGCATGTCCAGCATTGAAGTGGCGCTAGAGTGTTCAATGTATATGCATAAAAATTGCTGTGAGTGATTGGGACAGTGTCCTAACTAATGGTATCGAGCTTTGTTATGTTAACTCAAAGTGCCACGGAGATGTTAGTCCACTTCCTGTTTGGCGGCTTCGTCGCCATATTTGATTGGCTGTCACGGGCAAACAAAAATGAAATTGAAAAATCTGACAAGTATCTTTTGTGCGGCTCGGGCAGAAGATCATCTCCGCCAAGATCCGTGAAAATCGGATGAAATTTGTGACCGCTGAAACTTTTCGTAGAGTTTGGACTAAATCCAATATGGCGGAGGTCCAATATGGCGGAAAGTGACGTAATAGGGGTCATTGAACTTAGGTCGGTCCAGGGATTCCAACGGTTTCTGATATGTGAAAATCGAACGTACCGTTCAATGGTCACATGCGTGAATACAATCCAGGTTTGACCCATTGGTGGCGCTAGAGTGTTGGGCATAGAGTTCTGTAAATTGGTGAGAGTGATCCTGGGACAGTGCTAAATCCGTGTGCCAAATTTCATAACTTTAGACCCAGCGGTTCAATTTTCGGCCAGATTTTGACCTGTTGGTGGCGCTAGATGGCTGGGTTTAGAGGTCCGTAAATGAGTGTGAGTGGTCAGTGGAGTGTCCCGAAACTTTCTGCCAAATTTCAGCACTTTTTAGCCAGGAGTTCTATATGCTGCCATAGACTCCAATGGCAGAGGAATCATAATAGGAAAAGCTAGTAACTCAATGGGGGCCTTCGCAGCTTCGCTGCTAGGCCCCCAATAAAAACATACTGTATACCATATAACATACATATTACAATATCAAGAGAATTTCACAGCGAAATCACTGTTCAAACTGCGCATACACAACACACCACTAGCACAAATTAAGGTCTAATGTTTGAAGTCTAGTATCTCAGAATAAGCCAAAAAATAACTCACCAAATTAAACTGCTGCTGGAGTTTCTCATTGGCATAATTGATGCAGAACTGCTCAAAGCTGTTGACCTCAAACGTCTCAAACCTACATCACAGCAAAGACACCATATAGCTTAGAGAAGATCTGGCCACATGTTACAGCAAAAGTATCCAGGTCAACATAGGATGGGCACCTGCTAAAAAGCTAAATATCAGGTGGCTACTTGAGCAGGTGTTAGGGAAATAATACTGATGCCATCTGGACTGCTGCTATCTGACAAAGGCCCAGGCCAGACTGACTGACAGCACTGCCTCAGCACAGTTTATATGCAAAGTTACACACTCCAGCCCTCAGATGGACTCAGAGTCACCGCGCAGCCTCCTGCTGCAGCAGAGCAGTACAGTGCTGCATGTTCCCTTTCATTAATGGGGCAGTACAGCATATTACCCTAGGGCAGGGGTCGACAACCTTTTTTGCCTGGAGAGCCACTTTTACCAAATGTATTATTTTTTTCATCTCAGAAGAGCCACATAAAGACGATTACAAGAAAAAGTTTGGATATTTAACATACAGTTACTTTCATTCAACAGAGGATTTTTAAATAGCCTACATTTTCTACTAGTTTTAATGTGCAATTAACTTGAAATGTAAAGTGGAATGACAGAAGTATCCCGTGTAGGCTAAACACCACCCTCTATTTTTCCAGTGTCCTTTGGTATGCAAAGTAACATCATAGTTAACAACACAACACTCAATTTTCATTGACATGTCATTGGTGAAATTGAACATTAGGCCTACCAGAGATTAGATTTGGTGATGGCCTTGGAGTCTGGCTGGCTCATATTCAGTGAGGTGAAGTTTCATGCAAGAATTGAGGCTGTCACCATTTAAGGGCAACTCCACGCAAAACTGTCATATCCATAACGCCAACTAAATACCATGGCATTGTGTTGGCGTTATGGATGTGACAGTTTTGCGCGGAATTGACCTTAAACGGGAGCGCAGGTTTGTCTTTATATTTTTCATATATGAGAAAGATTTCTCACATGCAAGTGGAACCGAACAGGGTTAACACAGTTAACATTTTTCAGTTCGTTTTCAGAATCAATCTTCGGATGGAAACTTTCCCATTTCAGCCTTGTGTTTGCGCTCGCAAGCTGTGGTCGCTGACGTTTCCTTTTTGACATTTTCCTTATCTAGCCTAGGCTACAGCAAGCGCACACATCAACAATAACAATTAAAGTGTTCTCGTTGACTGAAATAGAGGGAAATCGGTAATTTTGTTTGATATTGACATGGCAACGAACCGCGAATGTAACAATATTGTGCAGCTACGGTTACGGAGCCAAGTGAGGTGGAAAGTTATATAGGCTAAATTACTCAGATAGACTTACAATCCATCCATGTACCCATCTGCAGATGACTAGAACCGACAAACTCACCCGCAGATGTCTAGAGGCCTTATACCCAGCCGTAGATATCTAGAACCCACAAATGTCTAGAACCCATGTACCCACCCACAGATGTCTAGAACCCACAAACCCACCCGCAGATGTCTAGAGGTCGCATACCCACCCGTAGATGTCTAGAACCCCGATGAAGGCGTGTCGCTTGCCAGCATTCTGCAGCGCTGCGTTGATGCGGGCCACGATCCAGCTGAAGAGGCGGGCGTAGACGTGCTTAGCCAGGGCGTCCCGGCCGGTCAGTGCCTGCACTCCGGACATGGGCTTGTTGTACGTCTCCGACGCCGTTTTCAGCTTCCTGTGGCACAGCCAATGAGACATCTCCTGCACCGGTACGCCCATCACCTCACAGAACGTCAGCAGGGGAGGGCTGTCTGGCTACAACAACAACAACAACAACAACAACACAAACAAACAGGAAACAGCCTCAGGTCAGGAGAAATACATAATGCACTGATTTATAGCCAGACAGTCCTGTTGCCCTTGATACCTCCAAACTAGAGAACTTTGTAGACTGGTATGCCACTGGACAGGTCTTACGGACTGGTATATAATGACTATCTGATAGCATCCACTCACACAGGCGTTATATACTAGTATAAAATCAACTCAAACACACAGGCGTTATAGACTGGAACATCCCTCTCTCTCACACACACACACACACACACACACACACACACACACACACAGGTATGTAGTGAGCATCCACTCACACACACAGTGCTGCTGTCAGCCCCCCGCGGCCTGATTTCCACGTTCCCCAGGTGAAGAACTCCGGCCAGGATCCTGAACAGACCCATCTGCTGGGCCTCATCAATGCCTGGGGACGTTCAAAGCAAACACATGGAGACAGACACATGAACACGTTCAACACAGACATACGGGCATGGTAAACACAGACATGGTCAACACAGACATAGGGGCATGTTCAACAAAGACATGTTCAACACAGACATACAGTACGGGCATGTTCAACACAGACATGTTCAACACAGACATATAGGCATGTTAGACACATACATATGGGCATGTTCAACACAGACATACGGGAATGTTAAACACATATACATGGGTATGTTCAACACAGACACGTTCAACACAGACACGTTCAACGCAGACGTACGGGCATGTTAAACACATACATAAGCTGAGAATTAAGATAAGGGAGAGGCATGAATAGAGGGGGGAATGGATGGATGGATGGATGGATGGATGGATGGATATCCTAGGATGCGTATGCACCAGGTTAATGTCCTTACCCAACATAGTCAAAGCCTTCCTGGTTGACTTCATCTCTTTCTCATCGTCCACAGCGTCTATAACTAGGTTTTTTCCCTGGTTGGTGAAATGGAAGTCATCTGCTCGGCCTTAAAGAAGACAGAACTCCTCAAATCATGTGACTCCAACTCTATTCCTGTCTAAGGAAATCTCTAAAAATGACTTAATGTTACATACACACACACTCAGCTGACCAAGCCCAACAATAACACACAACAACACACACACACACCACACACACACACACACACACACACACACAAACACACACACACACACACACCTGTTCTTTATTCTTGCTTGATTAAGATGACTTGATTTTGTCTGAGACAGAAGGTTGACGTAATGAAACAGACATACCTAATTTCAGGTCCTTAAATTCAGGAGCGTGAGAGCAAGCGCACAGCTGATAAAATATATGATAGTTCCGCTCCTCACTGGCCTACAGAGACAGCATTCAACAGAGACATTCAACAGAGATGCTGCAAACATCAAAGTAACATTTAGACAACAACCATTCAGCATATCCACAGTGACTTACTAGACCTAGATGCTATTAGCTGCATTACTGTAGTACTGAACCCATAAGTGCTATTAGCTATTAGCTACAATATATACTGAACCCATGGTTAAGTGCTATTAGCTATTAGCTACGTACATTATGTACTGAACCCATGGCTAAGTGCTATTACCTTTTTTAAGTACTGAACCCATGGCTAAGTGCTTTTATCTACTTTAAGTACTGAACCCATGGCTAAGTACTATTAGCTATTATTACACATACTGAACCCATTGGAATAGTTGATTAGTTGTTAGAACTTTGTTAAGTTGGTAGAATAGTTGCTAAGGACTTTGTTCTAGTACTGAAAGTGTTATTTAGAACCTTACTCCAGAGGGGGTGCTTCAGGAACACTGGATGCTTACAAACATAGCACATTATTCAGGAAACTCCTGATCTAAAATAACTGACCTGCTGGAAACAGATCTGATCTTTTCCACCTAATCTAGTTTCACACTAAATCCCCTTTTGTGCATTCATCTCACAGAGGATCAAAGCTCTCTGCTGTGCGCTTACAGGCAGAGGAAACACTAGACGGCCCACTATATTGCATTATATGCTTACAGACTGCAGAGGAAGGGAGAGGCCCACAGTGACTCACATAGCCCTGTGTCTGCCTGAAGGTTTAATTAGACATTAGTCTGAAAGTCGCTCTGTGCGGACACATCACTAAAAACATCCACCATTACATGACGGGGCCTGCAAACACACTACTGCTGTGGGTGCAGCAAGCAACACTCACCTGGAACACCACTCTGGACTTCTCCAGCAGGTACGTCCTCATGTTGGCACCCATCATCTGGTATTTCCTGTCAAACCCAATCTCGATGTACTTCCCAAAGCGGCTGCTGTTGTCATTACGGGTGGTTTTGGCATTCCCAATGGCCTGTGAGGAATAGTACTGTTCCACACATCATTCAGAAAACGACTAGAACAAAACATTCAGAAAACGACCAGAACAAAACATTCAGACAATGAGCACAACTCAAGTCACAGCACAGGAGAAAAGGCACTTTGGCCAACACTGGCAGTCACAGAGGTGCTTTGGAAATAAACATACTTACTTTTTTACGTGGGATTATAAACTGAACCACTTAAAACGTTTACAGTTTACCTGACCAAACCAAACTATACCAAACAGAACGGAACTAACTGAAACAGTCGGGGCCATAACTCCCCAACGTCCTCACCTCCATGATGGGACTGGACGCCAGCACTCGCTCCTCGATGTTGGTCTCGCCCGATGACCCACTGACCGTGGCAAAGTACCTCATGGTGTATTTGGCCGAGACCGTCTTCCCCGCCCCAGATTCCCCACTCACTATGATGGACTGGTTCTTCTCATCTCTGGGAGTAAATTTAACACTGTGAGTTTGTGTGTGTGTGTGTGTGTGTGTGTGTGTGTGTGTGTGTGTGGGGAGGAGACTTTGCCAAAAAGAATCATGTTGGTCATCATGTTAACCTGTTAACCTGCAAATAAAAACGCAACAAGCGTAACTGGGTAAGAAAGCCATTTGGAGCGGAGTGCAAACCTGGCCATCTGTTTGTAAGCCTCTTCAGCCACTGCAAAGATGTGGGGGTCCATGTCCCCCATGTTCTGCCCACTGTACGCATTAATGATGTCAGATCCATAGATGCGCAGAGACTCGTATGGATTGATGGCTACCAACACAATGCCTGAAGACAGCAGAGAAAAACACACACACACACACACACACACACACACACACACAAACACAAACACAAAAACACACACGCAGTTTGGATCCATAGATGGGCAGAGATTCGTATGGATTGATGGCTACCAACACAATGAAGACAGTAGAGAAAAACCAAAGAAACTCAAGAGTACATATATGTCAATCACAAGGACGACACTTTATTATGATTAAGCTGAGGATTTTTATTCTCAAATATTTTTACCGCACAAAAAGTCACCACACACACACACACACACATACATACATACATACACACTGTTTACGTGTTCGTCCATGTTGGTGAAGCATGTCCCTAATAGGCTGACAGATATGACATGGCAACTCCAAAGTCTATAGTCCAGCGGCTCCACTGAGTCAGTGCCTACCGCAGTATGTGTAGATGAGCCGCGAGTCGATGAAGCGCACGCGGAGGTTGTGCAGCACGGCCGGCTCATGCAGGTAGCTCAGGGCCGTCAGGTCGTTCTCCCCCACCAGGATGTCAGGGTTCCGCAGGGGGGGCAGGCAACGGTCCTTCGGAAGCTTGTGCTCCAACTCCTGACAACCACAACTACCATTTAGCAAACTACACACACACACACACACACACACACACACACACACACACACACACACACACACACACATCCTGTCTGTGGCTACAGATGTAGAGATCCTGACCTGCTTCACATCCATTCGGGGACAGCTGCACATTTGAAACCTGCCTGAAGCCACAGCAGCAGCTTCGGAAACATATCTGGGCTAAAACCAAAGTCAGTTCCCATGACTTTCACAATCAACCCCCCCCCCCCCCCCCGCCCTCCTCTTTTCCAGGTGAAGCACAACAGCACAGAGAAAGAATTAACAGGCAGGCAAGTAGAAAAGGCTAAGAGGCGCACACACACACACACACACACACGTCCGTAACAGCCGCTGGTAGGAGGCCTGAAACGGCGTCTTGGTGGCCCCAGTGCTGCACACACACATACTGTATGTCCGTATGTCAAGTGGCCCCAGTGTTGTGTGCACGCACAAACACACATACACACAGTATGTCCGTAACTTACCGTGCCGTCCTCCAGCTGCAGCAGCAGCGACGCGTCTCCAGGTGCATAGTCCCTCAGGAGGTCCGCCGGCCGCCACACCTCCACCTTGTCAGGGATCCACACACGAGCATGCTGCGGGGAGATAGGGGACTTTCAGCTGGAGGGACATCACTATGATGGATGCCTGGGCAGGACCGTCAGTATGAATGTGCGAGTACTGTGGAAAGGAACTAGAGCGCACCGCATGGGTCATGTCCAGGGACACACAGATCATTCCTCAATGTGGGTGTCTGTCCTGCTGGTGTGAAATGTGGGGATAAGAGGAGTGAGGAGCTATAGGTCTGCAGCCTGCTGGGCAACGGCAGATGTCCTCTACCCACATACCACAGAGCCACAGCCCGAGACACCAGGTGTTTGGGGGAGGTTCTGAGAACAGCTGCCTGCACACCAGAATGTTGCTGGAGCTTAGTGAGTAGACACTTGTCACTGCATGCATAGGTGCTGTGCAGTGATCTGGGGAGTACAAGTGCCATGCAAGCAGTTTACCCATGATGCAACAGTGTTTAGGCTAGCCTGGGGGGGGTGATATTAACGTCATGCCAGCTTTAACCCTCCACCATCTATGGTTTTAGCAGTCTATACAGATAGTCCTCCACATTACAAGCGAACTGGGTGAAATCTTGGATAATGCAGCCTGGCCATACTGAAAGTGACCTGCTTGAAACTGAGAATCTCCGTGCTTATCTGACTGATGAGCTCAGCGATATTGACACTAAAACGACAACTTCAGCAATAATTCCGTGCCATGTGCCATATGTCAGCATGAGTGGAACAAAGCTCTTCTATGATTACAGCTATTTAGCTGATTTGTCAGCGTTTCCCCTCGTGTTGATAACCCAACTCCACATATTTGATCATTTGGTTGTGCGTGCGTGTGTGACAACCAGATCACCAGCAAAGAGAAACATAGTAACGGAAGTTATATTGCAAAGCCGTTACTCTCCCAACATGTGAAACTGCCCAACTATAGTGTGGGGTTAACCGAGACAAAGCATGGATAATGACAATATTATAAGTAGTTAGCAGCATTGAGCTACACTTTTGGTAGTGTACTCCATAACTAAATGTTAGCGACTGGTCGGAAACATGTAGGTTGATGTTTGTTTACTTTCCAAGGTAAGGCAATTGAACAATCATTAGTGTTACTCATTAAAATATGCAGTAACTTTTACACTGCTACTATGAATCACAGAACATAGCCTACCTTTGAGTAAAGTTCCGAAGTTGCCATGTCACTTTTTCTGTAGGCTACCAATACAAGTAACTTAAGTCACTGTCTTTAAATCGACAGTTATATTTTAAAAAGACTACATTAATAAATACGTAATTCTGTGAACCGTTTAGGGCTGAGGGACAAGGCGCGAGTAGCCTATGCGTCTTCCTTGAAGACGTCTCTGCGCATTGTGGGAGTGCCAAGAGATAAATTGATTGAACGTTAGACAAGCCATGGCCACGCGTGAATGAACTAACCTGATGACTGAAAAGCGTCTCCCGGTGGAGGAAATATGAACTTAAAAGGTATGTCAGCTGGTCTACAAATCCACTTCCTGCAATGACAACCACCATGCAACCTCAGTCAAGTTGTAGTCTAATGCTTCAAAGATAGTTTGTACTGATACTTGAAGGACTTTCAAGAGACGTTTAAAGACTCATTGTTCAAGCTTGCACTTTAATAGGTCTCTTATAGCGTTATAGTTTGTATGTTTTTTTTTTATTATGAAAAAGTTTCATATTATTTTCATTGTTGATATCATTAGTTATTATTATGCTCAATGTAGTCTTTTTAACTATCATTGTAATACTGTATGTGGCTTTGCCCAATACCATAAATATACCCATGGTGCCAGTGAATAGGGTATTTTAAGCAGGGAGCTTTGGAAATGTCTTTAGGCATAACGGGACAGCTGTATGCCACCAGAGCTAAACCTGGCCTGCAAAATATTCCATTCTAATGCAAAGCGGAATTACTTATTCAAAAAGGTATATTAAAACATATACATAACATAAAAGGAAAATACAGATGATTTGACATTTGAGGAGCAGAACAATGAAAGGATGTCTGAGCAGGTCACTGTTGACTGTTCAGATGATGCTTTAATCACACTTTCTATTCAGTTTCATATATAGCATATAGTTCATCACTTCTTACACAGGATACATTAAGCTTTCTGCTGATGACAGCAGTATCACTCAAGCAGCTGTCATTAAGCCTTAAGTCAAACGTTTTAATTACTTAAATGACACTGAACAAATGATGGAGTATAGTGCAAAAACTATTTTATTATTTTATTTACAAAAACATTGGCACAAATGTGACAGTAAATGCATGTGCACACCTCTGAGTTCATTCTCTAACAAGTTTCCAGGCAACCGAAAGGAACTGGTGCTGTTTTCAGTTGAATCACAGCGTAGTGGACACACTCCGGATCGGACGCACAGAGGGACAAATATTGCCCAAGATACCGCAGGCGGTGATGGTTTAAGGCCATTTCTAGGTGGAGTGACTGGAGAGGGAGAGAGCAGGCTCAGAGTGCCTGTGGGCTTCAGTATAAACGCTCCCAGGTGGAGATGGAAAGGAACCGACACCTCACAGCATCAATCAGAGATGGGAAAGGAACCGACACCTCACAGCAGTCGGAGAGGCGGACACGTGCGCAGAGGATCCGTGAGATACGACCAGGTAGAAGTCTCATAATGCAGACGACATCTTCAGGAATTAGCCTACAACTGTAAAACACTAAACATACAGAGCCTTCATTCTTGCCTTCATTCTATCATAACAAAATATGATACAAACACCTCACCACCACATCTACAGTACAGAAGGCTCTTTTACAGCCGATTCATGCTGATAACATCATTCTCAAGCGGCGCTGGTCAACAGGACTGGGGGCACTGGTCACCACTGGTGGAGTTGGTCTGCTTCCCCACAGCTCAGAGCACTTGTGCAGGAGAGGGGGAGGAAGTGGGGGGGGACAGGAAGAGAGGAGGAGGAGAGACAGCAGAGTAAAGGGCAGAGGACGGGGAGAGGAGAAGGGAGGAAGAGAGGAAAAACAATGAGGCGCAGGTGTAATAGGAGCTGGTTTCAGCCAGCCAGCTTGCTGGCCATGAGGGAGGTCTTGCGCTGCGGGAGGTCCTGGGGGGTGGGGATATGTTCGCCAGTGATTTCCGCCTTCTCTGTGGTGGCCGCAGGGAGCTGCTTGTTCTTCATCTTGGCTTTGGCCATGTTGTAATCACCCGAGTCGAAATATTTTTGCTGTGGGGAGAAAATAAACACACCAGACATGAGAAAGGACAAACTGAATCATCACTGGCTGGTCTTGACTGACATCACTGTAGCCTAGCCACTTACGCCCTTCTGTAGCCGCTTGCGGAGCAGGTCAGAACCCCCCGGTTTGGCGCCCAAGTGGGGGTACCTGGCCTTCAGCTTGGCCTCCTCCGTCTTCTCTGGACTCGCTACCGTATCGTCCATTTCCTGAAACACAGGTCAGAACATCAGCACCAGAGCCATCATTAGTCCACCACCAGACCATCAGGGTCACGGAGAGAGCAGCAACTTGGTTCCTGACAGGGCTGCTCATGCGCAGCCGGGACCTCTGGACTGATTTCTGGGTGTCGACTTGATCTTCCCGTTCTACACTACACATATCACTGTTGTATCAAGTATCACAATATTTATTTACTTAACATTATTATTTACATTTTATATTGATACATGTATTTACTTCTGAAGTCCACAATATGGCATACAACTTCGTATGAGTCCATTTTGAATTATGGTAGAAATAAATCCTGATGTATGGCAGAGTCGAATGGCAATACTGACCATCAAAAAACAAAGAATTGCAATAATATTGTATAGTGGCCCAAATGTCGTGGTAGTATCATATAGTCATCTCTGTGGCAATTCTCAACCTATTGACAAAGGTCATACACACCGCTTAGACTGGTACTTTAACAACTTGGCTGAGCAGGCAAAAACAATAAATCAACACAAATTGATATTCCGATTCTTCATCGATTTGCTACATTGACATGTAGCATTCTGATTCTTTGGCCATTTTTATTTTCTGCAGCGTAGGCCATGACAGATATGAGACGTTAAATATTCTTTACAAATAAAACACTTTCCAAATAGGCTAATTGACAGAAACATTTGTCATGTGTGTTCAGCCCATAGACAGTAAAAGCCAGGTATTTCATGGATTGACCGCAACAAAAATACAAACGGGGTTGCCCTGGCATCCAACTAGCCTTAGCTGTAACGTTTGTGTCATTTTGCTCACATACAAAATCATGTTTCCATTCCACCTACATTTGCGGTGATCATCATGGGGCGAACGTAAGCAACCGTAATGGATTGACAAATAGAGTTCATTAACATTAATATACCAAAAGCTAAACTTATCAAACAATGATCAACAGATTTTATAGGATTGCTAAATTGCATAGCTTTGAGTTCTCCAGCGTTAGCGTTACCGGATCAAAGCAACGGCAGCTAAACCTGCTGAACCTGCTGAACCTGATAAACGTTTTAAAATGGTAACGTTACCACAAAATGTATCTTGTCTTAATTTGAGACCTTTCGGGCTACTTGTCAAATCATCACTGCCACTGTCGACCATACACTTTTGAACTTCAGGTGTCTAATCATAGCTAACATGACAGCACTGACAAGCTAACATTTTCGTTAGCTAGTTAGCTCGCTAGATTGATATTCTTTTACATGAGTTTTCTGGTAAGCTCTAACCTGCTGTTCCTCCGTAGTTGGTTCTTCGGTTGCTTTAACTTCTTCAGCTTCTGTGGACATCTTCACTACACGTATAAACAGAAGCAGCACTAAAATACAACAAAGCGGGACTGATGTCACCTCGCAGCACACACTGAATCCAGACTGAATCCCGCTATCCACGCCAATCAGTCAATGCATTGAATTTTACGCGTACTAATGGCCGCCCATTTTCTACGTCATGACGTTTCATCGTAGAGGAAGTCTGTTCGAAACAGTATGTTTGCTACGTATGCTACGCTACACTATTCCTGTAAACATTGTTTAAAGCATTATAATAAACAAGAGCTATACATTGATAGCCCGCGTGGTGCGGGCAAGATAGTGTTCGGGGAGCTCTGGCACTCGTATCCCAATGGAATATTCAGATCAAACGTAAACTCAGCTGTGCGTTTCAACAGCATGTCCTGCAGCTAGCTAGCTAGATAGATAGATAGATAGATAGATACTTTATTGATCCCCAGGGGAAATTCAAGGTCTCAGCAGCATACATACAACACAAACACATTCTTTAACAGCAGAAAGAGTAATTAAAGTATATAATATAAAAACACAACTAAGAAGTAAGGACAGTAGAAGATAAAGAATATGCTAAATATACTAAAATACAAATTATACTAACACTTAATACAATATATACAAATATACTAAAATACAAATTACAAAAATAGAAATTATACTAACACTTAATCTAAATCAATTCTAAAAACAGTATCCACATAGTGGTGATTAATAAATCAGAGGCTCTTGCAATGACTGAGGCAGGGACTGAGCCTGTGATTCTCTGTGCATAGTAAGGTATGGTAAGGTGCTCTAAGGTGCTCTGAGTGTCATGGTGGTAGTGCAATGGTGATAGTGGTCATGGTGATAGTGCAAATGAGTAAGTCAACAGTGCAACAATGTAGAAATAAAGTAAAGTAAAGTCTATATATCTATATATTTAACTATTTAAGAAAATGTAGTGTGGCCACAGTTCGGCTGTGGCATGGAGGGGGGGGTTATGCATATGTGCTAATGTGCTAATATAGCACGCAAACAGTGAGGCATAAAGACAGTGGTACAAGTGGCTAGTGGACAGACAGTACCAAACATAGAGGGGGTGAAGAGGCAGACAGACTATGCAGAGAAGTCTATCTCTCCTCTTCCCTTAAGTGAGGCATTGAACAGTTCAATGGCCCTGGGGACAAATTACTTTCTCAGTCGGTCCGTTGTGCAAGGCAGTGAGCGAAGTCTCCAGCTGATCAGGCTCTTCTGCTTAAGAATAGTGCTGTGGAGTGGGTGACACTCATTGTCCAAGATGTTGATCAGTTTGTTCAGGGTCCTTTTGTCTGATAGTGAAGTGATGCACTCCAGTTCAGCTCCCACTACAGAGCCAGCTTTCCTTACCAGCCTGTCAATTCGCCCCGCGTCCTTCTTCCTTGTGCTTCCTCCCCAACACACTAGAAGAGGACGCTGGCAACAACAGACTGGTAGAACATCCTGAGGAGCTTACTGCACACATTGAAGGACCACAGCCTCCTCAGGAAGTACAGCCTGCTCTTCCCTTTCTTGTAGAGTGCATCAGTGTTGGCTGACCAGTCCAGTTTATTGTCCAGGTGGAGACCCAGATACTTGTAGGTGCTAACCACCTCCACATTGACCCCATCAATGTGGACTGGTAGCAGAGTGGGCTTAGACCTGCAGAAATCCACCATCTCCTTGTTCTTTGAAGTGTTAAGTTGAAGATGATTGAGTTTGCACCATTGCACAAAGTCCTCCACCAGGCTTCTGTACTCCTCCTCCTGCCCGTTCCTGATACACCCCACAATTGCAGTATCATCAGAAAACTTCTGCATGTGGCATGACTCGGTGTTGTAGCAGAAGTCAGATGTGTTCAGGGTGAACAGGACTGGAGAGAGCACAGTTCCCTGTGGCGCTCCGGTGCTGCAGATCACAGTGTCAGAGAGACAGTTCTTCAGTCTGACGAACTGTGGTTCGCTCGGTCAGGTAATCTGTAATCCAGGTTACCAGGTGAGCGTCCACACCCATCTGCAAGAGCTTGTCTCCCAATCTGAGGGGCTGGATGGTGTTAAAAGCACTTGAGAAATCAAAGAACATGATTCTCACAGCACTTTTCCCCTTGTCTAGGTGGGAATGTGTCCTGTGTAGAAGATAAGTGATGGCATCGTCCACGCCCACTTTCTCCTGGTATGCTGGGGTCTGAGCATGCCTAAGACCAATCGCTCCATTGTCTTCATCACATGTGATGTAAGAGCGACAGGTCTGTAGTCATTAAGCTCACTAGGGTGTGGCTTCTTAGGGACAGGGGTAAGACATGATGTCTTCCACAGTGTTAGGACTTAAGGATGTCTTCACAGACATCTTTAACACTTCCCTGAAGCAAGCCATCGTCCCATCATGTTTCAAAGCTGCCACCATCATACCTGTGCCGAAGAAAACTGCTCCATCCTGCTTCAATGACTACCGCCCTGTGGCACTGACACCCATCATCATGAAGTGCTTTGAGCGGCTTGTCATGTCACATATCAAATCCATTCTCCCCCCCACCCTGGACCCCTTCCAGTTTGCATACCGAGCCAAGCGGTCTACAGAGGATGCAATCTGCTCTGCCCTCCACCCAGCCCTCACCCACCTGGAAAAAAGAGACTCATATGTGAGATTGCTGTTTATAGACTTCAGCTCTGCATTCAACACCATAATACCACAACAACTCATCAGCAAACTTGACAAACTGGGACTCAGCACCTACCTCTGCAACTGGCTACTGGACTTCCTCTGTCAGAGGCCTCAAGTAGTACGTGTTGGCAACAATACCTCAAGCAGCATCACACTGAGCACAGGGGCCCCCCAAGGCTGCGTGCTCAGTCCGCTGCTCTTCACCCTGCTGACACATGACTGCACTGCAACCTACAGCAACAATCACATAGTGAAATTTGCTGACGACACAACTCTGGTGGGTCTCATCACCAAGGGCGACGAGACCCAATACAGGTTGGAGGTCGACCATCTGACCACGTGGTGCAGGGACAACAACCTCCTGCTGAACGTCAGCAAGACCAAAGAGATTGTTGTTGACTTCCGGAGAGGTCACACCCAACACCTGCCACTGACCATCGACGGTGCTGTGGTGGAGAGAGCGAGCAGCACCAAATTCCTGGGGGTGCACATCAGCGAAGACCTCTCCTGGACCACCAACACTGCATCACTGGCGAAGAGAGCTCAGCGCCGCCTGTACTTCCTGCGGAAACTCAGGCGAGCAAGTGCTCCACCAGCCATCATGACCACATTCTACCGAGGCACCATTGAGAGCATCCTCTCCAGCTGTATCGCTGTGTGGGGCGGAAGCTGCACTGAATACAACAGGAAAGCCCTGCAGCGCATAGTGAACACAGCTGGAAGGATTATTGGTGCTTCACTCCCCTCCCTGAAGGACATTTACACCACCCACCTCACCCGCAAGGCGACCAAAATTGTGAGTGATGCAAGTCACCCCGCTCACAATCTGTTCGATCTACTGCCCTCTGGGAAGAGGTACAGAAGCCTGCGCTCCCGCACTACCAGACTCACCAACAGCTTCATACACCAAGCTGTAAGGATGCTGAACTCTCTCCCTCCTCTCCCCCCTCCACCCTCAGCTACATAACATCCTGGACATTGGACCCACAATGGCCGCGTGCACTACTCCACTTGCACACTTGCACACTTGTACACTTTACAACTTGTTGTTGTCCTGAAAACACAACACATCTGCTGCTCTTACATAACTTGCACCACTATGTCACTTTCTTTCTTACTTAGGTCAAACAGAACTACACAAGCCTTTTATTGGCCTGACTTTGCACTAGTATTTTATTGACTGTCTATGCACAATTTCAACCAAATTTTGCTGCTCTTATTTTTTTCATTATTATATGTGCCCTCTTATTTACTTACTTTTTTGTTTACTTGAATGTTATGTTTGTCTGTGGACTTAAATTGGTAAAATATGTCTTGTCTTCACCGTGGGATAGTGAGAAACGTAATTTCGATCTCTTTGTATGTCTGGAACATGTGAAGAAATTGACAATAAAGCTGACTTTGACTTTGACTTTGACTTTGACTTTGAAGTGTTGGAACTTGTCCAAGGCGTAGGCTCAAGTTGAAGATGTGCTTCAGTGGCTCCCCCAGTTCAGCAGCACAGGCCTTGGACACAGTCTGTCAGGTCCCGCTGCTTTATTGCTGCGCAATTTCTTAAGTTGGACTGTCACTTGATCTGTTGTAATGGTGAGGGGTGTAAGGGGAGGGGAGGGGGAGGGGTGCATCTGGGATCTGTGTGTCTGATGGCTGTTGACTGATAGTCCAGTCATTTTAAGAGAAAGGGTTGAACAAATTGCAACACAAGCAAACTTAACTGATTTTGTATCCTCAATATGTCCTGAGTAAGGGAAAAAAGCCCCGAAGAATCCCAATAGGGGAAAGTTTAGAAAAAGACCTAAATATACCCTATTCATGCGCCTATACAGTATTTTTCTCACGCAAATAGGGGAAAATTAACCTTCACATATCACCATGAAAATTACTGAGTTGATTACTTACATCAAGATGCTTACATCAAAAAATGTATTATAAGTTTTTTGAAATTGTTTGTTAACATGGGCAAACAGGGCATAATGTAATTATGTATAGCTAATATATAGTGACCCAAAACTATTTGCAACATTTGACAAACAAATTGTCCAAGGCATGGAAGAAGATAATACATGTCTTAACTGGTATTATATCTCATCTAGAGGGTATATGCTTATAGAAAATATATAGTTTATGGTGTTTAATTTGTTTTGCCTGGACAGTATAGGCCAAAATGTATCCACTTTACACTAGATTCGCCTTTACAGAATAGAGGGCAATGTATTGTGCATGGCATAGAGGAAGATGGGAAATGTCTTAAATGGTGTTATATCTCCTCCGGAGGGTATATGCTTATAGAAAATATATGGTTTATGGTGTTTAATTTGTTTTCCCTGGACAGTATAGGCCAAAATGTATCCACTTTACACTAGATTCGCCTTTACTGAATAGAGGGCAATGTATTGTGCATGGCATAGAGGAAGATGGGAAATGTCTTAAATGGTGTTATATCTCCTCTAGAGGGTATATGCTTATAGAAAATATATAGTTTAGGGTGTTTAATTTGTTTCCCTTAATAGTGCAGGCCAAAATGTATCAGCTGTTCACTTGATTCGCCTATACAGAATAGAGGAGTATCTGTTATGCATGGTATAGAGGAAGATGGGACATAAGTTGATTGATGCTATATTTCATGTACAGTGCATATACTTTTAGAATATGTATAGTTTTGACTGTTCTATGACTTTGGTAAAACCATGACCCATGCATAGGCATGCATTGTTAATTATTAATCTTAAACTATATTTATTAGTATAGCATTTTTTCGCCAGATGTCACAACAATAGAGTCACTTGGAGGCTAACTGCAGTTATCCCATCTGCACCCTTCTGTCGAATTCAACTTTGCCTTCACAATTTTCCTGCATTCACTAACATAAACATACTGTGCTGTCCGATTATTGTTTTAGACAAAAATTGTGCAAAGTAAAGGGGCATCATACAGGCCCCTCTGATTGGACAGACAGTATATCAGTCACCCCTGGGCAAGAGGTCAATTACTATAAGACTTGCAAAATGATGGACTGATACTTTAGTGTGATATACTGTATGTTTTAGTGACCTCTAAATCAGATTACGTAAACACCAAAACCACTTTCCTAGGCTGAATAATGCCTAACTTTGTGTTTGTACAGATTACACATTGTGGAACACTTACATGCAAAAAACCCACTTGGCTCTATTTAAAGATTCAACAACCATTTCCATTGATTCAAAGGGCCACAATGTAAAAATAGACACCAATTTTGCAACAAACCAGTCTGAAATAAGCCAAAGGAATTCACTCTTTGAAAATAAAAGAATGTTCCTCAACAACGATTCTAAAATTCCATGTTAAGTTAGATGGGGTCAGATATTCTTTAGAATGTGTATTCTACAACATTCTAATTACAGTTTTGTCAGTATTTGCTGAAGAATAATGCATAAAACAACCCTCATTTTAACATATTTCCACCAACTGGATTTTCATGGTCTTTTACTATGGTGTAAAGATCACCAATTGAAATATAAAAATGTGAAAATAAATTCTGTTGCAATTAGTTTTGGGTCAGACCTTTGCCTGGACTATTAGCTCCGTTGTGATATTTATAAATTAACTATACGTAATTACATTATGCCCTGTTTGCCCATGTTAACAAACAATTTCAAAAAACTTTTTTTGTTTGTCTTGATGTAAGTAATCAACTCAGTAATTTTCATGGTGATATGTGAAGGTTAATTTGTTCCCCCTATTCACGTGAGAAAAATACTGTATAGGCACATGAATAGGGTATATTTGGGTCTCGAAACTTTCCCCTATTGGTATTCTTCGGGGCTTTTTTCCCCTTACTCAGGTCATATTGAAAATTCAAAATCAGTTAAGTTTGCTTGTGTTGCAATTTGTTCAACCATGACTCCTATTTTGGCTTAAAATGACTGGACTATGAGGTCGTTGTCACCTCATTGTTCGTGATCACCAGGGGAGGGGTGCAAAATCCAGTGATGGTGGGGGTACGATAGCCTGTGATTATGGAGGTGAGTGTTGCACTGGTATTGAGAGGGTGTGAGGGTGGGGGCTGGTGGACAGACCACCGCCATTGGAGCTGGAGCAGGGCAGTCAAACCTGTTGTAGAAGTGGTTCAACTGGTTCGCCCTGTCCAGGTCCCCCTCCACAGAGCTGCTGTTCTTCTTCAGGCCAGTGATAACCTTCATGCAGTCCCATGTCTCCTTCAAGTTGTTTTCCTGCAGCTTCTGTTCCACCTTCTTTCTGTAATGCTCCTTAGCTTCCTTCAGCTTGAATTTGAGTTCCCCTTGCATGCGCCTCAGCTCTGCCAGCTACCGATTACAACTAAAACCATGGCTTCTCTGAACTTAAATTTCAGTTATACCCCTTGCAGCTCATCCTGGGTGATAGCAACTACCTCTGTGGGAAATGGCTTGCTAGTGCCAAATATTTGGTCAGATACTTTGGCTATAGCCTAGAAATCTAGACGCACCCTAGCGGCAGCAAATTACATTTACTACATACATTGCTAGTCTAGCAACTCTCCGTTGGCTTGTGAGCTCGAAAAATCAAACTTCTATCAGGCCAATCAAATTGTGTATAGAGTCGTTAGACGGGCTTAACATAATGATTGATATGACAATATTATGAACGTATAACAACCATAAAGTGTGATGGCAAGACAGACCACAGCCATAATATTTATTTGTAAAAGAACATAGCACTTTCTTTTAAAGCAGAGATGTACTATTGTTAAATGATGCACACAAAACAAATGGACAACAAATAGAATACCTCATTAAACCAATAGAAAGGTTACTGGAGACATTTCATCTCTAACTAATTAGAGCACAAGCAATTCTGTCTGTCCAAGATACTGTCTTCTCCCACTCTCAAGCATGAGAGAATGCTGAAGTTGTACATAGCGTGGTATATAGGGTACACAATATCACTCGCAAACACAGTCTCTCGAGTCTCAGATAGGCAATGCAGAGGGGCATCTGTACAGCCTGTAAAGCCAGGAGCATCCCAGTACCAAAACATTTCCTCCTCAGTCATCATCCATTTCCACGTCTTCTTGCAATTTCTGAACCATCTTGTCTTCCATTGCCTTGGCTTTTCCTATGGAAGAAAACAGCAGAATTCAATGAACACAACGTAAACAAGGACCTACATGTACAGAAATGCCCCAAAATACCACAGTGCTGTGACCATTAAATACATGTAAATTGCACTTGGTGATCACTTCAACATTCCCTTTACAAGTTATCAATTTCCTTTTTCCGGCTGGCACTGCACAGCTTTGGAAGAAAATCAACTTCCTTGATAGAGTATGACAGTAAAGTAGAACAATGTAATAATTATCCTTTTCATTTCCCTAACTTTCATTAAAACCAATGAAAGGGGTTGTGCTCCTAGCCACAACAAAAGCGTTACATAGTGCAATACCAGCCATTCTTGGCACACATCAGCAATGTCTGAGATTCATTCTCCGTATTATTCAATGTGGCATCAAAATGTTTGAAGACATTAGGTTAAGGTTTAATAACCACATCATGTTGCTTTAAAACTAGGTTGAACCCATTACAAGACAGGTTAAACATACCGGCATGTGGGGCTTTGATAAGGTGGATGTTTTTCTTGACTTCCTGGATATCCATTTCCTTCTCCAGCACCTTCCCCTTCTTCAGTCTGTATTCAAAATAATTCACTCGAATTAACATGCCATTGAGCCATTTCCTTTTAATAACAACTATCCATATCCACACTTGAGCAGACACAGAGTGCTCATGGGTATCAGTGAATCAGCTGTGTGACATTCCAAGCCTACACTCACCTGTTTATGATGAAGCGGGCCTGTCGTTTGCGTTTGATGTCTTCCACCTTCTTCATTGCTTCCACTGTAGGAAAGGAGTTAATTATACAATCAGGTCAATGAATTTGAGAAGGTATTAAGTCATAATGGAAATGAACACAAATAAAGGCAATTACCCGTCTTGTTCCAGAGTTCCCTCTTATATTTCACAGGCATATTTCTGCGCTTCTCAAACTCCAGTGCGTTATCCTGTTATGGAACAAAACATGTTGTTAGAACAACTGGGCTGAAATATCTGCCCACTGTTGACCATCTTAACTGTCAAGTAACGTTACTCACCACTGTCAACTCTTTACCAGACGCTTTTCTGAAAGCTTTGGTCCACCTGGTCTTTCTTGGATTGCGCTTCTTCTTAAAGCTCTTGTGACATTTTGATTTACAAAATCTAAACACCTGACGATAAAAAAACAACGGTACATTAAGAGGTTAGGCCCACGGTTTCCAGTTAACATCAGTGTTTCATCTTATAGAGGTTATGGTTTCATCATAGGGAATAACGTTACCTTCCTAACAGTTGGTCTGAATTTATTGCACACAGACAGTGCGAGTTTCATATTTAGTTCGATTTAAAATAAGTACTTTTACTGATCACAAAGTTAAGATTAATAAAGACAGTAGAAACATTGACTGACAATCTTGATGGCAAGTCATCATTCACTTGCAAAATGCATACACGACGACATAAGTAAAAGCTAGCTTAACTCATTAGCCTGTAAGCTAACGTAATCGTGCCCACTGCCCACGTTGATCAAGTGATCGAGAAGCAACAAAAATGAATAGAATTAAAGAAATACCTTGCAGTCGTTCCGAACAAACATCATTCCATGGCCCGGGTAAACCGGTCCTGAACAAAAATAACACTTTTCAATACGCATTTTTTCGGATTACTGTCCGCGAAACAGCTCACGATGTTTATTCCTCCATGTGTCCCTCTGTTCCGGATGTGCGTCACAAAGTAATTTCCTGTTGTAAGACTGGTCCATGGAATGGTCTATACGAGTAATCACTGCCGCCTGTCGGTGTGGTAGTTTCCTGTGGATGATCTGCAACATTGAAAGTGCCAGGGCAGAGGCTCAGTGCCTCTGTATTGTCTGTATATTGTCTTTGTATTGTCTTTGCCTCCCCTTTCGAATACAATATTCAAATTATTTGAAAAAAAATTATATCCCGAGAAAAGTGGATTATGAGGGGTACAGCTCCATAGACCTCCATTCATTCTGGACTCGCCCGCGAGCGAATTTAGCCATGTAGCTCCATAGGACCCCATGTATTTTGGACTCGCCCGCGATCGCCATCTAGGTTAACTCTGGTGAACTGCAGCCAAATTCGGTTTGTATGGGATTAATAGAGAGTGGGGAGGCTCTCCGTAGACGGGGTCCATGTATGGCAAGCGATTTTAACATTTATCCGCTAGACTGGATATGTATTGCAGATATCTGTAATTCAGTTTTGCCTAGTCAAAACGAACATTTTAGATATCCACAATTGAATTCTTCCTATCCATAGTTGTCATTTCAGATATCCTCAAAGACATTCTTCCTAGGACAAATGACGCCACATTTGCCATTCATTTCTATGGGGTTTATCATTACGGATATCTACAATTCCAGTTAGAGATATCTACAATTTGATTCTGACTAGTAATAACTCCAGTTGAAGATATCTTTAATTCACCTCAATTGAAGACATCTACATGTTCCTTTTCAGATATCTTGAATTAAGTTTTGACTAGGCAAAATGACATTGTAGATATCTGTAAATGGAATTATCACTAGTCAAAATGACGTTGTAGACATCTCAAACTGGAGTTAGGGATAGTCATAATTTGATTGTAGACATCTATTATCAAGTTATAGATATCTTGAATGAGTTTTGATTAGAGATATCTGAAATTGGAGATATCTATAACTTTCATTCTGCCTAGTCAAAATGTAATTATAGATATCTTGAATTAGAGTTTTGACTAGGCAAAATGACGTTAGAGATATCTGTATTGCTATGCAAACTAGGCCCGCATCCCACTTTAGGCGGGAGCAGAGCGTGTTGTTCAAATCATCAAATCACATAGCACCTGTTAACTGTTAACTTTGTAATTAGCACTAATTAGCATCATGTCAGAGCAGCCAGAGGGCGAAGGAGTTTTTAATCGTCTTTTTAATGCTGCAGCCTATGCAAGACAGGAGCTGGCAGCAAGAATTGATGATTTAATGTTGCTTTGATTTTTTCGATTAGCCTACAGCCAACAACATTATGAATGGAGTTTCCTGTAGATGGTGCTGGTGCATTTAGTAGCCTAGGCCTACTAATTTATGTAGGCTACGAAACAGAGATCAAGCCAGTTGATAACGTGAGAGTCTAATAAACCACACGGTGTCCCTGAGTTTTAGTTATTTTAGATGTCAAGACATTACAGCCATGACTGCTTCTTCTTGTTTCATTCATAGAAATAAGGAAATAAGCCCACTTCTTCTTCGATTATGTTGGGGAGGGGAAATTAGCCTATGGACAGAGAATGTCTAATAAGTAGACAGGCTCTGCTATGGATCTAAAGAGCAACGTCTTGCACAATAATTTGCACTAGTCATAATGACATTTGAGATATCTTCACCTTTCATTCTGCCTAGTCAAAACTGAATTAAAGATATTTGCAATTGTCATTTAAGATGTGTGATGAGTTGAATGTTGTTTTCAATGACGTGATGACAGATATCTGTAATTCAGTTTTGCCTAGTCAAAACTAAATTACAGATATCTCTATCTGACGTTTCGACTATAGTCACAATTACGTTACAGATATCTTGAATGACAATTCCAACTATCCAAAATGTAATTGCGACTAGTCAGAAAGACATTGTTGATATCTACAATGTCAATTCCAGATAGTCAAACTTAGCGGGTAAATGTTAAAATCGCTTGCCATAGTTTGCGTCTAACCAGAAGTGCAAAAAGAAAAGTGCAATGTGATATACAGATAAATAGTGCCATGTAGACAGTAGTAGGCCTACTGGTTTACAGAAGGTGGTTAGATAGATACTTTATTGATCCCCAAGGGGAAATTCAAGGAAAGCTAGCGATTACAGTAATATAAGTTAAATATAAATATGTGTATTAGCAGTAACATTATAAGAGTAGCAAGAATAATAAAGATATATGCAGTGTATTAACAGAATATATTATAAGCAGAATATATATAATAAACATAAATATGGATATTCAGTATGAACTGCAAAGACAGATATGTACAGTATGTACAGTTATGTGCAGTGTGGTAACAGTACCATTGTGGTGCAGACACAGTAACATAATAAGAGTAGTAAAAATAAGAGTATGTGGTGAATAGTATGAAGAGCTATGAATATAGCTATGTATGGCCACACTATGGGTGGGATCTGTTGAGGGGCAAACATTTCCACAAAATGTTTGTCCCAGTCAAGGTTGCCATGGTCATGGACACCTTGTCGGAGGCAGAGCAGTTGCCATACCATACTGTGACACAGTTGGTAAGTTCTTAGACTGTACAAACAAGGGAGTTCTGGGAGTTCAAGGGAGTTCTGCTTAGATGACCTACCTGTGTTTTGTTCAGTTACAGTTTACTTGACAGTGTCTACATAAGAGTGACATGACACTGTCATGAACATGTCATAAACAAGTCATAAACGTTTATGACATAACGCTTCTGTTGTTAAGTGACATTCGGTTTTTGTCATAACAAGTTAAAGTTAGGATTAGGAAATTAGAATTAAAATTAGTTTTGGTGAGTGGTTGTTTTGACCATTATGCACTGGCCAGTTGTCCCCGCCCCACTAATCCCATCTAAAAGTCAAATAAAATAAAATAAAAGTTAAAAAGAAGAGATAAAAGAGAGGAGTTATAAAAAAGACACAGAGTGGTTTAAAACTTTAATTTAATTTTTCATTAAAACCTTTTGGGTGTAATGTTTGAAGTTTTAAAATCCACAATCTCTCTGCTCTTTTCCTCTGTAAAACGGTCCAGCCTGGGTTCCCTTCAAGGCCACAGACCCTCAAATGTGTGATGTTGTGCATCTGAAAGTGTGTGACGAGGTAAGTGTTGAGTGTATTTTTGTGTATGTTGTGCAGATGTTGTTTGAGGCGTGTGCGTAGTGTATGTCTACGGGAGTGTCTAAATTAATGGGTGCAGAACAGCGACTATGGATATTGGTGATAAATAAGTGAGGGGTGAAGTTAAAGTTAGGATTAGGGTTAGAGTTAGGGTTAGGGTTACAGTAGGTTTCATGTGTCATGACAGTGCATGTGTTCACGACAGTGTCATGTCGATACTGTCAAGTAAAAGTGTAACCTTTTGTTCTAATAATGAGTCCACACTGCAGTGTCGGAAGGATGCTTGAGCAATATGGCACGAGTGAGTGGGTTGGTAAAGGAGTTCCCCTTGGCTGTCTCCTGAACATTTGTTTAGCATGGGCTTCATGTGATAAATGTTCTTCATATGCCTTCATGTTAACTAAATATCTTCTGCTGAAACTATTTATTCTCTCTGGATAGAAGAAATAAAGAGAATTTGAGAATGTGACCATATTCATCTGATCATGATTCATCACTACTGTTTCTTCAGTCATTCACCAACACCAATCCTAAAAAAACCTAATCCGAACCCAACACCAATTCTCCAGGCCCTAACCCTAACCCAACACCAATCCTCCAGGCCTTAAACCTAACCTTCGTCTCAGTTCAGCATTAATCATTCTCTCTCAGACTTGCATCAATGGCAATTAAAAGAAAGGATAGACGGACGTTGTAGGTTTGTTCTATTTTCTGTTTCTAAGGTGATAAATTAGTCGTTATTACTGGCCTACATTTTTTAAAAATGCCAGCATGTCCTATATATTTCCATATGAAGGGCAGTAGCTTACAGATCACTGACTTCATTTCTCCAAATCAAGCATATAACCATGCTATTGCTTTAAATCTAAAGGCAAAACAGCTGTACTGTAATGTACTGAAGAGTGTGTGAGACTGGCCGTCTGCTGTTGGTCATAGCAGATGGAAATTAGAGATGCCTGCGCTGACACAGTGGCACAGTGGCAGGACACAAAGACTTCCATTCATATTTGAATTCATATTTTAATTAAGTTGTGCAATGCTCTGAACATATTTCTGATACAACAACTTCATATACAATACACCAATGCATCAATTGTGTAAATTCTTCCTTAGAAAAATTGGTTTGTGGAGAAATGCTTTCAGACAAAATACAGGAAAACAAACAAGAGACACAAGCAATCGTGAACAATAACAATGACAGGAGACCACGCCGCGCTGCAGTCTTAAATAATAACAGTGATAGGAGTGCTGTTTGCCCCTTTCAAGAGCTGGGGGCCCTCCAGAGTTATGCCCTAGGGCCCAAACTGCCCCGGGGCCCTCAGCAGGGGCAAACAGCACTGGAGGAAACCAAGGGAGGCATTTCACATCATGCAGAAAACCACACTCAAATGAATGAAATAAAAATGCAAAAATGAACAGAAAAAGGGTTCACCGATCGGAACCTGGTACTGCATTCCATTTGTACATTCAAATTTCATGATATTGGCAACAGAACTCTTTGGGCAACATATGATCAGAAACACTTTTCAAAAACAAATACAATTTAGCAGTCAAAAACGTTCTTAGATATAGATATGTGAAAATGTTCTAAGCCAAATGAATACACACAACACATTGTGGCGACCACTGAATCTTTGGTATAGATTATGGTGTCTCTAAAAGTGTATATAAAACTGATTTTGCTGCACTGCACACCAAAGGTCGCCCGGATCCTCTGCAAACCAAACGGACACACTGCTGTAAAGAAGCACAAGAAAATACTGCAAAGATGCTTCCTTCCAGCAGAGCCGGGTGACATGACTGTAAGTGTTGCTGTTTTTCCTGTGATCGTCATCATTTTATCTATTACACAGATGAGTGGACACAATTACTCTGCATGATTGACACTCCCTCATTGTGTCTCTCAAAGGATTATCATCAAGGGAAGCCCAACCTCTGGCGTAGCAGTAGGCAGCTCTTTGGATGGTAGCATCTGTCACCACTAGTTTCTACAATCTAAAACACTAGGCAAAGAAATGAAACAGGACTCAGCCCTCAGGCCTGGCCCTAAAGGAAGTCGTAACTTCAGGAGGTCTACCGCTTCCTCTGGCACTTCCACGTACGCACAAATATAGATATCTCTTTGGAGGGAACAGTTTTTTGGCATATTCTACATCAGAGTAGCTTCTTGTCATTCATTCTTTGGATTCAGAGTTATTTAAATCAAATAACACGACCTTCAACAGTAAGGCCTTCATTTAAAGCTTTAAAAGATCGATGAACTGAAAACCTCAGAACATCTATTTTTGGTTGTTTTTGAAGAAGATGAAAGTAAAATAGGGAAAAGATCACCAAATTATACGATAACTGAAACCTTCCACTTAAAAGATACATATTGTTCAAAACAATGGACAACAATACAAATACAAAATATTTATCAATAATGAAATTCACATCAAATCCCCTTAACCATAATAATAGATGAAGCCAAAATGAGGGTCTGAATGACTCCAGGCACCCTTTATAAAAAAAAAAACACACAACCTTCTATTTGAAGGAGCGTGCACACAGCGTCAACAGAAAGCACTACATGAGACTTGATAAAACAAGCCCAAACCAACATAATCATGAGACTTGATAAAACAAGCCCCAACCAACATAATCACACAAACAAACAGAACTGGATCTCCCATACAGAGAAAAAAAACATGTCTCTGTAGTTCACAAGTTACAAATAAAACAAACAGAAAATGGCACGTTATTAATTATATGCTCAAATACGACTTTGGTTAGGCAATCAAACATTCCTTAAAATGATGCCAGTAACCAAGGTAGCAATGAAAACACTAATGAATACTGCTGATGATCCCACGCCACATACACCACCTAACCAATATCATAGCTTCATTTGTTTCCATGGTAACCTGAGGTAGACATTTAAGCAGGTAGGGGCTAATAGACCTCCTGGCCCTGTTCATAAACTCTGTAAAAGCACACATCATAAAGCTTCACATTTGTGACATTCTTTGGAGACATTCATTTTTGGTGAGACGTATAAAACATACACTCCAGGCTAGTCCCTCCGATCCGCGTTACGTCGTGGTGTGGACTGGGCACTGTGCTCCGAGGCTGTCCAGTGACAGAGCGTCCACAACCAGGCACGCATCTGGTGGAGAGGACAGGCTTGCAAACACACACTTTCAACTTTAAAAAAAACTCTGCTGTGAGACAAACTCATCCAAAGGCCTTCTGTAGTGGACGACTGCACATCATGATTTCTCTAAACTCCACCTCCCGGTCATCTGCTGGGCAACATTCAGCAGCAGCAGCAGGATGCAGAGCCAAGAGTTTAGCGTGTGCTCTTTTTCTTGAACACTTGAGGCAGAGGTAGAGGAGGAGGAGGAGGAGGACGAAAGAGAGGAAGAGGAGGAAGAGAGGGAGGAGGAAGAGGAGCAGAAAAGGAGATTAGGCGAGTGTAGGGAGGAAGAGAAGTGTAGAGGTAGATGAGGAGGAGGAGGAGGAGGAGATTAGGCAAGTGTGGGGAGGAAGAGGAGGAGAGGCAGAGAGACGAAGGCACCCCATGAGGTGAAATAAAGTGGACTGACCCCTGGGGAGGGTCTAAAGCTACATGAACCCACCACCCACTAACGAGTGGCCATTTCCTGAGGTTAGATTGAGCCCAGCAGGGGCTAGCAGCACTGTGGAAGACTGCCCCCTGCAGTCTTAGAGTGGACCACAGTGCCATCTGCAGGGCTAGCAGTGCTGGGGAGGAGTCGAGGGAGGGGGGCCGTGGCAGGAGCTCCCTGCATGCACCACCACTGCCCTCTGCTGGAAGACTGTGGAGGCGCAGCTAGTCCCCTCAGTGCTGTCCATAGACACGGTACAGCACATCTCCTTCGACACACACACGCCAGACATCTCCTCCGACACACACACGCCAGACATCTCCTCCGACACACACACGCCAGACATCTCCTTCGACACACACACGCCAGACATCTCTTCCGACAAAGACTCGCCAGACAACTCCTCCGACACACACTCGCCAGACATCTCCTCCGTCAGACACTCCTGTTGTTCTTGCGCTCCTGGGCCTGGCGGTGAGGTGTCGGCCGACTCACTGCTCTCCTCGTGGGAGTAGTGTCCGGAGTCTCCAGTCTCGCGGCTGCCGTCACTGGTGTGCGAGCTCTCGGAGTCTCCCAGCGGGCCACAGGACAGGCGTAGACACACAGGCTGCTGATTGGCCACCGTCAGCTCCTCCTCGTACCTCAACAAGGTTGTCCCTGCCTTGTACACACACCCACGCGTGTGAGGCTGCAGGAGGAGAGGAGAAGAAGAGAAGGAGAGGAGGAGAAGAGAAGGAGAGGAGGAGAAGAGAAGGAGAAAAGGGAGGGGAGAGAGGTTCAGACAGAAGGGTTTGGGGGGGGGCAGAAGGGATTGTTCCTTCTCAGCATTACTACAGGACAAACATTGGCAGCATTGTAGAGCCTGGTCTGGTGGTCTGATGTGCTGGTGTAGCTGTACTCTATGGCCTGGTCTGGTGGTCTGATGTGCTGGTGTATTCTAGAGCCTGGTCTGGTGGTGAGGTGCTGGTGTACTCTATGGCCTGGTCTTATGTGCTGGTGCTGGTGTACTCTATGGCCTGGTCTGGTGGTGAGGTGCTGGTGCTGGTGTACTCTATGGCCTGGTCTGGTGGTCTGGTGTACTGGTGCTGTTGTACTCTATGGCCTGGTCTGGTGGTGAGGTGCTGGTGCTGGTGTACTCTATGGCCTAGTCTGGTGGTGAGGTGCTGGTGCTGGTGTACTCTATGGCCTGGTCTGGTGGTCTGGTGTACTGGTGCTGTTGTACTCTATGGCCTGGTCTGGTGGTGAGGTGCTGGTGTACCTTCTCCTTCCTGGATCGATGATTCTGTTCTTTAATGAAGAAGCTCCACTTCCTGCCCTTGCTCTGACCCACAGTGATGACTGGACCCGCTGCGTTTATCACCAGATTAGTC
>NC_055967.1:22418720-22486220 GCF_018492685.1 Alosa sapidissima
CACACACATTTTATATACTTTATTTGATTTCATTAGGAATCAAATGTTCAGAATAATCCAGTATATTACAGCAGTTCATTAATCTATTATGGTTTATCAAGGGTACAAGAGACTCTTCCAAATAAACATGCTTCCTATAACTGCTTTTATGGAACAGTACTTTGCCAACAGTTTGGCATTTGTTTTATATAGCCCCTCAATGCAAAGTCCACGGCCTGCCAATCTATGTACATGACCTAGGCTACCAACAACTAACAATGAGCTGACATTTGTATCCTAAGTTCTCAATAGCAGAGATCAAAGGCCAGTATTTTTATACCGTATACCGTAGTTTTTGTACAGTATGAGTCTTCTAGCCTAGAAATCTAGACGCGCCCCTAGCGGCAGCAAATTACATTTGCTGTCAGGGCTAGTCTAGCAACTCTCCGTTGGCTTGTGAGCTCCAGAAATCGAAACTCAATCAGGCCAATGCAATTGTGTATAGAGTCGTTAGGTGGGCTTAACATAATGATTGATGGCAGAGTTGCAACGGTTTGGCTTAAATTCCCTGCTACTTGAAAACAAATAAGATGGATGTTGCTGTTGGCGAACAACTTTTATTAAGTTGGCAAACGTTTGAACTAGCCAACTAGCTCCGCTGGTGGGAAACGCGTGGGACTCATAGCGCTGCCGCTGTCCTATTGCGTGCAGAGGGAATTTGAAAGACAACTGATTATCCCGCCCCTCGGACTGAACACTGCGAACAGTGAGTGCCCAGACCCTACATTTTAATGTGGGTCTGGCTCGTCAGGCTATGAGTCCTCCATAAATTGATCAAACGCACATGATAGACACACATGTACACACACACACAGACACACTTGCTGTTGCGTGTTGGACTCACGTGTGTGTATAGTGGACCGTGGAGGCGTTCTGGGGGCCCACGGGGCTGACGCGGACTGTGTAGTTCAGCAGCCGGACCGACGCGAACGCTGGGCGCCGCCAGCGCAGCAGCACTCCTGAGGAATTATGGGATTGGGCCGTCAGATGGTCTGGGGGCGGGACAGTGGCCACACGGCGTGTAGGGGCAGCTGAACACACACAACATGGAGTTAGACAACATGGCAAAGACGTGCACTGAAGCGATAACACTTAAAATGACTACCACTGTTGGCCTATGTGATCACACACATTCCAAATGGCCTTCACCTGTAGCGTATTGTATTAATACTTGAACAGTAATTTTACCTGTAGCGTATTGTATTAATAACTGAACAGTAATTTCACCTGTAGTGTGATATATAAATAGGTGAGCAGTAATTTCACCTGTAACGTATTGTCTTAATAATTGAACAGTAATTTCACCTGTAGTGTGATATATAAATAGGTGAGCAGTAATTTCACCTGTAGTGTATTGTATTATAAGGTAAACAGTATTTGTTTCTAAAAGGCACTGCTCTGCAGACTCACATGGGCATCCTGGTGTGCTGACCGTCTGGTCGGCCTGGTAACCATCTCCATTCTGACTGAAGGCAAGCAGCTTCACATGGTACTTCTCTCTCGGGCCTGCAGATGCACACACACACACACACACACACACACACACACACACACACACACACACACACACACACATCCAGCACCACACACACACACACACACACACACACACCATAGGAACCTAAGTTACAGCGAAGAAATTCAGAAATTCACAGTGTATGTCTTTTACTTCAGATCCTATGATGGCATAAGGCAGCCCAACTCACTGAGCCCCACTGCCCCCCCTTGACCCTCACTGACCGACATGTGGTGTCCTGTGTAAATGCTTTTGGTTTGCTGTGGTCTCACACACACACACACACACACACACACACACACATCACACTCTCTCTCTCTGTTGTGCTGTGTTGGGGGCCTGGAGAAGCAGCTTTACTGGAATCGCCCAGCCTGAGTGTGTGGAGGTCAATACCACGCATATTCCAGCCTCCATTACGAGAGCAGATTTTCAGCTCTTTGTTCAGTGGGGACAGCAGGCAGAGGAGTCCTAACCCCGACACCCCAGCATCCCCCCACAGACCCCCCCAGCATGCCCCACATCCCCCACACTTCAGGCCTCTGGTCCAATAGCCCTCAGTGGTCCGGCACTCGGCCAGACCCATTGGACAGGCTGTCGGGTCGTAGGTCATGGGTCGGGGGACGGAGAGCACGATACGCCCAGTGTCCAGCTGGAGGGGAGGGGGAGGGGCCAGTGGTGAGGGGGAGGAGCCAACCATGACTTTGGAGGAGAGGCCTGGGAACCATGAAGGGGAGACATCTGGACAATGACCCTTGACCCGGGACTGTGACAGGCACAATGCAGTGGCGGCTGTGTGTGTGTGTGTGTGTGTGTGTGTGTGTGTGTGTGTGTGTGTGTGTGTGTGTGTGTGTGTGTGTGTGATGGCAAAAGAGTGAAAGGGACCACTCAAAGGATAAAGGAAAGGAATAAACACACACTTAAACCCAGGAAAACACTTTTAGGAGGAGTGTGTGTGTGTGTGGAGAAGTTTGAAGCTCACAGTAACACATGAGGAACAGTGGACACATAAATGAAGGACAATTAAAATAAATAATGTTACACATGTATTTTTTGCTGCTAGAATGCAGTGAAACGGCGCTGAATGTCTGACACAGCTGGAGTGTCTGCTATGAGTCTGTGTGGTGGAACTGATCTAAGAGCTGATCTTAACTTACTGATCTAAGAGCTGATCTTAAACTTACTGATCTAAGAGCTGATCTTAACTTACTGATCTAAGAGCTGATCTTAAACTTACTGATCCAAGAGCTGAGAGCTGAAACTGAAGCTCTCAGCTGAGAGCTGAAACTTAAGATAGGATGGTAGCTACCCAGGCAAGTGTGGGTGTAGTTAGTGCTGGTCTTACCCAGGCCTGTTTGGGTGTAGTTAGTGCTGGTCTTACCCAGGCCTGTGTCGGTGTAGTTTGTGTTTTTCCTTTGAGGGTGTAGTTAGTGCTGGTCCTGTGTAGGTGTAGTTAGTTAGTACTGCACCTACCCAGGCCTGTGATGGTGTATTGCTGGTCCTCGGCTGGGAGCTGGTGGCTGCCTCCTTCTGGCTGACCCTCCTCATGGTAGAAGAGGCGGTAACCCAGGGCAACAGCACTGCCAGGAGATGGGTGCCAGCGCACAGAGATGGAGGTGCAGTTGATGGAGTGCAGCTGGAGTACTGGAGCCAGGGGAACTGAACACACACACACACACACACACACACACACACACACACATGGACAGACACACAGACGGACACACACACACACACACACACACACACACACACACACGGACGGACAACACATACATCCAACCACACACACACACACATACCCACAGATAAGGGGGTTTATATAAGATTAAAATTTCCATAAAAAGCCATAAAGAAGCTCATTTAAAACCAAAGTTTAAATATATGAGGGCTCCAATCTTCATGGCCTGCTGCTGCTGGGCTGTGTGTCATACTCCAGACTAATCCACACTACTCCAGATTACTCCAGATTACTCCAGACTAACACACACTATTCCAGATTACTCATACTCCATATTTATCCACATTACTCCAGATTACTCCAGTACTTTACAACATCATCTTACTCATCACACACAGATGGAGACCACACACCTGTTTACCTGTGAAGTGTTTATCTGTGTGTGTGTGTGTGTGTGTGTGTGTGTGTGTGTGTGTGGTTGTCATGGTTACCTGTGGAGCTGGAGGTCTTGGGTGTTCGGTGGGAGCTCCAGGCGGATGGCTGGCTCCAGCCTACTCGGGTTGCCGCGGCGATGCGCACCAGGTAGATGGTGTCCGGCTGGAGATCCTGCAGCAGGTGCTGAGTCACGTTGTCTCCCGGCAATTCCAGCACCGTCACCTGATCGTCCGGCGCAGTGCGGAAGGACAGCCGGTACGACAGAATGCAGCCGCGGCTCACCTTCACCGACAGCGGTCGCCATGACACCAGGGTGTCAGTGGGGCTCAGGCTCGTCAGACTCAGCTCCGGAGTACGCAAGGGAACTGAGGAAGCAAGCACACACACACACACACACACACACAGACACACAGAGAGAGAAACACACACAAACACACACAGAGACACACACAGACACACACACACCAACACACACACATATACACACACACACACACACACACAAAGACCATGCCAGAATATAAGTACACACCCCACCACATGTTTATTTGACAGGTGTGAGTAAGTGTTAAGTCCAGTGATCGATGTGTGTGTGTGTAGGGGCCGAGTGTAGATGCTGTCACACACTCACCGTCCTCCAGGGTGTGTCGGCAGACAGGCTCGGACATGCGGCTGGCGCCCATGGGCATGTAGGCCACGATGTAAAAGCTGTAGTTGCCTGCTGCCTCCAGCTCGTCCACAATGTAGCTGGTGGTGTCGTTACCGATGACCGCCTGGTACTCCTCGTTATTCAGACCTGGGGGACGGAGAGGGGGGGCAGTGGCTGAGTGTCCGAGCGTGTGAGAGTGTGTGAGAGTGTGTAGAGGTCCCCATGCCACATCACAGATGACATCACATGCTACATCACAGATGACGTCACAGGCCTCAGCTCTGTCACATTCCAAAGCCCCAGTCAGCATAGACCTCTGAAGTTCGCCTACAAATAAGCTGCCATCTTTGCCCAAATAAGGAGATCCGGTATCTTGAGATTTTTTCTATGGGAAAATTACATGGGGATTTTGAATTATCGCACCTGTTAAACTCTCGCGGGGACGAAGAAATTAGAAAATTCATACGTTTTGGTCTACACAGTTTTGTCCTCTGCCTTCGAGTGGATACTGTGATCTTCGGTATATAAAGACGGCACACTTTGATCTTTGCTACCCTAGAGCTAACTTACAATGCAACTTGCCATAGGTAGTTAGCTTCAATTAACACCTGGATCTCCTTATATGGGCAAAGATGGCAGCTTTGGTTCCTTTTTGTAGGCGAACTTCAGAGGTCTATTCACTCAGACACAGACACACCTCACACTTGCCCACTGGCCACACTGGTCACACTGGCCAGTCTGTTTGCTGGTTTTAAAACTCGATCAGTGGGGTGCAACTGGCTACAGTACGCGTCACCACACTTGGGTCCGAGTGTCCACGTGGACGCGGACTCCAGTCCAGTCCATCTCTCTCACACTCGCTTCCTGTCACTCTCTTCACTGTCCAGTTACATTAAAGGCAATAGTCTGCACCATCCCCGAAGGTCACAAAACTCAAAAACACTGCATTTCAAATGATGCAACTCACCCTCGTACTGCCTCCCTAGTAGTGCCCATTCTACACATACCCTACTCACCCTTGTACTGCCTCCCTAGCAGTGCCCACTCTACACACATACCCTACTCACCCTCGTACTGCCTCCCTAGCAGTGCCCACTCTACACACATGCCCGACTACTGCCGCCTATCCCATCATGCTCTCCCCCACGTGTGATGTGTGCTCCTGTGTGCGTCTCTCACCCTCGACCTTCGTGTAGTGCACGGAGTAGGCAATGACTTTGTCTGCGTTGTACTGTGGCCGTTCCCAGGCCAGCAAGATGGCTGAGCTGGAGATGGTCTCGGCCCGCACATTCCTGGGCGCGCTTGGACGGTCCTCCGACATGACCACAACCAGCCGTGCCACTGCCAGCAGCGAACCCTGCGAGTTCTCGGCCACACACTGGTACATGGCGTCGTCCTCAGGCGTGATCTGGGTGATCACCAGCTTACTGCCGCTGAGGGGAGACAATAGCAGCACATCAGTGATCACACACATACACACACACACACACACACAAAAACACACACACACACACACACACACACACACACACACACACACACACACACACACACACACACAAACAGACACACACGCACGCACAAGCACAAACACACACACACACACACACACACACACACAAACACACACACACACACACACACACAAACACACACACACACACACACACTCAGCAGTGTGTGTACCTGTTGTACATCTTCACCCTGCCGTTGGAGTGCAGCTCCTGGCCGTTCTTGAGCCAGGTGATGCGTGGGTGGGGCACCCCCTCCGCGCGGCAGGTGAAGCGGGCAGTGCCAGCACGGGGGTGGGTCTGGCTCTCTGGGCGCTCCACCAGGGAGGGGGGCACTGCGGGGAGGAGGCAGATATTACAACACCATAGACATACAGGGACAACACCATAGACATACAGGGACAACACCATAGACATACAGGGACAACACACCATAGACATACAGGTACAACATGCCATAGACATACAGGTACAACACCATAGACATACAGGGACAACACACCATAGACATACAGGGACAACACGCCATAGACATACAGGTACAACACCATAGACATACAGGGACAACACGCCATAGACATACAGGGACAACACGCCATAGACATACAGGTACAACACCATAGACATACAGGGACAACACACCATAGACATACAGGGACAACATGCCATAGACATACAGGTACAACACTATAGACATACAGGTACAACACTATAGACATACAGGGACAACACACCATAGACATACAGGTACAACACCATAGACATACAGGGACAACACACCATAGACATACAGGTACAACACCATAGACATACAGGGACAACACTATAGACATACAGGGACAACACAACACCATAGACATACAGTACAGGGACAACACAACACCATAGACATACAGGGACAACACCATAGATATACAGGGACAACACCAAGGGGTCAGCCGCGGCCTACTGGTTAGCGCTTCGGACTTGTAACCGGAGGGTTGCCGGTTCGAACCCCAACCAGTAGGCACAGCTGAAGCCCTTGAGCAAGGCACCTAACCCCTCACTGCTCCCCGAGCGCCGCTGTTATAGCAGGCAGCTCTCTGTGCCAGGATTAGTGTGTGCTGAGTGTGTTTCACTAATTCACGGATTGCGATAAATGCAGAGACCAAATTTCCCTCACGGGATCAAAAGAGTATATATACTATACTATACATAGATATACAGGGACAACACCATAGAGAGACTTGTAACACTAATCAGAGATGGGAGAAATGGTATCTCAACAGTCAACACTTCAGTATGAGTGTGACTCCTGTGTGTGTTAATCTGGTGGCTGGTCTGAGCGTGGGTGGTGTTATTGTGATGTAGTGTTGTTGTTGTTGTTGTTGTTGTTGTTGTTGTTGTTGTGATGATGGGCTTACTGAGCACGGTGAGGTTGGCGGCGGCAGAGGTGAAGTTGCGCGTTCGGGGGGTGGTGGCTCTGCATAGGTAGACGCCACTGTGGCGAGGCTGCACATCAGAGATCACCAGGTTGCCGTTGCCGTGCACGCGGGCGTTGAACACATCAATGGGCGTGGAGTCCGCCCTACTCCATGACACCAGGGGCCGCGGGTTGCCATAGGCGACACACTCCAGGACAGCAGTGCGGTGCTGTGGAGCTGAGATGTTCTGTGGAGCCACAACGATCTCAGGCCCAACCACAGCTCTGGGGCCTGGACCTGAGGATGGAGGGCATTGGATACACACAGTCAGAACAACACACACACACACACACACACACACACAGACTTAGAACAGAACAACAAATGACATGCTATCTCCCACTCAACACACACACACTCACAGACAATCAGTACAACACACACACACACACACATAAACACACACACACACATATACACTCACAAACAGTCAGTACAACACACACACACACACACACAGTCAGTACAACACATACAAAATGCTTCCCCTGCCCACACACTCACACAAAGTCTCAGTATGACACACACACACACAAAACTCTCAGAACAACACACAGCATCCATGCTCCTCTTCAGTTTGAGTTATGACTCACACACAGTTAGGAGAGAGTGTAGTATGGTGCAAAAACTACAACACCCACACCACCACACAACACAAACAGGACTCACAGCATGCATAACGACGGGCATACCTTCACCTGAGCGGACGGAAAGGGTGGCCTCATCACTTAGAAGCCTGCCGGCGATATTGGTCGCCAGGCAACGGTAATTCCCAGCATCCTCTGGTCTCACGTCACTGATCTGAAGTGCTCCGTTAGGCAGGACGGTGATTCTGGGAACACAACAACAGTCATCATCACACTTTTTACAGTCATCATCACACTTTTTACAGTTTTTACACTAGAGTTAGGACAGCTTATTAATGAGAGTTAGAATAGAATATTATTAAACTAGAGTTAGGACATAGTTAGAAGAGATTATTATTACACTAGAGTTAGGACAGCTTATTAATGAGAGTTAGAATAGATTATTATTACACTAGAGTTAGGACAGCTTGTAAGATAGATGTAGATAGAACAGAGTAAGAACAGCTTATCACTGTAAGATAGTTAGAACAGCTTATTACTGTAAAACAGTTAGAACAGTGTATTACTGTAAGATAGTTAGAACAGCTTATTACTGTAAAAAAGTTAGAACAGCTTATTACTGTAGGAAAGCAGAGACTTTCTAACGAGGAGACTTTCTTTCTATCCTCCATAGAAATGCATGGGGCTAGTTTGTAACGGCAATATGGCCGTTACTACACATATCACACCCCTTCCTCGGCAAAACGTCGACATGTGAATACATTGAGCCAATCATGTGGTGTGATGTGAATACATTGAGCCAACCATATGATGTGTTGTGAAGACATCGTGACAATCATGTGTTGTGATCTCGCCGCTGGAGCAAGATTGGTGTCGTGAAGCCTTGCGCACGCGCATTTCTGCCGAAATGGATGCCCGACGAGTGCCCAAAAAGCGTTGCCATATGGCCGCCGAGTGGAGGGACTTGCCTAAAAGGACTTTGACTAAAGTTAGAACAGATAGTTCTGACTGCACAGAGATGGAGATGGACGTCCATCTGAGCTCAGCCGCTCGGCTCCCGGTGGACTCACCTGTCCGGCTCGGCCGGTAGCATTCTTTGGTTGAGCTTCCAGGTGACGGTGGCGGGGGGGCTGCTGATGACATCACAGGTGAGTCTGGCCACTGCTCCCTCCCTCACTGTCACGGGAGCAGGCTGCGTCACGAAGGAGGGGACACCTGGGAGACATAAGGGGGTGGAGAAGCGAGAGTGAGATCACTGAGACACAGATCACACCAACGCCAGGATGTCACCATTCTAAACGTACACTCTAGAACATTCTAAACACATGCTCTAGAACATTTTAAACACACAAAACACACTTTGGAGCATTTTAAACACACACTCTAGAATATTTTAAACACACACTCTAGAACATATTAAACACACAAAACAGACAGATTCATAAGGCTCTGACACAAAACACACTCTGGAGCTGTTAAACACACACTCTAGAACATTTTAAGCACTCTCTATAGAACTGTAAAGTGCACTGCGCTGAGTGCGGTGAGACTTTCGCCGAAATGTTCAACTAACAAGCACTCCATAAACAATGGATTTTGTTGAGCGGTACCATCAAAACTAGAACTGAATCGTAATCTACATGGTGGCAGCGGAAGGGTTCGGCTGTGGTGTGCGGGGCTGTATAGGAAACAATGGAGTCTAATGTAATGGAAGGTGAAAAGCGAAGTGCGCTGCACTCATGTCACCGCTGATGTATGGGAGTCTTAACACTCTTCTCTCTCACTACAGTCTCACATAGTTACATCTGGACACATCTGGGTGTGGAGCTTCAGACTTAACCAGACAGATACTGTATAAAACATTTAAAACACATTCTTTATTACATACATGACCACACATCTATACAGCCTTTATAACACATTGCTTACGAGGATGGGCTGCTTTGGTTATGAATTAGCTAGGGGTGTGGTTGGGTGTGTGGTGCTGAGCCCCCATTGATCTCTGCTCTGATTGACTGGGCTCTTGTGGGGGTGGGGAACCAATAGAGCATCTGTTCTGATCAATTGATCATTGGTGGGGTGTCATTGAATGACGAGCTCTCATAGATCAGCATTGACCAATAGCAATAGCCATTCATTACATACATAGCTACTACATAGCACCAACTGATACCAGATCAATGAGAATCAGCAACTCAGCTCTTTCTCTCAGCACACACACACACACACAAACACAAACACACACACACACACACACACACTCACAAACGCCTTGCCCTCCATCATGGGGACCCACCAGTGACCATGTGCATGATGTTGACTTTCTAGAAAGCAATTCTACATGATCCTAGACCACACACTCATTCTCTAATACACACATCCTATATGATAACCACACACTCATTCTCTAATACACACATCCTATATGATAACCACACACTCATTCTCTAATACACACATCCTATATGATAATCACACACACTCATTCTCTAATACACATCAGTCTGTACACAGACAGACACAGACAGTTACTCGTGTAGACATCACCTGATTGTGCAGAGGACTAACAGAGAAATGCTACATTAATAGAGAGAAACGCTACATTAAGACTGGTCTTAAATGAGATACTATATTAACACAGAGAAGAAGACTCTTAGGTGTGAGAGTCTGGACCAATCTGTCTCTTCCCTCCCTTCCTGTGTGTGTGTGTGTGCGTGTGTGTGTGTGTGTGTGTGTATGTGTGTGCGTGTGTGTGTGGGACTCCAAACACACAGCAGTGTGCAGATGGCTTATCGCTCAACTTAACCTCAGGGACGTGAACCAAGCTTCCTGTGGACTCCTTATGGCTCTCATCTCGAACTCAGCAACATTAACTCGCCCTTTTATAGACCATAAGCATCTCACCCCAATCTGCACCAATCAACATCAAGTGCACATCTGAACATCCAGTGTGTGTGTGTGAACACAGCTTTCAGTATCAGTGTGTGTGTGTGTGTGTGTGTGTGTGTGTGTGTGTGTGTGTGTGTGTGTGTGTGTGTGTGTGTGTGTGTGTGTGTGCATGTGTGTGCATGTGTGTGTGTGTGTACCATTCTTTTCAGTACCATTCTCTAGCATGCAATGTGCACAACTTTCAATAGCATTCTCTAGTGAGTAGTGTGTGTATGTGTGAACACAGCTTTAGTAACATTCTCTAGTGAGCAGTGTGTGTGTGTGTGTGTGTGTGTGTGTGTGTGAATACAGCTTTAGTACCATTCTCTAGTGAGCAGTGTGTGTGTTAATACAGCTTTCAGTACCATTCTCTAGTGAGCATTGTGTGTGTGTGTGTGTGTGTGTGAACACAGCTTTAGTAGCATTCTCTAGTGAACAGTGTGTGTGTGTGTGAACACAGCTTTAGTAGCATTCTCTAGTGAGCAGTGTGTGTGTGTGTGTGCGAATACAGCTTAGTACCATTCTATAGTAGCAGTGTGTGTGTTAATACAGCTTTCAGTACCATTCTCTAGTGAGCAGTGTGTGTGTGTGTGAACACAGCTTTAGTACCATTCTCTAGTGAGCAGTGTGTGTGTGTGTGTGTGTGTGTGTGTGTGTGAACACAGCTTTAGTAGCATTCTCTAGTGAGCAGTGTGTGTGTGTGTGTGTGTGTGTGTGTGTGTGTGTGTGTGTGTGTGTGTGTGTGTGTGTGTGAACACAGCTTTAGTAGCATTCTCTAGTGAGCAGTGTGTGTGTGTGTGTGTGTGTGTGTGTGTGTGTGTGTGTGTGTGTGTGTGTGAACACAGCTTTAGTAGCATTCTCTAGTGAGCAGTGTGTGTGTGTGTGTGTGTGTGTGTGTGTGAACACAGCTTTAGTAGCATTCTCTAGTGAGCAGTGTGTGTGTGTGTGTGTGTGTGTGTGTGTGTGAACACAGCTTTAGTAGCATTCTCTAGTGAGCAGTGTGTGTGTGTGTGTGTGTGTGTGTGTGTGTGTGTGTGTGTGTGTGTGTGTGTGTGTGTGTGTGAACACAGCTTTAAGGCTCCATCACTCATATAACTCTGGTGAGAGTTTGCCAATCAGCATCAAGTGCACATCTAAAACCCCAGTGTGTGTGTGAACACAGCTTTCAGTCTCATTCTGTAGTGTGCAGTGTGTGTGTGAACACAGCTTTCAGCCTCATTCTGTAGTGTGCAGTGTGTGTGTGAACACAGCTTTCAGCCTCATTCTGTAGTGTGCAGTCTCTGTCACTCATATGATGATGTCACACAAGAGACAGTCATAAAACAACTAGTTTCCTTCTGTCAGCTCTGAATATGGGATATAGTATAGTATAGTATAGTATATATACTTTTTTGATCCCGTGAGGGAAATTTGGTAATATATATATATATATATATAATAAAGCTCACCAGAGTCTAGTGTGTGTGTGCGTGCGTGCGTGCGTGTGTGTGTGTGTGTGTGTGTGTGTGTGTGTGTGAGAGAGAGAGAGAGTGTGTGATTATCAGCTTTGTTGTGTGTGAAGTGTGAAGTGTAAAGTGTTTCTCTTTTTAACCTTAAACTTCAGCCCCCACACACACATACTCACACACACACTCACACACACACACACGGCAGCTGGCGGGCATTGGTCCGGGAGCGTGTGACCGCCCCATCCCCCCCTGCAGGTCAGGCTTGCCGTAAAGACCAGATCAATGGGCAGGTCACACAGGACAGAGGTTGCCTCACAAAGGGCAGGGGTCAACCCCCAAAAGTCCACCCCATTTTCACCCAAATTGGGAACCCCGGCCTGATCGAAGGCAGTTGTAATGGTGGCCAAAACACTGGGTAGTGCATGCGATTGACCTGAGCTGGCCAATGCCCTGATCAATATAGGAGGATGCAGCCTCTGTAGGAAGTAGTGTGTGTGTGTGTGTGTGTGCTTTGGTGTGGGTGTTAATGTGTGATTGTGTGTGTGGCTGCGTGCATTTGTGTGTGATGTGATTATGATGCAGCAGTTTCCTGTGTTGCCAGCTATAAGAGATAACTATGACTGGTTTGCCATGTAGACTACGGCACCTCTTGCAGTCATGTGATCAAACATACCAATGGTACTAATGTGACTGTGTTCACTGCTAACAGAGCTGCTTAGAGCTGTGTGTGTATGTATGTATATGTGTATGTGTGTGTGTGCGTGTGTGTGTGTTTGTGTGTGCTCCTACTAACAGAGGTGCTCAGAGCTGTGTGTGTATGTATGTATATGTGTATGTGTGTGTGTGCGCTCCTACTAACAGAGGTCCAGTCAGGGATCTAAGATCGTGTGGCCATGAACTAGACTCTAGCCCTCAGGACAAAACCACAACAATGAGCCTTTGCGCACAACACACACAAAGCCTGATCTGCCTCTGTGTGTGTGTGTGTGCGTGTGTGTGTGTGTGTAGAGGGGGGCAGCCGGGAGACCGCCACACACAATGCCTCTCCCATGATCCCACTGACCCCACAGCCTCTCCCATGGGTGCACGGACAGACGGCAAGTCCCTCCCCCTGACCTCTGCCCCCTGTTGCCATGGTGATCTGGAGTTCAACGTTGACCAGTTAGTATTGATCACCAAAAACTACTCTGGTTTTTTCCTCCAGTTTAACTGCTAAAGCATCAGCATATGACCTTGTTGCTCACCACAACAGTGGACACACACAACCATGAACATACACAGCAGTGGACACCACAACAGTGGACATCCATGAACATTACAGCAGTGAGACTGCTGAGATGAGAAATGGACTTTTCTACAACTGACTAAAAGGCCGTGCCCATACTGGACAGTGGGCACCTCTGACATCACTAGAGGCCCATACTGGACATTGGGCACCTCTGACATCACTATTGGCCCATACTGGGCACTGGGCACCTCTGACATCACTAGAGGCCCATACTGGACACTGGGCGCCTCTGTATTACAGAGTGCATGTGCCCAAAGCTTTTCTGTAATAAAGATAAAATAATCCAGTGGTGTCCATGAGAGGGGGAGAGAGGCAACAGCTGTGGAACACTACTGCACACACACACACGCACACACGCACACACGCACACACGCACACACACACACACCCATCTCAGACCAAACAAACGAAGCGTCCGTGCTCTCAGGGGCCCCTCAGCCCAGGGGCAGCGCTGCATAAAGGGGTCATGCTGAATGGACGGTCATGCTGCAGGCGCCTCTGTGTGACCGCACACAGAGCTGAACACAATGGCGCTGGAGCAGCACACTTCACAATGACTGGGCTAGTCCACAGCACCACTATAACGCATGGCTGAGTGTGTGTGTGTGTGTGTGTGTGTGTGTGTGTGTGTGTGTGTGTGTCTTGTGAACTCTAGTGTTTTTACTGCTCCCCCCAGCCACTTAGCTGATAACACTATACCTCACTTTACGAGCTTACCTGCCCAACAGTGGAGACACACCCAGGCAAAGAACTTTTATCATCTCTACATCCCACTGCTCTACATCCCTTAGCATTTAGCATATCTACATCCTTTAGCATTTAGCATCTCCACATCCCTTAGCATTTAGCATCTCTACTGTACATCTCTTTACATAATGTGCGAGATGGGATATACTTCAGTTATGGGAGCAAGTGCTGTCTGAATGTGTCCAATAGGTACCCATCACAGGGACCAACTAACCAATCAGGGCTGGCATGCTGACACATCTGTAAGTTCAGTCCAATTGTGCTGCTGTCCAATATGGCGCACTGCTTGGCATCAAATAACTTTCCAAAACACTCTTACTGTTTGTGAGGACCTGTTCAGACATGGAGCAAGGTCCTAGGGTGAGGGTGAGGGTGAGGGTGTGGGTTAGGGTGAGGGTTATGGTAAGGTCGAGGTCCTGTAGACTTACTTGCGATTGTGAGTTGTGCTCTTTGGCTGAGGATGGCTCCATATTTGTTCCTGGCCAGGCAGTGGTAGAAGCCTTCGTCTGAGAGTCCTCGTCTCCGTCCCTCCACCCTGGAGATGAGCAGCGACCCGTTGGCCAGGAGCCGGACCTGCTCACTCTCCCGAACTAGCACACGGTTCCTCAGCCACCTGATGTCGATGGGAGGCTCTCCTTGGGCCTGGCAGTCCAGAACAACACGTGCGTTCTGCACGGCCGCCACGTCACAGGGCTCCGTCACAAATGACAGCTCACTAAAACACAAAACACCTGGACAAACACCAGAGACCTGTCAGCAAGGCCAGAGGAGACTGGACACAGATGATGACAGACAGACTGACTAGCCACTGCTGACCACACACACACACACACATACACACACATACACACACACACACAGACACACACTGGCCTTCTGGCTATTATCAATTAAAAAAAAAGTTAAATTAATCTACTATTAAAATAATGGTTAGTTACATCCATAATTTAAATATTAGGGACTGACAACATTTCTGTGTCAAACAATGTAGTAAAACAAACAAATCACCCAAGCTGATGAAAACAGTCAGTTTCCCCACTATTAGCCTAGTTATTAGCCTAGTTATTGGACGACACTGAATTTGAGATAATCTATGTCTATCTATGCTGGCAATGAAGTAAATATGCTATGAAGTTTTCAGTAATAGCATTTTAAAAGGCACTCTCTTCTGCTGTTAGGAGACACCCGGCACACAAAAAGAGTTTAAACCTCATAGTCACTGTAATCTGAGTGTGATTCCCAATGTAGGTTATGAGCTTGTGGAGGACAGGACACCACCGCAATAAAATAGCAAGATGATAAACCCTACCAAATCCAGTCTCACTTCAAGAAAAGTTGATGTAGGCTCATACTAAACTTGATTATCGTCTGTTTTTTGCCAAACCCGAGAAATATCCCTTGTCACATCCGATCAATGAGTTAGACGTTGTGCAGTCAGTTTGTTTCCACTCAGACACACAAAAGTCACGTTTTTGAAAGGAGAAAAGCTGTGTTCTTACCTGTCAAAGGCAGAAATAAAGATAAAAACAGCATACGCTGGATTAATTCCCTTTTGATAAACGCCATTTATTCAAGAGGTTCGTTCATTATCTTGGCTCGGACGCCGCTTCCCGCAGCGCGGCGTGTATACTCCTCTGGCCAGAACGCAACTAAACCGGCCAAAGCGATGACTGGAGATGGGGGCTGACCCCCCCCCCCCCCCCCCAATACCACAGCGACCTTCCCACTCCCCCTTCACCAAGGAGAAAGCCAATGGCCGTTACCCACAGGCACCTTGCACGACTTAGGCCGAACACATCTCATATAACCTAATGTGAAGAACTAACTTATAGTTACACACTATAGTTACACACATCCAAAACAAGTGGATTTTTTTTTTGAATAGGCTATTAGGAGATCATGCATAGTTGTTAGACCGTAGGTTGCAGATCATTTTCTAACAATTTAAAAATAGCCTATTTTTTGTAGGCCTATAGGCTATGTCACAGTTTGTGTGTTAATTAGTAGGCTATAGCCTACAATACCAAATACTATAGCCTTTATGAGTTGTCAAGCAGTCTCAGTGGGTATAAAAACGTTGGCCATATTTCCTTGGCCCGGCTGCCTAAGCCGAAAAACCTGAATAATTATGGCCAGATATTGACGGCGGGTCGTCAGCTGTCCTGCGAGTGCGCATATCGATCGAGTGGGTGCATGCCTATTGACAATGACCAACCCGTGCCGGAGCCCTTTCAGGGGAAAACAATAGTGGCCCAGCTGTTTGATCAGATGAGAGCTATCTGCATACATCCGAGGTTCCCAAACTCATTCACGCCACGGGTCAGAAGCAGCACGGCACAACATAGCAGTGTTTCTGCTATTTTGTAATGAACGTGTTGCGAGGCATCTTAACTTAAACTTCCTTTTTCATTTCTAAATAAAACATGTAACCAAATGTCTCTGCTACATGTTATAAAAAATATATATATACTAGGCTTGCTACCCAATCAATGGAGTAAGCTGTTTACTAATTAGTTAAGTATAGGCCTAGTTTCCCCACATCCTAACTGAACTGAGTAGAGTCTGGTAATACAAGCAAAGGTCCACATGTCCAGTAAAATTGTATGATTAGTGCCCAGCATTGATGCTGCCCCAGTCCCCCCACCAGGCCCGTGGTGCACTACAGCTTTCATAACTCTTGCAGCTGTTATTGTGTATACCTCCTCTAACAGTGGGACACAGTCCAGATCGTCACCGCTCGGCATGACTGTACATACACACCCAGAGTGAAGGCAGGACATCACACAATCAGCCTACTCATCTGACAATTCAGGGAAAAGTTAATTAAAAAAAAAAAAAAACACTTCAATTATTGCAGTGATGTTGGGGATGTTTAGGGACACCTTCCATACGGTAGCTGGTTGATATTTTCCATGTCCGCCAAGCTGACATGGATTCACAGATGAGTGTCAAACCCAGAACCATTTGGTCATCAGAACCGAGTCTCCCTGCGTAGGTTTGGTCATCAGAACTGTGTGGGTTTGCTTCCTGGGTCCTCTGGCCGGACCTGGTCACAAGATCAGCCTCAGAGCTGTGAAAGGCGGGGCCAGTGGTTTGAATGACAGGAGGCCGAGGTCCAGAAGGCGAGCTGCTGAAGAGTCAATGTGTGTGTGTGTGTGTGTGTGAGGGGGGGGGGGAAGTCATTACCATGGGATGAATACGGCGGAGCATGGGAACCTGCCCCGCACCCACTTACCCCGGCACTGGCCAACGCCAGGGTCAGGAGTAGCCCCTCCCCACTGAACCCTCACCTCTGACCCCCCACACCACATCACCTTCTACTTCTGATCTGCCCATGTATGTGTGTCGTGTCTGTGTGTGTGAGTGTGAGGGCTGACTAAGACAAAGCTGCTGAAGGCTTCAGAGCTAAAGACAGACTTTGTAATATTCAGACTTCTCTGCAGAACCTCAGAGTCACCAGTCTAAGGTCCACGTGACCCAAGAGGTTCTGGAGGTTTCAGTCCCATCAGAGTCCTGGTGCCATATGAACTGACCTATATAAGACTATAAAGCTACACCATAAACCATTATACATTTCTACAAAGAAATTAGTATTAGTATTGTGTGTGTTTTTACACCATAGGTAGTTTTCCAGGTGAGTGAATGTGTGTGTGTGTGTGTGTGTTTGTGTGGATAAATGTGTTATAAGATTGTGCTTGTATAGCTTAACTCTCTCTAACCCATCTTAGGTCATAAGGTCATCAGTCTAAACCAAACCTTCAAAGGTGTGGTTCCCTTCCTGGCCAACAGAGGGAGCAGAGCGCTGGGCTCCAGCAAGACCACAGCCCAGAGCCGTATGCTACTGCCGGGCCCAGGACGTGCTCTGCTGGCTGGTTCCAACACTGGAGCTCCTCGACTGACCTGAGGGGACACACTGCAGCCCGAAGGCTGACGGAGGAACTGCATACAGCACGTAGGAATGGCAACGGAGGCTGATCATTTCTGGCTCAGAAAAGATCATTTAGCTTTAGTCATTTATTGGTGAATGTTACTCTGTGGGGGAGGGGCTAACTTGGAGGAGTTGGATGGGGTGTGGTGGGGGAGGGGAGGGGAGGGGTAACTTGGAGGAGTTGGGTGGGGTGTGGTGGGGGAGGGGAGGGGTAACTTGGAGGAGTTGGGTGGGGTGTGGTGGGGTAACTTGGAGGAGTGGGGTGGGGGAGGGGCAATTTGTAGGGGTTGGGTGGGATGGGATGAGAGGAGACATACACACCCAGAGTGAAGGAAGTATCAAAACAAACTAACTGGATGGCACACTTTCACACAGCACTACTCACAAAGAGAAAACTCCTTCAGAGACGAGCATTCTTTACAAAAATGTTTATTGGCTTTCAAAACCACTTAAAAAAATCTCACCTGGGAGTACTTTCAATTGAAAAAAAAGGAAAGCAGCTGAGCGGCGTCTGCAATATGAACAAGCTACTGCACGTGAAGCTGCACACCGGACACAAGCACGGCACAGGCCGCCGACCCGCCACACACACACGGACACAGGGGAGAAACCCATGGGCCAGACAGAACCAGACCCGGGCAGGACAGAACCCGACCCGAGCAGGACAGCAGAAAAGAGAGGCCTCCGGCCCGTCTGAGACCGACACCAGGGGGCGCTAGAAAAACATGGACACAGAGAGAGAGAGAGAGAGAGAGAGAGAGAGAGAGACCTACGAGCCCACCTGAGACTGAGCAGGTAGAGTACTAGGACCCAGGAGACTGTGGCCTTCTCCTTCATATATATATACTCACATTTTACATACGGAGGGGAGGCCAGAGCCTTATTAAAATGCCCCCCCCCAAAACAAAAATATAAAATATGTACAGCTTTCTTCACGAAGGCATTCACTATCAAAATGAATGTAAAAACAAAGATAACATTCAGAAACTAAACACAGAGAACAACATTAACTTGGTAAACATATGATGCAAGTAAGTTTTACTCAAAGTAGCAACACCTTTCGTTTTGTGTGTTCGAGAGGTCCAGTCCTCCTCTCAGCCAAGGAGGCAGGCCCAGATTAATGCGAGTCGATATTTTCAATGCACATGCGCACATACAATCGTTTCCTAACACGGTGAAGCAGGTCCTCGATCGGCTGTCCACCTCAGGCTCGTTGTCTCGCTGAAATGGTTCATATTCTCGTGGATGAGAACGAGTAAGCTGCATCTCACTGAGATTAGGTGTGTGGACGCACCAGACAATTGGGCATTGTCGTTTTCGAGCACATTTCTCATGGTTATCGCTTCGGAAATTCCTCATAAAAAATATTTTTGCAGGCTTTAGTCGACAGATTTGTCCTTAAAGATGTGGCAAAGCCATGACTTATAAAAAAATTTAGTGCAATAAGTCGAGCCTCAGAGAGCTGGCGGACACAGGACCCATAGACATCTCCAGGGTGTGCAGTGAAAGGTCCTCGCATGTCAGAACTAAGCTACATTACACACACACACACACACACACACACACACACACACACACACACACACACACACACACACACACACACACACACACACACACACACACACACACACACACACACACACACACACACACACACACAAACACACCAGTTTGCTTTTTTTTCTTAATAATCCATGCTACTGCTCCTCTCTCTGGAAACACGTCACGTCTGCTGCTGCAGAGACCAGAACACTCTCAGAAAAAGCAAAAGACATCAGCAAGCTAGAGACCAGACAGACAGCAATACTGCACGACACAGAAGCCAGGAAGATTACATACAGCATATTGGCTGCCCACACACCCAATACCATCAAGTCATTTTTTTTTTCCATATATATATATATAGTTATATATGTATATATTTTAAGGGCAATCAGACCTATCTAGAAATCATTACTGGAATACAGTGTCTTTAAATTATGGATTTTATGACAATGCTCTTTGTACACATGGGAACTTGATATCCAGCTTCATGACTACACAAGCTAAAAGTCTTAACAAGTGCAACCCCTATAACTCCACATTATAAGCCCCCCACCCCCCAACATGCTCTCAGCCCATAGCTGACTGCTGTAGGACTGCTGAGTCAGCGTTTACCCTTTACACTTTAGGACTGCTGAGTCAGCATTTACCCTTTATACTGTAGGACTGCTGAGTCGGCATTTTCACTCTGTACAGACACACCAGTGGCTTCATCCTGCCCCTCAGTGGAGAAGACATATCTGCTGTCTGATCATCGCTCTGATCTCAGCGGAGAAGTCGATCTGCTCATGTCTGCTTTCTTGATCGCCCGTCTCACCCCCAGAGTTAGTCCATTCTGGAGCTGGTCTTTGGTTTGATGTAAGGCTGCCGCTCTGAACACATCACCTGGAACTGCCCCGGACCTGTCTGGACCCAACACCAACCCAACACCAACCCAGTAGCCTCTAACCAGACAACCAATGATGCCGTCATCACCATACCATTGATATTTCAGCTCTTACTTCAGACGACTCAAAATTAACAGCTGATAATTCAGCTCTTCAGACAATTCAGAATTCACAATTGATAATTCAGCTGTTACTGCAGATGATTCAGAATTCATCTCTGATATTTCATCTCTTACTTCAGACGATTCAGAATTCACAACTGATAATTCAGCTATTACTTCAGACGATTCAGAATTCATCACTGATATTTCAGATCTTCAGAGGATTCAGAATTCACAACCGATATTTCAAGACGATTCAGAATTCACAACTCATAATTCAGGTATTACTGCAGACGATTCAGAATTGATCTCTGATATTTCAGATCTAATTTCAGACGGTTCAGAATTCATCTCCGCATCTCTGATATTTCAGATCACACTTTAAAAAGATCCGAATCCCTCATCATACAGCTGACATTTTCGCTCTCAAATCATAAAGGCCAGAGTCCATCAACATAGCATCTGACATTTCACATCACAGTTCAGATCCCAAAGCTGCGTCAGACAAGATGTCTCAGTAGAATAGGCTTCTAATAGTTCACAGGTCAACACAGCTAGACCAGGAGGACCTGTTCGGGGGCATGCACACTGACAGTGGATCTCAACATGGAACTGGAATGGACACACCAGACCCACAGGTCCCTTTAAATGGACACACCAGACCAACACATCCCTTTAAATGGACACACCAGACCAACACGTCCCATTAAATGGACACACGACCAACAGGTCCCTTTAAATGGACACACCAGACCAACACGTCCCTTTAAATGGACACACCAGACCAACAGGTCCCTTTAAATGGACACACTAGACCAGCACATACCTTTAAATGGACACACCAGACCAACACGTCCCTTTAAATGGACACACGAGTCACAAAGGTCCCTTTAAATGGACACACCAAACCAACACATCCCTTTAAATGGACACACCAGACCAACACGTCCCTTTAAATGGACACACCAGACCCACAGGTCCGTTTAAGTTGACACACCAGACTAACACGTCCCTTTAAATGGACACACCAGACCAACACATCCCTTTAAATGGACACACCAGACCAACATGTCTCTTTAAAAACAGCAGGAGGGTCAGCGGGCTTCTGCCCGGACAGCTCACCAGTGGCCTGCAGGGCCTTGGACGGCTCACCAGTGGCAAACATGGCCTCAGACTTCAGGTAAGGCAACCCAACCAGCACCACTTACTTACAGAAGAGTTTCACATTATTTCACTAAACAGAACTGAAAGCAAAAAACAAAACAAAAAAAAACATTTTTCTTCATTATTTATAGTCAACAGTCTAACTGTTATTATTATGGCCATTCCAAAAGGTATCTATTTATTGTCAATGTTCATGGGACTGTGACCTATTAAGGTGATGACATATCATCATATCAGCACCTAGTAGCACCTGTTGAGTTCCAGGTCACGCCTGTGGTCCAGAAGCGGACCTCACCTGCGGTCTCCACACCTCCCTACAAAGGCAGCACACCCTTGTGCACTTGCTCTTATTTTTAAGGGTTCTAAAGGCATTTTTTTTGTCAGTGACGTCTTTCTTTATAATAGACAGTAGTTCAGCCAATAATCTATAGCTTGAGAAGGACGAGTGTATTGCATCTTCCAGTCCACAGTGAGCTCTGGAAGTCCCCCCTGAGGCTGGCAGCAAGGGGGTGCTGCAGCTCACAGGGGCCAAGTGCAGACTGCGCTTATCGAAAGGATTCTGAGCAGTGGCCTTCACCTAAAAGTTACATCTAAAAAAGATCACATATGTCATCTGTTCTGAACAGTTTAGAACAGTTGGTGTTCAGTGATAAAGAGAGATGGAGAAACAGAGACAGAGAAAGAGAGAGAGAGAGAGAGAGAGAGAGAGAGAGAGAGGGAGATGGGGACATACTGACAGACGGGACAGATTCAAGCCAATGCCACAGACGGAAACTAGCCTGTGACAGAGGCCTTCTCAGGCCCCACTGGCACTTTGCACTGGACACAAGCAGGAGTCCAGATTTTTGCTGTAGTGAGACACGTTTAAAAATACAAAAACAGATACTTCACAGACGCTAACAAACAAACAAACAGAACTTATAAATAACACTTAAAGTAAAAAAAAATGCCGGCGTTTAGCCGAGCATCTCCACGGTGGGCTGGTCCTTGTTCTCGAGCCAATCGAAGCCGGCCGAGCTGACCGAGTCGCTGCAGATCTGCTGGAAGAGCGGGTCATTCTTCAGCTCCTCCAACGTGGCCTCCTCATACGAGTCCTGCTGCTGGCCCGGGTCGAACAGCAGGTTGGCGTCCAGCGTGTTCAGGTCGCTGATGCTGCTGGACAGGTCAGAGGGCAGCCGCAGGTCTCCCGAGAAGTCAGACGCGACGGCGTTGAGTTCCGACGCAACCTGGCCCACCAGCTGTGAGCTTGGGTGGAGGCCATCCTCCCCCAGCAGGTCCTTCACTGTGCTGCTAAAGTCCAGCTGCTCGTCCTCCTGCGCCTCCCGCTGCGCATCCTCTTGTAGCATGGGTTGCTGCTGCACCTCCTCTTCCCCCAGGAGCACGCCCTCCCCCTGCAGCTGCAAGGCCGACTCCTGCAGCAACGACTGCTCCTGCAGCTGCAAGGCCGACTCCTGCAGCAACGACTGCTCCTGCAGCTGCAAAGCCGACTCCTGCAGTAAAGTTTGCTCCTGCAGGTGCAAAGCCGACTCCTGCAGCAATGACTGCTCCTGCAGTAAGCTCTGTTCCTGTAGCTGCAGCTGTTGTTCTTGTATCTGCAGCTGTTGTTCCTGCAGTAAGGTCTGATCTTGTAGCTGTTCCTGCAGTAAGGTCTGATCTTGTAGCTGTTCCTGCAGTAAGGTCTGATCTTGTAGCTGTTCATGCAGTAAAGTCTGATCTTGTAGCTGTTCCTGCAGTAAGGTCTGATCTTGTAGCTGTTCCTGTAGTAAGGTCTGTTCTTGTAGCTGTAACTGCTGTTCCTGCAGTAAGGTCTGATCTTGTAGCTGTTCCTGCAGTAAGGTCTGACCTTGTAGCTGCAGCTGTTGGTCCTGCAGTAAGGTCTGTTCTTGTAGCTGCAGCTGTTGTTGCTCCTGCATCGGCTCGGAGGAGCCTGCTTGTGCTTGGCCGTCTGCAGCAGCTGTGGCGGCAGAGAAGGCGGTCTGCTCAGTGCGGCCGCTAATGAGGTACACGGGCTTCTGGAAATCGTAGGCCACAGGGCTGGGCTGTGTTGCCGTGGTGATGGGGGCAGCACCGGCGGAGAAGGCGGTGCTGGTCTCCAGCATCTGCGTGAGGTTGAGGCGAGCCGTGTAGTTTGACGGCAGGTTGTTGACGCCGAGGCCTCGGACCGCGTCGTCCACGTCCACCTCCATCTTGTTCAGGAGCACGTTGGTGATCTTGGTGGCGCTGCCCGACTGGCCAGCCACACAAATGGGCAGCATCTCTGACGCCATCATGACGTTGAGCGGCACCGACTGGCTGCGCTGCGCCATGCTGCTGGCGCTCACCAGAGATTGGCTGCCAGACAGGATGCTGAGCACCTCGGAGGTCAGCGGTGAGTTGAAGGGCGACGCCAAGGTCCTGGGGGGAGCGCCGGGGTTCCCACTGAGGTTCCGCTGGCGTACCGCGGGGCTCACGCTGCGGCAGCGGAACGTGGCGCTACCTCCGGCACTTCCCCCGGGCTTGCCGTCCAGCGGGGCGGGCACGGCAAAGCTCTCCTGCTTGGCCTGACCGGCGGCAGTGCCTTGCGGTTGGGGGATTGGTGACACGGTCACTGCCACCGTCTGGCGTGTCTGCGCCTGGAAGGCCTGCCCGGAGATGGCAAAGGCGTGCGGCTTGCGGAAGTGGTCGTCCACCAGGTCCTGGTAGCTGGGCAGGATGGAGGTGGAGGGGGAGGTGGCGCCAGCCGCGGTGTTGCCGTAGCGACTGGTGATCCAGTCCAGCTTGGCCTTGTCAGGATGCGTCGCCATGGGCCGCTGCATGGGCTTGACCGGGCTGCTGGACACCACACTACCGTCGTGGTACGCCGTCATGCTAGAGTTGATGGGCGTGAAGGCGAAGGGGTTCCGGCACTCCACCGGGCTGGGCGGGACGCTGCTGCAGGTGGACAGAGGTGTGCTGATGGGGGTGTGGCGACCCCCGCCCATCAGACCGTCCACTGGCGTGATAGGGGCCAGGCGCGAGCAGGGGCTTTCCCGTGTCAGGCTGTGGGTGCCCGGGAGCATCTCGGAGGTGGGGGTGGGTGTGGGCGTAGGTGTTGGGGTCGGGGTGGGCGTGGGGGTGTGTGCAGGGGTGGTGCTGCTGTGGGCGGAGTGGTAGAAGGCGGAGGAGGAGGTCTGGTGCGCGCCGGCAGAGGTCACCCCCTGCAGACCGAGCTCCACACAGCTCAGGTAGGACGCCCCCTGCAGGCCGCTGCTCAGCTTCATCTGCTCCTCCATCTGCACCAGCTCCTCCACGATGCTGTCCTGCGTCATGTCGTCGTCCGCAAACGGGAAGTAGTCCATGCCGCCCGCAGAGCCCCCGCCGAAGTCCACCAGGCCCAGCTGACTGTCCGTCTCGGCCGCATGCCCTGTCTGGGCCAATAGGGGGAGCTGAGAGGTCAGCAGCTTCTGCTCCACCCCCAGCCCTGCCGGACCATCCCACAGGCTGCGCTTGGCGTCCGGCTCCAGCGATGGCCCTTGGGTCGGGGGTTGTGTTGCCGCGGCGCTGGCCAGGAGGGGTGGCTCAGACACAGCGCCGGTGGACTGGACGGAGTCTGTGACAGGGGCGTCCTGTGATTGGCTGACGGGGGCGGGTGTGGGCGTGTCGGAGAGAGCGAGGATCTGCATGGGCATGGTGGCACTGGCGGAGTTGGTGCTGTTCTTCAGCGTGACCCTGCAGGGGGCGCTCTCGGGCCGCGCCGGCGTGCCTGGCCTCTGCACCTTCTTCCCCGCACCGCCTCTGGAATTGTCCGAGACATCCAAGGGCTGCTGGGAGATGAAGACGCGCTTGACCGGGATGACGTGCGTCTCCAGGACAGACGACGACCGCTTGCGTGGGCTCCTGGCGGGGACGGAGATAGGGGCCGAGACAGAGGAGGAGGTAACCACGCCGGAGCACTGATTGGCCACAGACAGGTAGAGCGTGCCCTCTGACCCCTCCCTGATGCTGCTGTGTCCGCTGGCGACAGAGGAGATGGGGGGGGTGGCGGCGGAGTCGCTCTTGGCCCTTGTGACGCGTTCGGACCCCGAGGGCTCGCTGGCGGCGCGGTGCTTGGTGGCTCTCTCGCTCTTCAGGCCCGCCGTGGCGTCCGGCGCCGTCACACTCGTCTTCTCCTCGCCGCCGCCGTCTGCCCCGCTGACCCGCGCCTCCCCGGAGGACGAGCCGGACGCGCCTCCCCTCGCCACTGCCCCCTGGAGTGCCTGGGAGGCCATCGGGCCGTTCTGAGTCGCCTGGGCAGCGCTCTGCTCGTCCTGCATGGCGGCACTGCTGCTGGTCACCCCGGCGGAGGCGGGTCTCAGGGGCGTGGGCGTGGCGGCACCGCTGGTGTTGGGGGCCAGGGAGATGGTGGTCATCTTGACCACGTTGAGGGAGCTGACGTGCGGCGAAGGCATGACCGTCTTGATGGGGCTGTTGGTGATGAGCAGCGTGGGTGGCGAGCGCAGCGTGATGGCGCTGGTCGCCGAAGGCTTGGGCAGGATCTGGGCGTAGCGGTGGCGAGCCTGCCGGTCGCCCAGAGGGCTCACCGGAACGTTCTGTGGCGTCTTGGGGCACTGCTTCACCTGCTGCGTCACCACCTGGAAATTGACCGGCATCATCTTGCCTTCGGCTGTGCCCACCGGACTGGGTGATGTCATCGGCTGACGATTCCTCTGGACCTGTGCAGGAGGGGAAAGGTGATTACAATACAAACATTGCAACGGTCTGACTTTTCTCTGAATTAAGGTGTGGGGAGAGGGAGGTTTAGGGCTAATATCAGTCAGTAGTTAGTCACTTTAAAGAAGATTAAATAATAATTCACATTTATATATATATATATATATATATATATATATAGAGAGAGAGAGAGAGAGAGAGAGAGAGAGAGAGAGAGATAGATAGATAGATAGATAGATAGATAGATAGATAGATACTTTATTGATTTTTTAAATTCATATTTAATTAAATTCAAGATTAATTTAAAGGTGCCCTGCCACACAAAACTGTTTTTACTTGTATTTTTTTAAACATGTTAGGTCCATATGTTTGTGCTATGTCGTGAATGTGAAATTGAACAGCTATCTCCTCTGTCAGCTCTAGCCACTGAAAAGAAATAAGCGGAGAAATTAGGCCAATTGCAAAAGCTCTTCAGATTGACGTGGAATTGATGAGCTCATTACTATTCATGAGCTCGCCCAGTTGAGACCATGCCCACAAAATTCGTTCAGCTCTGTGACCGTTTTCCTATGCAAGGCCTATGCAAGGATGGCTGAATGTCAACGGACTTGTGTGCTATGCACAAATAGAACTTCAACAATGCATTTTGCCCAAAAACCCAGACTTGAGGATCAAATGGCTTCAGTTTATTTTTTGGAACAATGCCACAGGCTTTGCAAAAAGGTTGCTGTTGAAGCCTGGAGCAGGCTACCATCGCAGTCTACGACCGTGCCTGTAAGTAAAACGTAATTGTCAACTCAAGGAAGTGCTATGTTATACAGGTTTAATGAACTCGCTAGCCTAGCAGGTTTTATTTATGCACATTTGGACAATGCTAGCACTCGCTAGCCGAGATAAGTTCATGCCATGAAGCTAAAATTAGTTGATAATGGCTGTTATGTTATGGATGAAACCTACTAGCTGTTAGCCAATCAGAGTCAAGCAGCTTAGCTCATTGAATATTAATGAGAACTGGCGCAAATCGAGCTGAGTCTTCATGCAGGCTTTCAATACCACACTAGAATGGCTTGAAACAAGGTAACCAAGGCATGTTTTCCACAAAAAATGTTAAGAGTCCATATTAACCCCTATTCAGAAAAGCATTCAATTGTTTAGTGTGCCCAATTGGGCGGTGTGTTTTGTGTGTATGCGTTCGGTATAAAGTTCATTTAGCCTCACGGCTACATCATTGAGTCCAGTTCCAATTCATGGAGAGCTTAGCACTTATATTTTATTAACAGTCCTTATTATAACCTCTGTACACTTGTAAAATGTCAAAATGTACAATACTTTGATTTGTCTGTAGAGAAGTTGCCAAACGGTTTGAAAACGGTGATTTATTTTGATGTAGCTCAATGCCTGCTGCTACAAGCCATTTCGTTGCTAATACAAACAACGGTCTCAAAACTCCTCAGATTAATGCAATTTTGCTCCCAAATGAAAGTCCGAACTCGTTATCATCCAGAAATAGACCCTGGATTGTGTTTGCACCAAACCATTCCTTTATTGTTTGTTCTTATTCTACCATATTGTGGACAGTGGGAAATATTGTAGAGTTGTGTACACACACGTACACGCACACACACACACACACACACAGCTTACTGTAATGGGGCTGGGCACAGCTGCCACGACGATGCCTATGGTGGGTTGCGGAGAGAGCAGCGCGGGGCTGCTAGGGGTGAGGCTGGCGCTAGCGCCGGGCCCGGGTGTGCCCGCTTCGGCTCTCCTGACCTGGCCGTCACCGGGCGCAGGCGACTGCAGCCGCTGCTCCTGCTGTTTCTTCTGGATCTTGCGCTGCAGCTGCTGCTTGGCGTCCACCGAGGGCGACGGTGACGGCAGCGTCTTCACCTGCGGCTGGAACGGGTTGGCATCGCCCGTGGGCACGAACGCCGAGGCCGGGGTGGGCGTCTTCACGCCTGGCACACACACGATGGACAGGATACCAAGCATTAGCACAACGTCAACAACACAACAGTAAAACACTGTTACATTAGCACATCATCAACAACACAAGAGTAAAACACTGTTACATTAGCACAACATCAACAACACAACAGTAAAACACTGTTACATTAGCACAACATCAACAACACAACAGTAAAACACTGTATATACAATACAACTGTTTAGATGAGATTAGATTCAACTTCATTGTCATTGTGCAGAGTACAAGTACAAATCACAAATCAGGTCACTGAATGTGACCTGTGCATGTGTGCGCAAAGCATGCATGCTGTGTGTGTCTGTACAAGGCATGTGTGTGTGTGTGTGTGTGTGTGTGTGTATGCGTGTCTCACCTGTCGGGGTCCCAGTCATGACAGTGAGTGCAGCCATGGACTTGGTTCCGATGTAGTGGCTGTTGAGCAGGAAGCGGGCCAGCTCCTCCACGTTGTCGAACTGGCGACTCAGAACCTTCTGGGCCCACTCACACACCAGGCCGCACGCCGCCGTACGCATCTCCTCCTCCGCGCTCGGAGACTGGCCGGCAGGCTCCAGCAACTCACACTGCGCACACACACACATACATACACATACATATATACACACACAAACATACATACACACACACACACACACACACACACACACACACACACACACACACACGCACACGCACGCACGCACGCACACACACACGGACACAGAAGCACACACACATTAGTTAACACACACACAAACATATTACTGCGAAATACAAAGTTTGATACACACACACACACACACATACACACACACACACACACACCAGGGATTACACATATCAACATATGCACAGATGTCACGCCCCTTTGGTCCCCCCTTTAGCCCTGCAGTGTCAGTGCAACAGCCTTTGGGTGGAGGATGGACAGAATCAGCTTCATTGTCCACACCTGAGAGGGTGTGGAAAAAAGGCCATGAGTTTGCCTTCAGAGGAGGAATGCATTTTTTGCGTAACATTATTGGGGGCTTGTCCGGGATATTTAGAACTTTTAATTGTGGAGACTGGACCAGACTTTTGGGGTGAGGGTTTTTCCCATTGTTGTTTTGGTGAGTATGGTTGTTTAAGAGTTTTTTGTTAAACTCAACTTTTTGCACTTCCTGGACAGATTAGTCTGCATGGAGGCTACCCCGGGCAGGGGGCATGCTTCAGATTGCTGCAGTAGATTGCAGTAACTAGTTGTGGTAATGGGACCACTGTGTATGTGACTGTTTGTGTTGTGGTGACAACAGTTCACCTCTTGGTTGGGATTATTAGCTGCTGCTTTTGGTTGATGTGTAGTAACTTTGCTTATACCATGGTCTAGGTTGAAAAGGGTGTTGTTTAAAAAGTGATATACTACACCTATACCCAGAGATGGCAAAAGTACTCACTTCCCTTACTCAAGTAGAAGTAGAAATAATTGTGTTAAAAAATACTCTGGTAAAAGTAGAAGTACTGATTTAACTTCTTTACTCAAGTAAAAGTAACAAAGTACAGATTTGGAAATGTACTTAAAGTATAAAAGTAAAAGTAGTCTTGTGAATGACAACCATTTTTTATGCAACGGTACCTGGACCACACAATGTTACTAGAGTGCAAGAGTGCCAGTCTATGACTATAACTATGAATTCTGTGATCACGGTAAGGTGGACTGCACCATGCGGTATTAGATTTTTAGAAAAGGTATTCAGAACATGTTTGATGATGGTGGAGGTTATTGTCCAATGTTTATAACAATACAAGTGGCATTAAGTGGTTCATAGGGTGTTGATGAGTGCACATATTGTTATTGTGGATAATACAGTGTGACTTTTAAATATAAACAGTTGTAATTGGTGAATAAACTCTTTTGAGAGGTGGATAAACTCTAATAAGAGGTGGATAAACTATTTCTGAAATTTCAGAGGTGGGTAAACTGCATTTAGCCTCCACTATATCCCTGTTCAAGACCTAATGCTGCATCTACTTATTGCTAAGGATATACAGTAGGCTACACTGCAGCTAGAAGTTAAGCGGCAAAAGGCAAGGAGAGGAGGAGGGCATTTTTGACTTTTGACATTTTTGACATACGTGCTAATGTTAACGTTACTGCCATCAAGCTGCAATGATTTGCTCAGAAGGAATGCCTCCCAAATCTGTCAAGTCATCTTTGGTGCGTCAAGTGCAACGTATATTCCCATCCACTATTGATGACGCGAACAGTAATAACGGTAAATCCACTGAAATTATTTGAAACTGAAGTAACAAGCCAAAAATGAAAAAATGTAAAATGTTTAAAAAAAATAAAAATTTTGTAAAATGTAAGGAGTAGAAAGTACCGATATTCGTGGTAAAAATGTAAGGAGTAAAATTAAAAAGTCACCTAAAAAATAAATAGTAAAGTAAAGTAAAAATATCTGAAAAATCTACTTAAGTACAGTAACGAAGTATTTCTACTTTGTTACTTCCCATCTCTGCCTATACCTAAGTAGATCTGGTAAAAAAAAGTTTAATCGCCATTCCATATAAATTATTATGAATGGTAACTATAACAACGATAGTAGGACGACGGTTGAGCCTGGAGGCAGGCTTCGCAACAATGGAATCAACTGTAAACAGCTGAAGAAACTAACGATTTTAGCTCTAAAACTCATTTAGTATTAATAATTGATTTCATATTTATTTATTTCGTAAGTGACCATGGTATAAACGGGATAATGCCCTTCGATGCGTCCATTATCAGAAATAAATGGACTTCGCGGACTCCGCTTTGCGTCGGACGGTTCATGCCTCCGCGTCATCCATTTATTTCTGATAATGGACACCTCGTCGGGCATTATCCCTTACATAATTAATCCTTTCGGTCTGTGGTAGTTACCGCAACTACAGACTCACCTGGACTCATCAACACACACACACACACACACACACATACACACACACACACGTGGAAGCCCACCCCCTGCACACCTACCCCGTCTCCAGACTTGTGCAGGTCCAGGTTGGGCAGGGACGGCATGTGCACAAACGCCTTCTTCCTCAGGCCACTGTAGCAGTACGTGAGCAAGAGTTAAGGACGCGTTGGACACAGCAGTACAGATACCCACCCCCTCACTAAAGAAGAGGAAGACCAGTCCAACATCATGACTCCTCCAGCAGCAGTCCAGAGTCCCTCAGTCCACCATAACCCACCAGAACCCTCGGTCCACCCTAACCCACCAGAACCCTCGGTCCACCGTAACCCACCAGAACCCTCAGTCCACCCTAACCCACCAGAACCCTAACCCACCAGACCCCTAGGTCCACCCTAACCCACAAGAACCCTCGACCCACACTAACCCACTAGAACCCTTGGTCCACACTAGCCCACTAGAACCCTCGGTCCACCCTAACCCACTAGAACCCTCGGTCCACCCTATCCCACTAGAATCTTAGGTCCACACTACCCCACCAGAAGAGGAGAGGCAATGACAGGCTTCTGAGGAAACTCGTTGAGAAAGGATATTTGGATTTCCCCCGCATGCCGAGTCGACGTGCCTTCATGTTGGGAAAAACGTTCTTCATGATCTTCCCAAAATCCGCCGCACTCAAGGGGTGGTAGCCCAGATTGTCACAATAGCTCCTGAGGTGGGAGGAGGAACAGAGAGACATCAACATCACACTCACACACACGTAATCACACACACACACCAATACGCCCACATTCTAACCACGCCCACCCACACACAATCACACACACACACTGACACACACACACACGCACATACACACTGATACACAACACACACACACACACACGCCCACAAACTCACACACATATACACACACACACGCACACACACACACTCACACACATGCACACACGCACACACATAAACACACGCACACATACACACATGACTGACACACACACACACCAGTGATGGAAATTAATGGTAGATTTAATTCCAAATCTACCAGCCACTGAACTTTTTTACCAGCCACTAGAGAGTCATGATTATAGTAGGCTACCCAAAATGATCACGGTTATCGGCATTATTGCGATACGACTAAAATGTGCTGAATTTGCCTAAACCTACCAGCTGTCCTCCAAGCACAGTAGCAACAAAACTAAAGGTCAACAGAACCACATTCATATGCCAGTGTCTTGTCATAAAAGTGGTGTGGCTCCTTTAAGACTCCGTTTGTGTGAGTTCTGGAGCATCCTATAATCCAACTCGATCTAACTATACTGTACATCATCTGATTTAAATATTTACAGGTGTCAAGGCTATAGCATTTATTTTCTATTTGGCCTGTTATGAAATCATGCACTGAACAATTTAAGCACAGCTCAGCTTTAAGAAACATATGCATGCTTAGCATTTTGTGAAACTACATTGAATAACTAAATAAATGGTTTTAATATTTACAGTTATCTAGGCGATATTGTTAACATTTATTTTTTATTTGGCCTTATCATGTATTACAAAAGCCCAAAGTTGGAGACCTTGTAGACATTTGCTTCAATTTCAAAACCGGATCACTCTGGAACAGCTAATTATAAGGGAATGCTTTACACCTTTGTGTTCGGTAAGTTCTGATGTTTATTTTGATATCCGGTTTGTAATTTTTTTGAATGAAAAGTTTGTGAGATATTCCACCACGACGAATGGGTGTGGAGATGTCCGTCTGTCTGCCTCATACTGTAGGTCTGAACAGCAGCGTGTCATATAGTTTTCCATGAAGGTGTCACGGGCCGAATTAAAATAGCTATAACGTTACGGGCCACTTCAAAAGAGAACTATTCGCATGAGAATATTAGTCTGTGAAGATACAACGCAGATCCACAGATCTCACTAGATTTATGTTTATGCAGTCATCCTCAAATAAGCTAGCAGTGGCACATGAGAGCATAGCGACAGTTTCCTAATGGTAGTGGCAACAAGTGTAGCACTGCACCAGCACCAGGCTATGCTGCGGGCGGCGGCTCGCTGGTAGTTGTTGTAGAACTTCAAATCAGCGTGATTTACCCTTATAGGCTGGTAACGTTACATGATTCCTACAGACACTTTCTTATTTTTAACCGTCAATAAGTATGAAAATTAGACCGGATCTGACTATTTATGGTATTCTAGCTCTATTTACCTGCCACAGTGGTTGGTAAGTTGACCAAATACATCCGCCAGCGCACAAAACTACCCGCATTTGGCAGGGGGGCGGGTGGCTAATTTCCATCCCTTACACACACACACACACACAAAATCACACACACACACACACACACACTCCCACGCACTCACCCACATAAAAACATACACACGCCCACACACTGACACAAACACACACACACACTCGCACGCACTCACACACATAAAAACATACACACGCCCACACACTGACACAAACACACGTGCATGCAGTGGACTGACTTGTATTCATCGTAGACCTCCTGTTTGGGCAGCGACGTCTCGGGGTGTTCCTCCAGGTGGTTCCTGATCCAGTTGAAGGCGTACATCTGCTGCGTGCGACTCGATGACATGGAGTTCTGGTCACTACAGGGGGTGAAACACACTTCCTGTTTACAGGTTCCGCCCACGCAGCATGGCTGAATGGTTGATGTGTGTGTGTGTGTGTGTGTCTGTGTGTGTGCGTGTGTGTATGTGCGTGCGTGCGTTTGTGTGAACGTGTGTGTGTGTGTGTGTGTGTGTGTGTGTGCGTGCGTGTGTGTGGCCTGTGTATGAGAGCTGTATAATGAGGAGGATGAGTACCATGCTGCCGGACTGCCAGACCCCCTCTGAGTGTCACTCCTACGTGATGTGACGTGACGTAGGGTTGGGTGGGGGGTTGAGGTGATGGTAGATATGGGGAAACAAATAACACAATAACTCATGAAGCTGGACCTCCACACACACACACACACACACACACACACACACACACACACACACACACACACACACACACACACACACACACACACACACATCTGACTTCATTAACATCAGTGCATCACTAGAGGACTGCAGTCTAGACTGAGGTCTAGGCAAACACACTCAACACAAGAACAGCAGGTCACCATCATTAACATTGTTTAACAAAACCAATCCTCTTCATGAAGCAGTTCATTGACATTTAAAAAAAAAAAATCCTTATTACAAATGCTTTACATCAAAACAACTTTCCCTGAGGAAACAAGAAATAAGATGTGTGTGTGTGACCGCTAGACGTGAACAGGGAGGACATGAGGCTGATCGGTGGCGTCTGGCGGGAGGTAGCTAGGCATGAGGAGGAAACATTCCAACATGGCTGCTGGAGTGGACGCTCGCGCCCGCACTCGCTCACGTACCTTTTCTCCGTGCCACTGCTGGGGCCGGAAGGCAACTTAAGGTAGAGGTAGAGTTTCTCAATGTCTGTAAACTTCTCAACATCTTGCTGTGAACACAAACATATCAGAGCAGGATTCGTTCATTAACTTTCATTACTTTATTATTTATTCATTATTAATTATTCAACACAGGACAAAAGCCCAAAGGTGAGCCTGGTTTATAATAAGGCCTGAATCCTCCAGACTCTTACACATGGGTTGGGCACAGGGTTGAGCACAGGGTTGAGCTAGACACACTGAAACTGCGCGCACACACACACATACACACACACACACACACACTCTACTCCAGAGAAGAAGGCAGTGCATCGACCCGTCTCTCTCAGCTAGGAGATGAAACAGCATTAAAACTGCAGACAAGACTAGGAGTGCGTGAGGCAAACATACAAGACCCACACACACCCACCTACTTACTATCAAATCCACATCACACCCACTTACTTACTATCAAATCCACATCACACACACACATACAAGGCACACACATCCCACTTACGCACTATCAAATCCACATCACACACACACACATACGTTGTACACACATCCCACTTACATACTATCAAATCCACATCACACACACACTCATATGGGGCACACACATCCCACTGACGTACTATCGACACCCACACACACACAATTTACATTTATTCATTTAGCAGACACTGTGACTTACATATGTCAACTATATTACAAGGGATTACATTGTCCCCAGAGCAACTTGGGGTTAAGTGCCTTGCTCAAGGGCACAACGGTGGAAGCTGGGAATTGATCCCACAACTTTCAGGCTGCTGCACACTAGCCCAGCTCCTTAGCCACCAGTGTTGCGCGGGTTTGGTCACAAGCGGCCCGCGGTCGCCCGATATTTTAATCAACCTGACTAAAATATGCAACTCGGACCGCAAATATTAATTAGGACACAATTATACCCGCGATTAGAACCGCTTATTTACAAAATGTGTGCTTTTGGTTATAGCCTGCATGCAGTGTGACAGTAGGCCATTTCTGTAAAACAAACTAATTTATTTGCGAAACTTTATGCAGTAGAACTAGTAGGCATGCAGGACATAATGTTTGCGCAGGAGAGAGAATGAGAATAAGAGCGCAAGCACGCACGCAACCACCAAGGATTAGAACACTAGGATAAGATTTGAAGGCCATGGACATACATCTTTCTTTCGAAAACAGAAATGGCGAGGCAAGGTAGGCAAGAGAGATACATTGCTGGTCAAAACATTAGCGTAAGAACTGGTTTATAATGCTGAATGAAGCACAAAGCTTTACTAAAGCACATCCACTGTTTAAAGTCACAAACACAACGAACTAAGGTAACTTTTATGCATGTGCGAACCTATACATACCGGTAGATATGGCTGTGTAGTCTGTGCCATAACATTTATTCCTGCAGGCTGCCCGTTTTGGCTGTCATACTTTTAAATGGCTTCACAAGAAGTAGGCTTACATAGACCATAACTTGTAGGCCTACTACTGTCATCTTCTTTAAGAACTTTTCCCAATATTTCCCATAGCATCGCTTTTCCTGAAGGGGTGTCTTTATTATTTTAACTCGCGTCTTCAGCATCTTTAGGCCTACTGTTGACTTTACTGTATTGATGCTTTACTGTATTGATGCTAGCCTTCTCGTGATATTTTAAGTAGGCCTATTTGTAGAAAATATATATTTAATTAATTTTAACTGACCCGCCCGGAAAAATGACCCAAATATCATTAAAATATTTTGTTTATGACTCATAACTGCGGGTGACCGCGGTCATCTGCGGGCGACCGCTTAATTTCGGGCAGACCGCGCAACACTGTTAACCACTACACTACCAAAGGATGAGCACATCACAACTCTTCTTTAACATCAAGCCTTTATCACATACATTTCCTTCATTTATGGGCCCATAACAGGTTTAGGTTACCATCCCAGAACATTTCTCACACAGGGAAGCTGGGACTGCAGTACCAGTAGTGTGTGTGCCAGAGAGAGAAAGAGACCCTGTGTGAATGACGGAGTCTGTCACTGTGTGTGCGCATGTGTGTGAGAAAGAGAGAGAGAAACAGCATGTGTCAATGAGAATATCACTGTGTGTATGTGTTTGTGTCTGTGTGCGTGCATGTGTGAGAAAGTGAGTGTGTGTGCAGTCCTATCCAGCTTGCTACATTTCACTAGCCCAGCTGTGTGTAGTGGTTGCCATGTCCACGCTGGCTGTAAGCATGCAACACACACACACACACACACACACACACACACACACACACACACACACCATTGGCTTCCAAGAATGGATCCAGCTCACCTCTTCCTGTTCTCTTTCCCTCTTTGTTGCTAGGGGAAACGGCTGCTCATGAATGGGGTGAGCCTTGCCAACCAATGAGCAGTAAATAAGAACCTGAGAGCCACTTACTAATCCCCCTTACCATACACACTGCGCGCTCTCCTCGCGTGTGAGAGAGACTGAGAGAGACACTGAGAGAGACACAGAGACACACACAGATAGACACACACAGACATAGGGCACTCAAACACATATACCAACACACACACACACACACACACACGGGGAACACAAGCACACATACGGGGCACACAAACACACACGTGCACGCATGCACACACGCCACACAAACACGCACACACACACTCTGCTCTGAGCTCACGTGAGGTCAGAGAATACGATGATGATGCTCTAACACACTAGGATGTGAGACCAGCCCATAACTGAATCATACTTGTTTTATTATTGCATTATTATTATTACTATTATTAGCAACACTCCTAGACCTACTCAAGCCATCTCCTCACTGCAAAAAATAAAATCTAACCAAGTGTTATTAGTCTTATATTAAGATCAAATAAATCTATTTGGTATTTTTTTTTGTATGAATAGACTTACCTAGTGCTCTCTCGAAAGATCATTTTGACTTAATTGAAGAAGACTGACTTATTTTAAGGAGTCTTATCAAGACAAATTTATTAAACACAGTGGCAGCCAAATTTTCTTTTTTGGGGACAAATTTGTTTAATGCATTGGCAGACAAATTTGCTTGTTTTTATGATGAAACATCTTAAAATAAGTCACACTCTTCTTAAATTAAGTCAAATGATGTTATGAGAAAACGCTAGGTAAGTCTCTTTATACTGAAAACAATACCAACTATATTTTTTGATCTTGATATAAGATTAATAACACTTGGCTAGATTTTATTAGATAAGCAGTTTTTGCAGTGCAGATCTAACGTGTCATCTAAAACATCTGTCACTGTCACCTTAAGGCACCTTCATGTTTAGGTCAGCGTTCCATCTCAACAACCACCACCTTGATCAGAGGACAGCCATCTTTCCCCAGTGACCGCCAGGTCAAAGATCATGAATCATGATTAGTGAGCAGCAGCCAGACTCAAATGAGCTGAATCTGATGTGGCTAATCAGGAGAGGGTGTGGTTAATCAGGAGAGGGTGTAGCTAAACCGAAATGTGTCAAGTGTGGGTGTGGTTAATATGGGGGGTGTGGTTAATTGAGAGTGGGTGTGGTTAGTATAAAACAGGCACTAACACAAAGTGGGTGTGGTTCGGGAAGTAGAGTGGGTGTGGTCAATGTTTAGCGTGTTTGGTTAATATTGAGTGTTAATCAGGAGAGGGTGTAGCTAATCCGAAATGCTTTTGGTTAATCGTGAGTGTGTGCAGTTAATATGGAGTGGATGTGAATCTGCAGTGGATAATAAGGATTAAATTAAGTTAATCTAGAATTTGTGTGGTTAACTGTGATTATGTGTTGTTAATAGTGTGTGTGTTTGTGTGTGGTTAATTGTATGTGGTTAATCAGGAGTATGTTTAATCTTAAGTGTAAAACTGCAGCGTGTGTGGTTAATCAGGAGTGTATGTGTTAAATCTTAAAACGTATGTGAATCTGTGTGTAGCTAATCAGGAGTGTGTATGAATCTGTATGTAGTTGATCAGGAGTGTGTGTGTGAATCTGTGTGTAGTTAATCAGGAGTGTGAGTGAATCTGTGTGTAGTTAATCAGGAGTGTGTATGAATCGTTTGCGTGTGTGGTTAATCAGGAGTGTATGTCAATTTGGAATGTGTGTGAATCTGGAGTGTGTGTGGTTACTGGTGTGAAACGAAAACAATGAAACAAGCAAAACCACAATATTCAGATTCTTGAGTTAGAAGTTGTTTATGCAGAAAGTGTATTAGATTAAAGATAAATAACTAAAAGAAAAGCTGTATGTTTCACAAACAAACCAAAAAAAAAACACAATTAATATATAAATATAAAAGAGTAAGTTTTGAGCTTAGACACATTTGGCACATTCAGCGCTGCAGGGTCACCCTGCATAGGATGCAGTGGTGCATCCTGGGTAGGAGGGGTAGGATGCAGTAGTGCATCCTGGGTAGGAGGGGTAGGATGCAGTGGTGCACCCTGGGTAGGAGGCACTGGCACCAACTTCAGGTCAACATTGGGGGGGGATTAGGGTTGTGCCGATGGACGATATCAAAGCAACCATCGTGATGCCACGCCCCCACATGCCAGTCACTAATTCCTGCTGTAACAGGCTAAAACATAAAAAAACCTTTCCCTGAAAATGAAATTGAGCCTACTTTAAAGGCTGTCAACCAAACAGTTATCACGTATTAGTCTACCGTCTTGTAAAATAAAAGACTTTAGTCTATCCTCTTATTCAAATAATTCCTGACTGTGACGTGAATGTGTAGCCTAATTGTCTTTTTGTAGCCTACATGTCTCGCAGGCCTATAGCCTACACTGGACGTAATAGGTAGCCTAATGTTTTAGCAGAAAATATAGATTTATTATTGTTAGGCTACGACTAGGACATTCTAGCGCTCAAATATTTTTGCAAGGCTACAGCGAGCGCCAAATGCCCTTCTCCTCTGTGTTAAAATAAACCAAGACAAAAGTCCCAGACAGCACGGGAGTGGTAATCGGGATTCGTTATTTGTAAAAGTGTTTTTACTTCGCCCTCCTATATATAGCCTGGACTGCGCGATCGCAGCCCTTTACTTTCACTTCCCGCCGCCCTCATAGTCAGCATAGACGGTAGCCTGATAACATGGGATGCTGCATAGTACTAAGGTTTTAAATGAGTGACCACGATAGTAGTCTTAAGTAGCTTTTTTGCTGGGCTGGCAATGTGTAATATTCCGCTGGTTGGTGCACACTCAAGTGTTCAGATTGATTGTCTATCCGTCTTTCACAACAATTTTCTTGGAGCAGATCTTCCACACAACTTCGGTAGCCTGGTCAGTATGTCTCTCTTAGCTGTCCACTTTCATCAGGCCGTATAGCCTATATAATATATTTTTTATTTTTTTTATGTAGAACATTATAAATGTATTTCTGTACAGACATACCTAGGCTTTAGGCTAATTAATTAGTGTTTACCACACTAACCCCGCCCCCCCCCCCCCCCACGATATCATCGTCCATCACGATGTTTTACTGTACACATCGTCAAATGCCAATTTAGGCGACATCGCCCAACCCTAGGGGGGGGATCACAATATAAGAAAATAGTTTTATGCTGATATATTCTGCACAGCCAGTCAGGGACGTTGGAAGTATTTTCTGAGAGGGGGTGCAGATCTTATAAGCAGGGGTCCGGATCGTTCCTATCCAACCCTGGGAAATATTTGAAATTCTAGGGTGCGTTTCCCAAAAGCATAGTTGCTATAACTACAATGCATCTTCCATGGTACCGTCACTGCCAAATCTGAGATAACAGTATTTGAGTCACACGTTACAGATACGTTAACAATACAGAAATACGGTGTTGGTCGTATTTCGGTGACATTTTAGTAAGAGCTAACAAATATGCTTTTATTTTTTAAATTTCCAAAAATTAAAAATGTGTAACAAAAAGAAGCTTAAGTGTTTGTGCATGCATTACTCAAATCTAGAGATTTACATTTGGCAGTGGCACTACCAAGGTAGTTGCTAGCATAGCTATGCTTTTGGGAACGGGCCCCAGGCTGTTAAACCAGAGACTTTCTAATGAGGAGACACAGCACTCAAAAAATCCTCCATAGAAATGCATGGGGTTAGTTTGTAACACCAATATGGCAGTTGTCTACGCATATCACACCCCTTCCGCGGCAAAACGTCGACATGTGATTACTTTGAGTCAATCATGTGCTGTGTTGTGAATACATTGAGCCAATAATGTGGTGTGTTGTGAAGACATTGTGCCAATCATGTGTTGTGATCTCGCCGCTGGAGCAAGATTGGTGTCTTGAAGCCTTCTGACAAAATAGATGCCCGACAAATGCCCAAAAAGCGTTGCAATATGGCCGCCAAATGGAGGGACTTGCCTAAAAGAACTTTGGTTAAACACACCATTTTTTAACGCAATTTGGGAGGGACAGAAATACCTTAACAGAGCAAAAAGGGCTCGTCTTCTGTCTAGCTCAGCTAGGTGATGTGAACACTGGCTACCTGCATATTCACTGCTTGACACTACCCTGCATGAAGACATATTTCACGTTAATAATGGAGATGTTAGCAAAACTTTAACTTTTTGGTTAACGGAGATGTAGATTAGAACTGCATGATTTGGGGAAAATATTGAATTACGAATTTTCTGACAGATATTGCGATTGCAACTGTGATTTGTAATATGATTTTTGAATATCAATTTATTGTCTCAGTTCAATATTCCAAATGTCTATTTAAGTTGTGCCACCCTGATTGGTGAGCACGCCCAGTGCACAGGAAGCACAGTACCCCTGACGAACTATGAAGCTCACCAATTAGAATTTCTGTGCCCCTCATGCACTACGCACACCCACCAACCAGAAGTGCCATAGTCAATGAGGATGAAATTAATATAAAAGTCAGAAATGTGACAAAATTAACTGTGCACGATTATTTGTAGTTGAGAAACACTGTAGATCATAGACAGAGGAAGAATATACTCTGAGGACACAACGCAGGCATGATTTTTGTTGTCACAGCCGGCGTTGTATTCGGGATTTGCCCCCCGAACTTTAGCATAAAACCCAATGCCCCCCTAGAGATAGCGCCACTGGTAGGAGGCGTAGGATGCAGTGGTGCACCCTGGGTAGGAGTGGTAGAATGTTGTGCATCCTGGGTAAGATGCAGTGGTGCACAGTGGGTAGGAGGGGTAGGAGTAGGCTGTATAAATAACATGTCCCCTTTCTACCTATTTGTAGCTCACAACCAAAACAAACACTTTGTATGCTGTCCATGACCTCAGAGGCTCACACCTGTGACCATTTACCATCATGCTGCAAACAAAAAACATGCATAAGCTAAATTACTCACCAATATGTTGTCAACTTTTGATTGTACAGATTTGCTGGAAAAAAAACAAAAAAACATCATGAGCTGCATACAGCGAGCTACATCATGAGACTGCATGCAGCTAAACACATGAGCAGTTGAAAGGCTAAAGGCGCTTGTGTGCACAGAGGTGGTTGACATTAGAACTATCGTTTCTCATTTGAGGACTCACATAACCTCCAACTGAGCAATCTTTAACTGCGGGTCGTGAATTTTATGCAAAGGAGCAACACAGTTACGGTGGGCGAAAATTCACATCAACGGGTTATAATAAGACCACAGATAATTATTTAATAAGAGCACGGATAATAAGACCACTTGTGCATGTCCAGAATAATGTAAAACAATATCTCCGACAGACAAGCGATTGTTGGAGAACAAATGCATTTAACGTCCTGCAACATCGCTTAACGTTACCATTGGCTTCTGTCAGGTGCTGGTTGCAGGCCAGCATCATAAAACGCGACTCCGCTAGCGTCAAGCTATAACGTAAAGCCACTCAACCTGGGCTTTAAATTACAGTATTCTGGCAACCAGCAGAGCTGGCAAGTCGTGTCACACCCGCAAACATACAGATTATTTAGGCACATTAATAACTGAACGCTGTCATCAGTGGTCGGTGACTAAAATACCCTCGCTCGCTTCAGCATAGTGTTACTTCTTCACGAAGCTAGCCAATGTTAAACTGTATCACAACACAAATAAGGATGGCTAGCAAGCTAGCTTTAACCTTTTTAACGCCAGGTTGTCCACGTTCAGCAGCTCGATGGCTAGCGAGCTATTATTTTCTTATCAAATACATAGATGAGCTGTCTTCCGAGACATACAGTCTTGCTTATATTTATATTCTGCAACATACAGATGTGTGCAACGTTAACGACGGAAATTACCCAATTGCAGAACAGCTAACATTAGCTTGATCTGTCAACATGTTTTCAATGAGCATCTAGCTAACCTTAGCTACGCCAGCTATCCTATCCTTTTAACAAACTGCAGGCATTGCACCCTGACGTTCGCTTAAGACTACCTTACCAAATAGAATTCTTTATCTTGTTATACTGCAGAGCACTGGCTTCGGGCCCCTGTAGTCCTGGTACTATCGTTGGAAGAGAGCCCAATCCCGTGTTAGGATTCTGCTGCTGACCAGGTTGTTGTTGATCATCAGCCATCACGGTGATAGTCTTGAGGGGAGGAGGGGGTAGAGCTTTAACATGTAGGCCTCATCAGAGACCTTGCGAGATCACTTCTCCGGGTGTGCATAACGCTGGACCTACTATCTGCAAAAGCATTACGGTGGCACGTCCTTAGATCAACCAGCGAAATCCACGGTGCATTATGACCAGAGTCTATATTTGTAAATGCATTTCAGCATGCGGACGGGGTCGGAATCAGAAAAAAATAAAAATTCCACTGCAGCAAACAGCACGCGAGCAGCCGCCTCGGACGGTGCTGCTGCGGCCAGGCAGCGGTGGCGCAGGCGCACTGCAGGAAGCTGAGCAGCAGCGGCGGCCAAGGCTGCGATCTCTCAGGTACCCACTGCACTCGGAATGGAATGTTATCGGCAATGGTACCCACTGCACGGGGAATGGAATGTTATCGGTAATGATACCCAGTGCATATATATACGTATACGTATATCTATGGAGAATACTGTTATGACAGACAAAGACAAGCCGTCGCGAAGACAGCTTTATATTAGATAGATAGATAGATAGATAGATAGATACTTTATTGATCCCCACGGGGAAATTCAATTACATTCATTATTTATCTTAATGTAATGACATGTATGGGTTGGTATATGCTAGTCGCATATTTAACTTAATGTAATGACATTTATGGGTTGGTATATGCTAGTCATATGCTGTTGCCTACATTACGGTGCAATTGTTCCAATTTAATAGGACTACCCACAAACATAGCCTTGCCCACTTTTCTGTAACCTTGAATATTATTTTCAATGCATTCAACGCTCTGTGCCATGTCATCAGTGATATGAAACGACCACCATCGGAGCATGAGCATGATGTAGCGCACCGGCTACAGGCCTAAAGCCACATGACTTGATCACGCTAGTGAGAACTTACTACCTGACATGCTCATGTCAGGGGATCATAAGTTATTTGCATGAGATGTTTAGATGGAAAAGGCCTTTTCAAGTGTACAAGTCTTAGACAAAATGTAAATATCTATACAATAAATAAACAGCATGATGAAAACACAGTCATGTAAAAACACCCCAGTAGGGCCAGGAGGCCTGTGGCTGCGGGTCTGTGGCAGAGGTGTGTGTATGGATGGTGAACGCAGGAGTGTGAGTGTGGCTGACGGCAGAGAATTTCTAATGAGACACAGCACTCAAAAAATCCTCCATAGAAAGGCATGGGGTTAGTTTGTAATGCCAATATGGCAGTTGTCTACCCATATCCTGCCCCTTCTGTGGTCAAAAGTCGACATATGAATACATCTGTGTTGTGAATACATACCAATCATGTGTTGTGATCTCTCCGCTGGATCGAGGTTGGTGTCGTGAAGCCTTGCGCCCGCTCAGTTTCTGCTCCAAATAGATGCCCAATAAGTGCCCAAAATGCGTTGCAATATAGCCGCCAAGTAGAAGAAATGGCCAAAAAGGACTTTGCTGATGGTCGGTGATGGAGGTGTGTGTGTTTTTTTGTGTGTGTGTGTGTGTGTGTGTGTGTGTTGGAGGCGTGAGTGAGTGTGAGTGTGTGGTGGGTGACGGTTGTTGATGGAGGTGTGTGTGTGTGGTGGTTGATGATTGGACAGACGAGGGAGAGGACTGGACACACACACACACACACACACACACACACACACACACACACACTACTGCATGTCAACCCAGCTCCTTAACCACTACACTATCACTGCCCCAATTCCTGTGGTGAGGTAAACCTCAAAGACTTAATTAACTTTTCTTACTTTACTACTTACTTAATTTGTTCCCTGACTTCAGCAGATACTGTCCTCCCACGGCCACTACAGTGGATCAAGGGACCCCTGGGTCCCAGCATCCTCACATACACACTCTGGCCACTAGAGGGAGATAGAGGTACACTACTTGCAGAGCCGTATATCTCTACTGTATACGGCTCTGACTACTTGGGTTATACTGGACTACTACAGCAGTCTACATGCCTGAAGTCATATGAAGTCATGAAAAAACAGTGTGTGTTGACAATTCAAGTCAAATGAGGGCATTGTGTTGCATTGAGCTGCAGTGTGTTCTGTTGAGTTGCATTGTGCATTGAGCTGCATTGCGTTGTGTTGAGTTGCATTGTGTTGTGTTGAGGTGCATTGCATTGCATTGTATTGAGCTGTATTGCGTTGTATTGCATTGCGTTGCGTTGAGTGTATTGTGTTGTGTTGGTGGGTCCCTGCTGTTTATACACAATAGTTTATTTCTGACATGCATCCTCCTCTCAATCTCAATCTGTGTTTGTGTCAATCAGCTGTCACCTCTCATGTTAGTTGTCATCTCAGAAGGCTGTTACCTTGGTTATTTTGGGCCGTCCTTCCCCTGTAACTGTCCATTGGCTGTTTTGCAGAGACAGGCTTGTTTTGACCTGAAGGAACACCACCTCCAACTGCTAGTCTACCCAGCCAAACAAACTATACATCACATCACAACATCAACATCAAATTTGACTCCTTATCTCTTGTTTCTACCAAAGATTTCTACCAAAGCAACAAACATGGGTGTCACGATTGATGACCAGCTGACCTTCTCTGACCATGTTGCCTCTGTCGCTCGGTCATGCCGGTTTGCACTATTCAATATAATCAGGCCATACCTAACACCATGCACTTCCCTTCTTTTACTTCCTTCTACCCTCCTCTCCTTCTGCCCTCCTCTCCTTTTACCCTCCTCTCCTTTTACCCTCTTCTATCCTCCCATCCTACTGCCACTATCTGCTTTCATTATGCATTCAATACTAGTACTTGAACTTCTACGCTCTCATCTTCTGGTAATCTCATAGTGTTTGTGGAGTAGTATTTATTGGTAGTCCCAGTGTTTGTGGAGTAGTATTTATTGGTAGTCTCAGTGTTTGTGGAGTAGTATTTATTGGTAGTCTCAGTGTTTGTGGAGTAGTACCGGTATTTATTGTTCCCCTAAGGTCTCATGGTGTTTGTGAAGTAATATTTATTGGTAGTCTCCGTTACGACTCTGTGCTCCTTCAGGCCTTCTCCTGTCAGTGCACGGGCAGGGCTGGACCTGGTTGGGCTAATGCCCTCATTGATTACACCTATGGTTAGGGTGGGGCTACTGTATATAAGGGGTTTCCTATCTCTCTCATTAGGCACTTTTCTTCATTCTTGTAGGCACTCACTTTGATTCTCTCACACTTGCACTTTGCTCTCTCTCTCCCCTCATTTCTAACTCTACCTCTCTTTCTTTGTCTTTAGGCCTACTTCATCTAGCTTCTCACATACTGACCCTCTTTACATCCATACACGCATGCCACCACTCCCATTCATTTCCCCCTAGACATTTTACTAGTAACCTTGTGCTTTACTTTAATAAATTAATATATTTGGTTTGAACCTTGTTGTCAGTGTCCCTCTTTATGTTTCGGTCTGGGAACGAGCCGGCCGTAACATCTCATAGTGTTTGTGGAGTAGTATTTATTGTTATTCTACAGTCTCATGGTGTTTGTGGAGTAATATTTATTGGTAGTCTCATAGTGTTTGTGAAGTAGTGTTTATTGGAGTAGTATTTATTGTTATCCCAAGGTGTCCTTTGCAGTGTAGCTTGAATGTCAGTCCTCATTGTATATGTGGCTTTGGATTTTGTATGCTACATTTGAATAAATGTAAATGTTCTGGAGATGAAAACGCATAGACAGTGCTGTTATGAGCCTGTAGGTCCCGTCTCTGACCCTAACCCTGTTTATTCTTAAATTATTTCATGGCCAGGCCTAACTGAATACTTCAAATATGGTGATGTACTTCAAATACTTCAAATGTGGTCATTAGTTTCTCTATGAGGTAGTACCTCTCAGTGATGCTAACCAGGAACTAAAGCCTGTAGAACTGCCATGAAATACAAACGTTGCAGCCTTATGTAGCATATCATCACCCTGTTATTAGGCAACATAGGTTTCCTCATACTTACAAACTAATGTGTTGCTATATTAGTGCTAACCCATGTCACAGACCACCCCTGTCCTTTGGATGTTTCGACAGGCACTGTGAATCATATCTAAATATTACAGATGAAATCAAATGTAGATACTGTAAGTCAGATCTAGACATCACAGCATCTGCAGCCCTCTAGTGTCTGTGTTGACATGGTCGGTGCTATCCACAGCTCACTCTTTATGGATTGTCTAATGTAAGCCTCTCTTCAACCATTTCAACGCAATTTGACCGATTTAATCCTATTTGGATTAGCTTAATCCAAATTCTTGTGGTACCTGACTTGTATATAGAGGTAAAAATGTGATGTGACAGCAGGTTTAGATAAGAAGGCCTCTTTTGACATTGAGGACCTCAGGGAGCGCAGCCACAGTAGACAGTAAACTCGGGGTTACCATGAGCACCGGTATATTAGCTACTGTAACCATGTGAGATACCCAGGTGTTGAACCCAAGTGTTGGGGGTTGGGGTGGGGGTGTGGTGTTGGAGGCTTAGTTGGTTGGTTGTCACCAGGATGCAGAGCTAGAGTTCAGTAGGGTGACAGCTGCAGGGAAGAAGCTTCCTCTGAACCTGCTGGTTTGGGTGCGGGGAGATAATAATGATGATGATGGTGGTGGTGGTTATAGGATAATAATGATGATGATGATGGTGATGGTGATGGTTAGGATAATAATGATGATGATGTGAACTCCGTGTGAGTCTCATGAGGAGATGTGGGTCAGTTGGGGAATCAGGTCAGTGTATGTCAGAGGTCGAGCAGTCTTGTCCTCACGTGCTTTAATCTTCTTACAGTGCGTCTTCCACAGTTCCTGGCATACACACACACTTACACGCACACACACACACACAGACCCCCGTTAGCACACCCTCGTAGAGGCTGAGACACAGTTTACACACTTCAGAAGACATTGTCTCTGTCAGTCACTGTATCAGGTGACTGGTGATTGATAGGTGATTGATAGTTTACCAGAACAGAGGAGGCAAAGACATTCATCCATCACACACACACACACACCACTCCCGTGAGGCCATCTCTTACACACACACACCCCTCCTGTGAGGCCATCACACACACACACCCCTCCCGTGAGGTCATCCCCCACACACACACACCCCTCCCGTGAGTCCAGGGCAGCAGACACTAAGCAGGATTAGCGTCCTGCAGAGGAGTGCCACAGGAAGAGATATCTACTCTGTGCCATCGCACTCAGACAGCCCAGCGCAGGTAAAAATAACCTTCCACCTCACCACGTCTCACGGGATCACCACGCCAACCCACACCTGGAAACCGGGTCAGTGGGAGGCTCAGTAAAGGCCGGGGAGATTAAAGTTTATTTGTAAATTAAGGATGTTTAAATAAAGGGTGTTTCATATTAGTAAATAAAGGGCGGCTCATATGGGTTGTGCCCAGTTTGTGGAGTCCATGATAGTTTATCATGATAGTTTTTTCAGGCTGGGGGTCCAGGAGTATTTGTTGGTATTTGTTGTTTTAATGCTGCAGCATTAAAGAGTGGTCAGGTCAGGTGTGTTGCTGAGAGGTCTTTACTCTTTGTTCCTCTTCAGATTGTTCAAGTGATGACACACACACACACACACACACACACACACACACACACACACACACACACACACACACAGCAACCCCAGATCAGCAACAGGCAGCCTGATCCTTCAATGCTGCGTCTCTCCTGCTCCTCCTCCAGCTCAGGATGGTACAGTCCGTTAGCCCGCACCCCTTGGATGGCCTGTGGTGGTTCACTCCTGATTTGCTCATGCTGGCTGAATGATTGTGTGTGTGTGTGTGTGTGTGTGTGTGTCGGGCAGCAGCCCTCACTGAAAGGACGTGCGTGTCTGTGAGTGTGTGTGTGTACTCTAAGAAAGGGGTTTGTGGATTACACTCTCGGAGTGAAGATTAACACACTTTAGGGGCAACTCTGCGGACGCAGTCATGTACTGTGTGCACCCCAACACTCCGTCTGGCAACTCCCGTGTGCACTACTACAACGGCAAGACTGTGAGTACCCTCTCTTCTTTTCATGAAGTCACTGCCTTGCTTTGTGTGTGTGCATGTGTGTCTCTCTCTTTCTGTCTGTCTCTCAGTTCCATTCCAAGTGAGTTTAGTTTATTGGCATGACTGTGTGTTTCTTTCTCTTTCTTTCTGTCCTATTTTTGCTGTCAGTGTTTGAAGCATTGAATGCACGCTGTCAACACAGCCTCTGTTGTGCTTTGTTTATCATGTAAAGGAAACTTTTCAAGCGCCAATGTGTGTTTGGGGAGAACTGGATAAGTTTCTCTCGTAGAACAATCGTGTCTGAAAACTACTCTAAAGATGGGAAATGAGTCTAAATGTCTGTGATGTGAGGTAATGCTAAGGACAGAAAGCTCACTGGTTTCGAAGGTATTCTTCTGACGCAGTGTGAGGAGAGAGGAAAGTTTATGTACAGCGTGACGAGAGAGGAGAGTCCAGAGCTGAGCTCCGAATGCCAGTGTGTGTTGGAACAGCTCTACATCAGTGTGTGTTGACATCACAGCTCAGGGCTACATCAGTGTGTGTTGACATCACAGCTCAGTGCTACAAGTCTAAATCGTCTGGAGGTGGATTTACCTGTCATACTAGGCTACTGGATTATATGCTGCACATGAGATATTCACAGAGTTGAAAACAGGCTGTGATTGGATACAAAGTCAGTGTTATTGTGGTAGAATTTTGTCCTGTGATGGTATCTTAGCAGTTCCTACATGTTGAATTGCCTGAGTGTTGGCATTAAAATTTACGTTTTTATTATTACACTAGCATAGCTGTGCGTGTGAAACGTTAGTAAACCTCACTTCCTGACAACTTAAGAGTAGTGCTGGCATGAAAACTAGCAGCCTGGGCTTTTAGCTCGATTGACAGCACGCTCAACTCCAGATCCGAGGTGTTGCTGTTCGCAGGTTCAAGTCTGGACGTGTGCAGGGCTGGACCGCGCAGTTCAACACAACACAGATTACATGTGTACCTGTCATAAAGCCTGTGCCAGTTAGCATGTTAGCATGTAGACTACCTGTCATAAAGCCTATGCCGGTTAGAATGTTAGCCTGTACCTGTCATAAACCCTATGCCGGCCCGGTTGGCAAGTTAGCCTGTACCTGTCATGAAGTTTGTGCAGGTTAGCATGGTAGCATGTACCTGTCTTGAAGTTTGTGCAGTTAGTTTAGTAAGTTAGTGTGAACCTGTCAGTGTGTTCCTGTTGTGTCCATGCGGTTAAGCATGCTAACCTGTACTTGTCATGAAGTTTGTGCAGGTTAATACAGATCATAAAGCCTGTGCTGGTTACCATTGTAGCCTGTACCTGTCATAAAGCCTTTGTGGAGCAGGCTGTGGAGCTTGACCTGGCAGCAGACTTAAGCCTGCTCTTCACCACATTACAACAGTTCCAGAGAAGGCTTTGATCTGGGACAGAGTAAGTGTTTCCAGACGCGAACTGCTCTCTGAACGAGGGGGAAATTGGTTGCAGGTGTTTGGGACTGAACTTCAGAAAAACAGGCAGGGACAGGGAATACTGTTAAATAATGAGTCTAGATCTTTAAAGATTTTTTAGACTCTGCGTATATTATAAATAACAGGCAACTTCAAAAGAGGCATGGAGCTGTTCTCTCTGTGTGTGTGTGTGTGTGTGTGTGTGTGTGCCTACAGTATGTGTGGAAGGGGGCTGGTATGTGAAGGGAGGGAGGGTGTGTATGTGTCATTAGTGAGTCGCTTGGTTAGCCTGGTTAGCTGGCTGAAGCGGGACAATTGGCTTTATCTGGCGCCATCTGCTGTGTGTATGTGTGTGTGTGGGGGGGGGGGGGGCAGGGGGGGGTATAGATGGGGCGGGGCTTTGTGTTTACCTGGCAGCAGACAGTCGACCCAAGCGAAGGCCAAGCGAAGGACGGGGGCGGGGCTACAGGCATTTTGTCTCGCCCTCCACATGTGTCTGTGAATGAGAGCGCTCTGGAGAGCATTGTGGGGGCTGCTGGGAAAATCCACTTGCTATTGATGTCGTGGGGGAAAGCTTGTGTTCATTTCCTGGGGGCCACATTAAAGCCACACACACACACACACACACACACACACACACACACACACACACACAGGGTTTGAAAGGGCCACATCAAAGCCACGAGGAGATGGACCAGGTGCAGACCTCTCCAACCCTCTGTGTGTGTGTGTGTGTGTGTGTGTGTGTGTGTGTGTGTGTGTGTGTGTGTGTGTGTGTGTCCGGAGTGTGTTTCTGTTTTTTGTGTGTTAAGAGTGTAACTGGTCCTGTTTTTATGTCTGTATGAGGGTGCGCTTATCTGTCTGTGTGTGTGTCTGTGTGTGTGTGTGTGTGTGTGTGTGTGTGTGTGTGTGTGTGTGTGTGTGTGTGTGTGCATGCATCCATGACCAAATGAGATTTCAGATTAAGATGTGAATTGTATGTAAACACGACTAAGTGACCTCACATGCAGTGAATGGCAGTGGACTGGAGCTTGTTTATACCCCTCACACACACACTCCTCTCTGGTCCCCCACACACACACACACACACTCCCCTCTGTTTCAAGCTTTAAAACTATATTAAGAAAAGGTATAAGTGTGGCCACAATCCGGCTGTGGCATGGAGGGAGGGGTTATGCATACTGTATGTGCTAATATAGCACGCAAACAGCGAGGCAGTAAAACAGTGGTAAAAAGTGGCTAGTGGACAGACAGTACCCAAACATGGGGAGGGTGGAGAGGCAGACAGACTATGCGGAGAAGTCTATCTCTCCTCTTCCCTTAAGTGAAGCATTGAACAGTTCAATGGCCCTGGGGACAAATGACTTCCTCAGTCTGTCTGTTGTGCAAGGCAGTGAGCGAAGTCTCCAGCTGATCAGGCTCTTCTGCTTTACAATAGTGCTGTGGAGTGGATGACACTCATTGTCCAAGATGTTGATCAGTTTGTTCAGGGTCCTTTTGTCAGATATTGAAGTGATGCACTCCAGTTTAGCTCCCACTACAGAGCCAGCTTTCCTTACCAGCCTGTCAAGTCGCCCAGCATCCTTCTTCTTTGTGCTTCCTCCCCAGCATACCACTGCATAGAAGAGGACGCTGGCAACAACAGACTGGTAGAACATCCTGAGGATCTTGCTGCACACATTGAAGGACCGCAGCCTCCTCAGGAAGTACAGCCTGCTCTGCCCTTTCTTGTAGAGTGTGTCAGTGTTGGCTGACCAGTCCAGTTTATTGTCCAGGTGGAGACCCAGATACTTGTAGGTGCTTACCACCTCCACATTGGCCCCATCAATGGAGACTGGTAGCAGAGTGGTCTTAGACCTGCGGAAATCCACCACCATCTCCTTGGTCTTTGAAGTGTTGAGTTGAAGGTGATTGAGCTTGCACCATTGCACAAAGTCCTCCACCAGGCTCCTGCTCCTCCTGCTCGTCCCTGATACACCCCACAATTGCAGTATCGTCAGAAAACTTCTGCATGTGGCATGACTCGGTGTTGTAGCAGAAGTCAGATGTGTACAGGGTGAACAGGACTGGAGAGAGCACAGTTCCCTGTGGCGCTCCGGTGCTGCTGATCACAGAGAGACAGTTCTTCAGTCTGACGAACTGTGGTCGCTCGGTCAGGTAATCTGTAATCCAGGTTACCAGGTGAGCGTCCACACCCATCTGTAAGAGCTTGTCTCCCAGTCTGAGGGGTTGGATGGTGTTAAAAGCACTTGAGAAATCAAAGAATATGATTCTCACAGCACTTTTCCCCTTGTCTAGGTGAGAATGTGTCCTGTGTAGAAGATAAGTGATGGCATCGTCCACACCCACTTTCTCCTGGTATGCAAACTGTAACGGGTCTATACCTGGGGTCTGAGCATACCTAAGACCAGTCGCTCCATTGTCTTCATCACATGTGATGTTAGAGCGACAGGCCTGTAGTCAATAAGCTCACTAGGGTGTGGCTTCTTAGGGACGGGGTGAGACGTCTTAGGGACGGGGTGATGATGTCTTCCACAGTGTTGGAACTTGTCCGAGACGTAGACTCAAGTTGAAGATGTGCTTCAGTGGCTCCCCTATTCAGCAGCACAGGCCTTGAGTAGCCTTGGACACAGTCTGTCAGGCCCGGCTTCCTTCTTGGGACGAAGTTTCTTTAGTTGAACCCTTACTTGATCTGCTGTGATGATGGGGGGGGGGGGGGGATCTGTGTGTCTGATGGCTGTTGACTGAAGTCGTTGTCACCTCATTGTTCATGGTTGCCATGTGGGGGATGGGTGCAATATCCAGTGATGGTGGGGGTACGATAGCCTGTGATGGTGGAGGTGAGTGTTGCACTGGTATTGAGGGGGTGGGGGCTGGGGGATGACCACCACCTTGATGTCCCTGTCAAGGCTGCCATGGTCGTGGACACCTCAACAGGCACAGGCAAGGAGGCGTCAGGCGGGGGCAGGGCATGAGGTGATGGTGGCTTAGGTCGTTGGGTGTCACCGGGATGCAGAGCTGGAGAGACTGGGAGACTGGGAGGTGGGGGTAGGGCAGGCACGCAAACAAGAGCAGTTCTGCATGGCATGTGTGTGCACATATGTGTGTTGCAGGAATACACTCCACCTTCCGTGTAGTAGAGAGAGTCTAATAAACATGCTGTGTGTGTGTGTGTGTTGCAGGCATATGCTCCACCTTCCGTATCAGAGGGACTCTCTCCGTCACATTCCTCCACCAAACTGCCTGGCACCGCCATCAGCAGCTCACTGCTGGGTAAGGGTATACAGCGCTTAGTGTGTGTGTGTGTGTGTTTGTGTGTGTTGATGCATAGAAGTGTGGTGTTGAAGACAGTGTACCTCCCAAGGACGGTGAGGTGCTCTTTGGGGAGCGTGTGTTTCCTGTTCGGCCTGTAATCCACTTCACACTCAAGGTCTGTTTCCTCAGCTGCTCTCAGTCCAGCAGCCAACGGTTCATTCTTCACACCAGCAATGCCGAGCTCAGACCCCAACGTTTCATTCACACCAATGCAGAGCTCAGACCCTAACGGTTAATTCACACCAATGCAGAGCTCAGACCCCAACGGTTCATTCACACCAATACAGTGCTCAGACCCCAAACAGAGATGCGTCATTCTGAACATGTTGAGGTTGCACGGGCGTTGTGGTTGCACGGGCGTTGGGATTGCACGGGCGTTGGGATTGCACGGGCGTTGTGGTTGCACGGGCGTTGGGGTTGCACAAGTGTTGGGGTTGCACGGGCGTTGGGGTTGCACGGGCGTTGGGGTTGCACAGGCGTTGGGTCGTGCTTTATACACACCAGAAGCTGTTGCACACATATTTGTTCTCAGACTGTCACACTGTGATGTTTTTGAAACATTTGTTTCTGACCTAGTGATGTGTGCTGGTGTGAACCCTGTGAACTCGCTCCGTTGCTGACACACTTCTCTGTCATCCTGTCAGATGGAGCCACCAACTCTCCCAACCTCTGGAGCTCGTCCAATGGGATCACACTGTCGGGTCACGGAGCCACGCTGGGGACTCAGTGCGCTGGCCAATCACTGTCAGGAAACTATGGCAACGTGCCATCACACAAGCGGCAGGTAAAGTCTAAGGGAGCCAGGAAACGTCTAACACACACGACACACACACACACACACACACACACACACACACACACACACACACCACACACACCACACACCACACACACACACACACACACACACACACACACACACACACACACACCACACCGCAGGGCCAGGGACACACACACACCACACACACACACACACACACACCTCACACACCGCACACACACACCACACACACCACATCCACCGCAGGCCAGAGACATACAGGGTCATAAAGGGCACTCTGTCTGACGTGGGCATTAAATAGGAATGTGGATGTTTTTCCAATGGAAATGGAAAATGTGTACTTCTTTTCAGAGTTTGTCTCCTCATGCCATGTCGATGTCCAAGGCCAATAAGAGCCTCCCACCCATGTCCACCTTCCACCGGACCAGCGGCAGCAAAGCTGTGGCCACAGGAGCCCAGCGCTTCATCGGTGAGAAAAACAACACAGCACGCAGAACACACACGCAGAGGGACCAAAAACACACACACACACACACACACACACACACACACAGACCAAACACACACACACACACACAGGGACCACACACACAGGGACCAAACACACACACGCAGAGGGACCAAACACACGCACACACAGAGCGACCAAACACACACACACACACACACACACACACACACACACACACACACACACACACACACACACACACACACAAAACATACTCACAGACCAAAACATGCTTACAGACCAAAACAAACTCACAGACCAAAACAAACTCCCACATTAATCAGAATTACACATTGATCACTGAGCTCATTTCAAGAGAAAAAAACGATCCACACTCAGAACAAGAGCAGTTCTTTCTGAAGGTCCTTTTTCTGATGAGCTGTTTGTGCTTTTGCTCTTAGCATCTGAAGGCTCTCAGACTGGGGACGCTCTGGGCAAAGCGCTGGCCTCGGTGAGTGTGTTAACGGTGAAGGGGTACACACACACATACACACACACACACCCACACACACACACACACACACACACACACAGGCTCAGGGGCTGGAGACACGTAGTGTGGGTGTCATGTGGGATGTACAGTATGTGCTAGTTGTGGTGTAGATGGTATGGAAATGCATATGTTTTGTACAGGTTAAAACTATGTACAGGGCCTACATTTCAGCGTTTCACATTTCAGGATTGCAGGTATTGCGCATTATTTATTTAAGTCTCTGCTAAATTCCCGGACACATTTCACAGCGCTGTCTGATAACGTTAATCTAACAATGGAGCGGCGTGAATACGGTACTATTGACTGGACGGACCAACTTCTGAACATAGCCCCATGCAGAGACACACGCGCACAGGACCATTTTGCGGGTGCCTCTCTCTCTCTCTCTCTCTCTCTCTCAGCAGGATTTGTCACCGCTGAAGTATGTATGAATGTAGATTGGGTATATATTGGCTATAGATACATTGTGTGTGTGTGTGTGTGTGTGTGTGTGTGTGTGTGTGTGTGTGTGTGTGTGTGTGTGTGTTTCAGATTTATTCTCTAGACCCGAGTGGCAGCTTTAGCTCCAGTGCGTCCACTCCAGTCAGGTCTCAATCCCCCCTCACCGCAACCACAGGTAGGCCTACGCACACACACACAGACACACACACACACACACACACACACACACACACAGATAAACACACACACACACACGAACACACAACTTTAAGCGGTTAGCCTTAGTATGTTCTTAGTTGTGATTATATTAATGTATATACAGACACTTGAGGAACACAACGACCGAAAATTTGGCAGCCTTAACCCTTATCCCCCTACACACACACACACACACACACACACACATACATACAGATGCACACACACATGCTTACACATAGATTGTAATGTATCATATGGGCTGTATGAATGTAGATTGTGTAAATATTGTGTATAGATGAATTCTGTGTATGTGTGCATGTGTGTGTGCGCGTGTCTGTGTGTGTTTCAGGATCTAGTCCGTGGCCACCTGTGACTGTGCAGACCATCCTTCCACCATGCTATGACACCATGCTGCACTCTGTGGTAAAATTCTGTACTGCAACTGCTATATTACAGTTATCACAATATTACAGCTATCACAATATTACAGTTATCACAATATTACAGCTATTACAATATTACCGGTATCACAATATTACAGGTATCACAATATTACCGTTATCACAATATTACAGTTATCACTTTATTACAGTTATCACAATATTACAATTATTTCTACATTACAGTTATACTGTTATCACTACATTACAGTTACTGCTATATTGCAGTTACCACTATATTACATTATAACTATTATAACCATTATTACTGTATATGTGTCTGTGTGTGTGAGAGTCTGTATTTATACTGTATATGTGTGTGTGTGTTTGAGAATTGTGTGTATGTGTGAGTGTGTGTGCGTGAGGTCCAGTGAGCTGCATAATCTGTAACGCCCTCTCCTTTGTGCCGTATAGATGGAGGACCGGTTGGACAGACTGGACGACGCCATTCATGTCCTGAGGAACCATGCTGTGGGCGAGCCCTCCAGCACCTTAACCAATGAGCTGCACAGCCCTCTGCCTCTCCCTGGCCACGGACCAATCACTGCCATACGACCAAATTTCTCCACAAGCCAATCCTCCCCAGTGGTAAAATCAGATTCATGTGTGTGTGTGTGTGCGCGTGTAGTATGTATGTGTGTGTGTGTGTGTGTGTGTGTGTGTGTGTGTGTGTGTGTGTGTGTGTGTGTGTGTGTGTGTAGTATGTATGTGTGTGTGTCTGTGCGTATGTGTGTGTGTGTGTAGTATGCATGTATGTGTGTGTGTGTGTGTGTGTGTGTGTGTGTGTAGTATGTGTGTGTGTGTGTGTGTGTGTGTGTGTGTGTGTAGTATGTATGTATGTGTGTGTGTGTGTGTGTGTGTGTGTGTGTGTGTGTGTGTGTGTGTGTGTGTGTCTCGGTCATAGAGCAGCGGTGTGACTATCCACACTACCCAGGTCAGCTCAGATCTCCTGCATATTTTCCACATGCATAAGGCCTGGCAGGAGCTGATGGCCTGAAATAGACAGAGAACAAGACAACCCTACTACTACAGGGTCACCTTTACACACACACACACACACACACACACACACACACACACACACACACACACACCCCATTGCACAGGCCCGAAAACTGAACCTAAGAGACACTTGGATTGTGTGTTTGTGTGTGTGTGTGTGTGTGTGTGTGAGACCCTGCAGTATAACGGAGCTGTTTCTGCTCAGACAAACTCAGCTGCAGCGAGGGAAGAGTTCTATTCCAATGAACAGAAGGATATCAGAGAACTCTCCATCCTTTATGTCCTCCAAAGAGGGAGGGGGAGAGACAGAGAGAGAGGGAGAGAAAGAAAAGAGATAACTCTAGCTTCTTACTTTCCCAGAAAGAGAGAGCAAAAGAAATAGTGAAAGAATGTGTCCCGGAAGGCATTAGGGTCGTTTGTGGAGTTTCAAAGGAAAGGATTGATTTGGATTGGATTTTATTTTAGCGTGTGTTTGTGTGTGTGTGTGTGTGTGTGTGTGTGTGTGTGTGTGTGTGTGTGTGTGTGTGTGTGTGTGTGTGAGAGAGAGAGAGAGAGAGAGTGTGCAATTAAGTGAGTGAGTGTTTGTGTTTGTGTGTGTGTGTGTGTGTGTGTGTGTGTGTGTGTGTGTGTGTGTGTGTGTGTGTGTGTGTGTGAGTGTGCAACTAAGTGAGTGAGTGTTTGTGTGTGTGTATGTTTGTATGTGTGTGTGTGTGTGTGTGTTTGTGTGTGTGTTGTCTGTGAGTCCCCACCTGTCAGATGTAGTCTGTGGTCTCACCTGCCTCTGATCTGAATCCACAGGTAGGACCAGCGAGAGGTGAACCAGCCAATCCCTCTCCTCTTTCCACCCCCAGGATCCCGCCTACAGCAGACCTGACCAATCAGGGAGATGGATTTCGAGGTTAGCCCCAGATGTTCTCCTTCCCTTCCCTTCATTCTGCCTGTGAGTGCAACAGAGTTGCGTCCACATCAGTGCACCAGCTGCTCGGCTGCACTGTCCGCCTGCTGTGCTGTCCACCTGCTGTGCTGTACGCCAGCTGCACTGTTCGCCAACTGCGCTGTTCACTAACTGCGCTGTTCGCTAACTGCGCTGTTCTCTAGCTGCGCTCTCCTGTCCGCTAGCTGCGCCGTCCGCTAGCTGCACCATCTGCTAGCTGTACTGTATGATAGCTGCGCTGTTCGCTAGCTGTCCTGTCCGATAGCTGCGCTCTACTGTCTGCTAGCTGCGCTCTCCTGTCTGCTAGCTGCGCTGTCCTGTCCGATAGCTGCGCTCTCCTGTTTGCTAGCTGCGCTGTCCTGTCCAACAGCTGCGCTCTCCTGTTTGCTAGCTGCGCTGTCCTGTCCAATAGCTGCGCTGTCCGCACCACATATGGGACCCCATTTGCCAGTCTGCTGTAACGTTAAATCAACTCTAGCGGAGCCAAGTCCCCCTCAGACAGACACCTCTGGGTCCCATGTTAAGGATACGGCCCCTTGGGGAGAGGAGTGTATGTGTGTCTGTGTGTGTGTACGTGTGTATGAGTGTGTGTGTGTGTGTGTGTGTGTGTGTGTGTGTGTGTGTTTCTGTTGTGTCTCCTATCCTCCCCTCTGCTTCTGACTGCTTCTCTCCCTTCTCTCCTCTCTGTGATGTAACAGGAATTGACTCACTGCTGCTTCCTGCGGCACTGCCTGTGGGGTTGGGGTCCGCAGCCAGAGTGCCCCTGGTGCTGAAGGTGGAGACCATGGAGGGGCATACACACACTCACACACACTCCTCCTGTGAGTTCAGGTCAGATGAAGACAGCGACGCCAGAGAATCCAAAACACCAGGGGAGATGACCACCAGGAACAGGTCAGAACACACCAACGCACACACACACACACACACACACACACACACACATACACACACACACACACACACACATACACACACACACACACACACACACCAGGGCTGTAGTACTCGAGTCCGGTCTTGGACTTGCTCTTTCTATGGTCTCGGACTTGTCTCGGACTCGCTAGTATTTGGACTTGGTCTTGTCTCGGTCTCGGCCACTGGTCTTGCCAAATATGGCTTTTGGTCTCGACCGAGTCCAGGTGTCTTTAGGGCCATCAAAATTAACGTGTTAATCGCCGCGATTCATTTTGAAATACATAATGCGTTACAAAACACTCAATAGTGTTTACCTTTGTGGGGGGCTGATGTCACGTAACGGAAGCCGCAAAACCTAAAACCGCAAGCCTGAGAGTTTATTTTACTGTCTGTGGAGTTAGCTGAAGATAAAGAGGAACCAACATTTAGCCAAATAGTAGCTTTACTGCAAACTGCTTTTCACTCTTGTTAGATAACGTTTACAATGTCAAAATCCACCAACAGCAACAGTTACATAAAGACGATACTTTTCGGGTCCTCTCCATTAAGATCCAACTTGAACGTACTCCATTTAATTGAGAGCGCGTCTGAGCGCACACGAGAAGGAGAGAAAACGATTGGCAGGCTCCAGCTGGCTTGTCGTTGTTGATGATAATTGATATCTCCTTTTTAATATAAGAAACTTATAAAAGGAAGGCAACAAAGACGAGGTTAGAGGAGATTGCGGATTTATCCGATTTCCACTACTGACCAGTTATAAACATGTATGACATGTAGGCTGCACTCACTGTGATTTGAAAAATGGACAAAAATATGAAGAGTTGTCTTTGCCTTTGTGTAATGGAACTGGTGAGTCTTGAAGTCTTCAATAATTTGTTTACATGAAGCACATATTATGCCGATTGAAACACATTCCATTCAGATAGCTAGGTGACTGGCTCAGGCTCATCATTCACTTTTAATTGCAAACAGAAAATGTCTAGCTAGCATCATGTCATTACATGCTTCTATTTCCAAAGGAATGAAAACTGTTTATACCAACTTAATATCATGCTTATCATTGTTAATATTGTACAATACATGTGGTACAAACAATATTAGAGCTTGTGTACTATAGGCTATATTTCAATGGAGCTGGTAAAAAAAAGATCATTATGAGAACGTGGCCACAATGGGCTTAAAGTGACAGTGCACCATTTACAAATGAGTTAAACAGCATCAAATGTGTAGTATTTCTTAAGAAATTAATACTTTAAAACACAATTACTGTGTCAGTATTATCATTTAAATAATATAAAAGTGTTTTACTTTTACCTTTGTGGTTACTCATTAATTTTGTGATTTATGTTGTATTTAATATGCCATTTAAGAAGCTTTAGTCTTTAGGAACTTTTTAATTGCGGTTAATCGAGATTAATTCATTTCAAAATATATATTTTGAATCGTTTGACAGCCCTATAATAATATTGGAGAAGGGGAATGGCTACACTTACAAATCCTGGGTGTGTTCACACTGTTTTTGCTTTTAGATAATAATAATAATAACCCAAAATGATTGTCTTGATACTGTCATGCATAAGACTTTTTTCCTATCCTGGACTCGGTCTTGACTCGGACTCGAACCTTTTTGGACTCGGTCTTGTCTTGGACTCGAACCTCTTTGGACTCGGTCTTGACTTGGTCTCGACTAGTCCTGGTCTTGGACTTGTCTTGGACTCGACAAAGGTGGTCTTGACTACAGCCCTGACACACACACACACACACACACACACACACACACACACACACGAGGATTTTTTTCTACTGCCATAAGAGTGGAATCTCTATGCAGTTGCAGGTGCTTCCACAAGAGGGCAGTCTTACTCCACACTACACTCCAATATACAGTGATATTTAAATTCAATTAAAAGCATAAAAAGTGAAATATTGTGAAAGCATAAAGGTGCAGTTATATACATACAGGTGTAGTTAGATGTGTATGTGTGTAGCTAGATGCATACAGGTGGAGTTAGATGTGTACATGTATAGTTAGATGTGTATGTGTGTAGTTAGATGTGTACAGGTGGAGTTAGATGTGTACAGGCGTAACTAGATGTGTACAGGTGAAGTTAGTTGTGTACAGGTGTAGTTAGATGTGTACAGGTGGAGTTAGATGTGTACGTGTGTAGTTAGATGCATACAGCTGGAGTTAGATGTGTATGTGTGTAGATAGATGTGTATGTGTGTAGTTGATGTGCGCACAGGTGTAGTTAAATGTGTATGTGTGTAGTTAGATGTGTACAGGTGTAGCTAGATGCATACAGGTGTAGTTAGTTGTGTATATGTGTAGTTAGATGTGTACAGGTGGAGTTAGATGTGCACAAGTGTAGTTAGTTGTGTACGTGTGTAGCTACATGCATACAGGTGGAGTTAGATGTGTACGTGTGTAGTTAGATGTGTACAGGTGTAGTTAGATGTGTACATCTGTAGTTATGTATATGTGTGTATGTATATGTGTGTGTGTAGTTATGTGTGTTTGTGTGTAGTTAGCTGTACTCCTCATTCTCACACATCTTGCTGTCCCATCTGTGTGTCCAGCAGCATCCACGAGGACGAGGACCTGACCCCGGAGCAGAAGGCAGAGCGGGAGCGGGAGAGGAGGCTGGCCAATAACGCACGAGAGCGTCTGCGTGTGCGCGACATCAACGAGGCGTTTCAGGAGCTCGGCCGCATGTGTCAGCTGCACCTGCAGAGTGAGAAGCCACAGACCAAACTGCTCATACTGCACCAGGCTGTCACCGTCATCCTCAGCCTCGAGCAGCAAGTCAGAGGTGCGTGTGTGTGTGCGTGTGCGTGTGCGTGTGCATGTGCATGTGCATGTAAATTTGCATTTAGTCATTTATCCAAAGCGACTTACAAAAAGGGAAACATTCAAAAAATTGTGAAAGACCCCGACTGTACAACAACATGTTACATTTATATAGCGCTTTTCCCTACACTCAAAGTTCTTCAAGGAAAGGGGGGACCTCACTAACCACCACCAATTGTAGCACCCTCCTGGGTGATGCACGGCAGCCATTATGCGCCAGAACGCTCACCACACACCAAGTTCAGGTGAAGAGTGAGGGAGCGAATGAGCCGATAACAGTGGGGGGATGATTAGGGGGCCAAATTGAAGGAGCCAGGTTAGGAATTTAGCCAGTACACCGGGGAACCCCCTACTCTTTGCGATAAGTGCCATGGGATCTTTAATGACCACAGTGAGTCAGGAACTCGGTTTAACGTCTCATCCAAAGGATGGCATATCCTTCAGTACAGTGTCCCCGTCACTGCACTGGGGCATTGGGATTGATCTTTTTTGGCCAGAGGGAAGACTGCCCCCTACTGGCCACCCACCAACAACATAATTTTCCAAGGAGGTCTCCCATCCAAGTACTAGCCAGGCCCACATCTGCTTCTGATTCAGTAACAGCAAAGACAGCGTATCTGTTGGTCTGGCTGTTGGCTGTACCCTGAGTGTATGTTGTATGTGACCCCTACTCTACCCTGAGTGTGTGTTGTGTGTGACCCCTACTCTACCCTGAGCATGACCTTTGTCGTGACCCATACTCTACCTTGAGCATGACCTTTGTCGTGACCCATACTCTACCTTGAGCATGACCTTTGTCGTGACCCATACTCTACCTTGAGCATGACCTTTGTCATGACCCCTACTCTACCCTGAGTGTGTGTTGCATGTGAGCAGCTCTACCCTGAGTGTGTGTTGTGTGTGACCCCTACTCTACCTGAGTGTGTGTTGTGTGTGACCCCTACTCTACCCTGAGTGTGTGTTGCATGTGAGCAGCTTTACCCTGAGTGTGTGTTGCATGTGACCCCTACTTTACCCTGAGTGTGTGTTGTGTGTGACCCCTACTCTACCCTGAGTGTGTGTTGTGTGTGACCCCTACCCCATGTGACCTTTGCTGTGACCTCCAGAGCGGAACCTGAACCCCAAGGCTGCGTGTCTGCGCCGGCGAGAGGAGAGTGTGACTCCGCCCACTCTGGACCCCCAGTCTGTCCACGCAGCGCTGCACGTCGGCCTGCCGGACACACTCACCGGCCCCCTCTGACCTGGCCAACGGTAACACACACACACACACACACACACCACATACACACGCTACATACACTACACACAACACACACACACTACAAACACTACACACACACACACACAACACACACCACACACACACCACACACACACCACACACATACACACCACACACACACACACTACATACACACGCACCACACACCACACCCACACACCACACACACACACACACACCCCACACACACAACACACACACACACACACACACACATTCATACATACACACATACACACACGCACGCACGCACGCACGCACACACACACACTACACAACATGCTAGTGTACAACACTATACTGCACTACAGAATACACCACAGCCCAACATGGCATGACATTAGATAGATATCACAACACATCCACATGCCTGCCTCTGGATGAGCCCGAGTGAAGTGTATGCAATTATGTGTTTGTCCAGCAGAGGGCGTGATCCACCAGAAGGAGGCCGAGGGACTGACAACAGCCTGTGGACAACACCATGGCGATGGCGTGAACATTCCTGGGGACAGCCCGAAACACATACACGCAGAGAGTCACACACATCACACATACATACACACACACACACACATTCCTGGGGACAGACACACAGTAGCACAGCAATTCCTATGACCAGACTGGAAAAGACTTACTGTAGTCTCCCCCTTAAGTGCACCTTGTGCAGTGAATCAGTATTTGCTTAGAACAATCAGCCACCGTTTAGCAGTGGATATGAATACTACATTCTCACATGACAATCTCACCTCACCCATATTTCTCCCGTGTAGCATGTCCACGCTTGAGAAGTGTTTTTTCTAAAGCCAGTGTGTGTGTGTGTGTGTGTGTGTGTGTGTGTCAACTGGTGATTTGGGTGCCGAGAGGACGTCATAGGACCAGTCATAAAGAATATGGTGTGTCTCTGTGTGCGTGTGTGTTCCATTCCATTTTCTCCATTTTTTTTATTTTATAACATTAGCATCAGTAGATATCTAGTCTGTCCATAAAGCCCACAGTTTGATATTTCTGGTATTCATGACAATATTGGTGTCTGAGACTGCATATGTTGTGAACTAACCCTTTAAACATGCCGTTCCTCTGGTTATCCTCTAACGTCTTACACACCACAGGGCTTCCCAAACTATATCTAGACTATTACCAAAACAAAACAGCTGATTGTCTTCTTTTGAATTCTTTTTTAACTTTACCTCTTCTTATTGTACTTGTTTGTCCAGAGTTCTATTGGAAGGTCACTCGCAGGAGTGCAGACATAAGAGAGATTTTATTATCTAAAACAAAGGTTTAAAACGCTTTCATCTGTATGAGCTAGGCTACAAGCTGAGCATTATAGGATGCAGTATATTAAGTTAGGTTACATGTACTTTTGTAGACATATGACTTGCTCTTTTTATACACTATCACGCTTTCCGCAAAGGTGTCAGTTGAATACATGTCTATGTAGAATTTCGAAATAAAGATACTCAGTGAAAACATTGTGATTTCATTAATTTCCTGCCTGTAAAGATGGGAAGAGCAGCCGATCCCTGAGTGACCTATGATAAGACTGCACATGAGTAGCCACACACACACACACACACACCTGCACATGAGTAGCCACAAGGACTGCAACCTGAGGGACCTATGATAAGACCTGCACATGAGTAGCCACACACACACACACACACACACACACACACAGCCCTGCACATGAGAAGTCACAAGGACTGCAACCATGGATTGATTAGTTGTCAGTTATTAAATAAATCGCCAACGTTTGTTGGCAATTTATTTAATAACTGACAACTAATCAAGTTCGTTTGGTAATCGATTAAAAACTAATCAATAAATCGTTTGGTAATCGATTAAACAGTTTGAGTGAGTTTTTAATGGGGGGAAAAATTTCCTATTCCAGCTTCTTCAATTAGATTTTCTTCTCTGGTTTATTTACTGTTGACAGTATGACAGTGCAATATCACTGAATGTCTTTGGTGTGTGGACAAAACAAGATGTGTGAGGGCGGGATCTGGGGCTTTGATAACACCGGTCGACATTGTTTCACCATTTTCTGACATGTTATAGACACAACACACTCAAATAACAAGTAATTAATAGAATATAAGAACAATGCTCCTAGGGGATTTCACCATCTTGTAAGGGCTTTGAACACAGTTTCATGCTGCATCCACAAATACTGGTGAAAACTCTGCAGAGAGGAAACCATGATCCAGGAATGCTGCCATCTTATCTGGGCCTGAGCTCATGAAAGGTGGACCAAGGTGATGTGGAAAACTGTCCTGTGGTTAGACCAATCAAAATATGTCATTATTTGTAAAGATCATGGACTCTGCATCCTCCAGGTTGAAGGGGAGAGGGACCATCCAACGTGTCATTAGTGGCCAGTTCAAAAGCCAGCATGCATGATGGGGGTACATAGTGCCAATGGCATGGGTGGCTTGCATATCTATTCTGGGGAGGCACAATGAATGATTATTACAGGTTTTGAGCTAATGTTGCCACCCAGACTACATATATTCAGGGAAGGCCTTGAATATTGCATGAAAACAATGCTGCAAACTGCTTTCTGCACATATTACAACAGTAGACTATGGAGAGAAGAGTCCAGGTGCTAAAATGGACCGTTTGCAATCCAGATCTCCTGGTGCATCATGGAAAGAAAAATATAATTAAAAATCCCCCAGCCTGTTGAGCAGCTGAAATCCTATAGGCCAAGAATGAGAACTTATTCTCAAAACTGCAACAACCGGTATACTCGGTTCCAAAATGTGTAGAGACTGTTGTTAAAAGAATAACTGATGCAAAAGTGGTAAACATGCATCTGTCCCAACTTTTTTTAGATGTGTTGCTGACATCAAATTCAAAATATTTATTTAAAACAACAACAACAAAACAATAAAATACCTCTGTTTCAACAACTATACATGTTGTCACTATTCTCAATTCGATACATGGTTAACGTGTTTTGCAAATCATAGCATTCTATTTTTATTTACATTTAACATAGCGTCCCAAATTTTCTGGAAATGGAGTTGCACGTCTTAGTAGATGAGATGAGTTTGCTGTATCATGCGATGGTCGGTCTTAAGTTGTGAACATGGGCTCGTTCTTGAGAAGGGCGTGTTGCTCCTCTGGGATTGCGCAGCATTTTTGGTGATGGTTCAGAGAGCTGTCATCCCTGCCCACTGGGTGTCCGCGGGAGCAGAAGGAGTCTTTCATTTCAGACTTTGAATTACTTCTTCAGCGATTCTCCTATCTGTGCGCTGCCAACATGAACAGCTGAAACTTGGCATCGCAATTATTATTTCCTTCTAAAACAACAAAACCGTTAAATTATCAAACGACCTTCCAAAGCGCTGGCGAGGACATTGGTAAGTAGGGTACACGCCGCTCTTCTCCATAGCTGTCATACTTTATACATCGAGTTTGTGTATGTGTGTATGAGAGAGAGAGAGAGAGAGAGAGAGAGA
>NC_055967.1:22503720-22718720 GCF_018492685.1 Alosa sapidissima
AGCATCATCCACAGTGAGAGAGAAGAAAGGTCCGTGTGTAGTAGCATCGTCCACAGTGAAAGAGGAGCGAGGTGTGTGTGTGTGTAGCATCAGAGGGACAGGAGCCTGTGCCGTACCCCAGAGGACCATGACCCGCAAGTGTGCCCTCAAGCATGGCATCTTCAAGGAGTTCCTGGCCGAGCTGCTGGGCACGTTCGTGCTGGTGGTAAGAACAAGCCTAACGCGCTCCTGCCCTCCCTCTGTCCGTCTGTCCGTCTGTCTGAGTCAACTTGCCGTATGTCCTGAGAGAAACGTCTTCAGGCTTTATGAGTTGTGTTGTGTTACAAAGTTTACTACAAGCACTTTCAGACGCTTAGAATGATGAAAATTGTTTTATGATTGTTTGTTATTTGTGATTGTTTTATTGATTGTTTTATGTCTGGGTTGCCATTGTGTTTCTATTTCTGTAGATGAAGTTTGAGTACTGCTGTTGTTGTTCATGTTTGGATGACCATGAGGCTGGGATGGACTCAGATTGTAGCAATGATACACTCCTCTCCTCACCCTCTCCTCTCCTCCTCTGTGCAGTTGTTTGGCTGTGGTTCCGTGGCCCAGACGGTTCTAAGCAGGAACACGCTAGGGGAGAGCCTCACCATCCACATCGGCTTCACCACTGGCCTCATCATGGGGGTGTACGTGTCTGGAGGAGTATCAGGTACTAAACACACACCACACATGCCGACACACACCGCCACACACACTACACACACACACTTACAAAAAATAGCTGCACTACTTCAAGTGTCAAAACTTAAGTTATTGAATGAATTAATGAATGAATGTACAGTAAATGAATGAACAAAACACAACTTGCCCACTCACACTAAGTGGATAATAAATAGCCTATCTAATGTAGATAACGTGCTGGGTAACAGTGCAATCTGCATCATAAAAAAAGTTTAGCTGCATTTAAGACTGTTATTGGTTTGGGAAAGAAGTTATTCCTAAATCTATTAGTATTTTTGTTAGGTTGGAGAAACATGGTCTTTGACAAACATACTATCAGTGTCATTGGAAAGAGAAAATAATGTACTGTAGGTTAGTGTGTGCACTGCAGCTGGTGTAGGCTACAATATGATAGTGTAGTGTGTAGGCTAGAGCATGATAGCGTAGGCTATAGATAGAGGGGGTGATCCCTATGTTCCCCGGTCGGGGTTATGGTTAGGGTTTTACAAAAGGGTCCTATGTTTCCCGGTCCCATACAAAGCGGGGAACATAGGACCCGGGGAACATAGGTAGAGTATGATAGCGTAGGCTAGTATAGAATATGATAGCAGTGTAGAGTATGATAGCGTAAGTTAGAATAGAATATGATAGCGTAGGCTAGTGTAGAGTATGATAGCGTAGGCTAGTGTAAAGTATGATAGCGTAGGTTAGAATAGAATATGATAGCGTAGGCTAGTGTAGAGTATGATAGCATAGGCTAGTGTAAAGTATGATAGCGTAGGCTAGCGTAGAGTATAGGCTAGTGTAGGCTAGAATATGATAGTGTAGGCTAATGTAGGCTAGAATATGATAGCGTAGGCTAATGTGTACTCTGCAGCTGGTTGTTGATGTGATGTCCTGGCTTACATGGCAAGCCCGCTCACATGTGAGTGCCAGTGGAAAGAAACTATTGATGGAGAGATCCCTGGACCAGATCAATCAGTGAAAAAGATCAGGGGCGTTTTCAGTATCAATCGAATTGAAAGTTAAATCTCATGAGAACACAGCCTCTTTAGCTGAATAGAAGATTGATCAGATTTGCAGAACAGGGTTGCACTGATGTCATTTCACACTGAATGAAACGTGACAATTGTCATTGTAAAAAATACACCCATTTTCTAACATAAATATATATTCTATATTTTTGTCCTGTCGTCATCGGTAACTAAAATAAACTTCTTCATTTTACACACGGTAAATTGTGATTGGGCTCAAGCAGACCCACGTGTTTGTTTCAGATTCCAGACTCGTGTGTGTGTGTGTGTGTTTGTGTATGTGTGTGTGTGTTTATGGTTTATGTGTTTATATGAGTGCGTATACTTTGTATGCATGCATGTGTGTGTGTGTGTGTGTGTGCATCTTTATGGGTGTCTGTGTGTGTTTATGGGTGTTTGTGTGTGTTTATGAGTGCATGTACTATGCATGTATGTGTTTGTATATGTGTTTGTGTGTGTGTGTGTGTGTGTATGTGTGTGTAATTGATTAGTCAGAGCTCATCTGTAGTAGTCTGGCAGAGGTCAGATATTGCCCTGGGCGCTGAACACAGTCCTGTGAGCTACATTGATTGACTCTCTCTCTCACACACACACACACACACACACACACACACACACACACACACACACACACACACACACTGTTATAAGAATGTGATATTGCAGGGACAGAGGTCTAATAATAATAATAATAATAATGATAATAAGCTTTATTTGTATAGCACCTTTCATACACAGAATGCAGCTCAAAGTACATTTGAAGCATGTAACACAATAATAGTCAGTCAGTCATTATCAATCACTTTTCTTCATTGTTGGGGCCGTTTATGATCCACTCAGCAACATATCAAAAATATAGAAAATGACATGTCATAAGACTGGCAGCCTTAACCCTCTTACCCCCCACAAGCACGCCATATGGCAACTGTGGCAAGGAAAAACTCCCATATTCCAGGAAGAAACCTTGAGCAGAACCTGACTTAATAGGGGGAGCCCATCTGCTTCTGGCTGGCTGCGCCTTCCAATAGCAGCAGATGTAGAATAATCTGAAAAAGTAGTCTACAGGATAAGATGAGTTAACTAAAAGCTTTCCTGTACAGGTATGTTTTCAGATCTTTTTAAAAAATATTTACTGAACTCGTCTGCTTGATGTACAGAGGCAGGGTGTTCCATAGTTTGGGGGCATAATGGATAAAAGCAGCTTCTCCACTTTGTTTGTGGAACACTTTGGGTACGATTAAAAGATTAGAATTGGATGATCTAAGTTTCCTTTGTGGTTGATAAGATATTAAAAGCTCAGAGATATATGAAGGTGCTATGCCATTCAGAGCTTTGTAAGTAATTAACATAACCTTAAAATCAATTCTATAGGAAATAGGGAGCCAGTGCAGTTCAGCCAACACAGGGGTGATGTGTTCTCTCTTCTTAGTCTTAGTTAAAAGTCTAGCCGCAGAGTTCTGTATGAGTGCCAATTTCTTTAGATGTTTTTTGGGAAGACCAGTGAAAAGTGCATTGCAGTAGTCTAACCTGCTAGTGATAAAGGCGTGAATTAGTTTTTCTGCATCTTGTTGAGTTAAAAAGGGCCGCACTTTGGCAATGTTTCTCAAGTGGAAATAGGCTGTCTGAGTAACTTTACTGATATGGGGCTTAAAACTTAACTCTGCATCTAAGATGACACTGAGGCTTGTTACTTTTGGTTTGACCTGGTGCGCCAAGTTCCCCAGATTACTAAGAACAATATCTCGCTTTAGTTTTGGTCCAACCAAAAGTACCTCTGTTTTGTCATCATTTAGTTTCAAAAAATGTTTGGTCATTCACTGATTAATGGAGGTTAGGCATGCAGTGAGGGAGAAAAGGCCATCTGGGTTAGTTGGCTCCACAGAAATATACAATTGGGTATCATCTGCGTAGCTGTGGAAGTTTACATAATGCTGACTTATGACGTTTCCCAATGGAAGCATATATAGGGAAAATAGCAGGGGACCAAGGCAGCTCCCCTGGGCCACACCAAAAGGCAAGTCATGTTTTTCAGACACATGATCTCCTAGACTGATATAAAAATCTCTGCCAGTAATGTAGGTTTGAAACCAGGAGGAGGTCTGGAGTTTTATCCTTAAAGGTAGTGTTTACCACACAACCACATTGCTCAAGAAGTATTGGATGTCATCGGCTTTAGGTCCTATTTGGTTTGAGAAAATGACCTCATAAGATCTGACTGTACAGAGGACTTTCAGACTTTTGTAGTTTGTAGAATGCTGGTTATGATGAACAGCTGTTTCTTTTCTCATCCACATCCTCCTCACCTCTCTTTCTCTCATCTCCCCCTCATCTCTGTACTCCTTTCCTCTCCTCCTTTTCTCCTCTCTCTTCCTCACCTCTCTCTCCTTTCCTCTCCTCCTCTCTACTCCTCACCTCTCTCTCCTCCCCTTCCTCTCCTCCTCACCTCTCTCTCCTCTCCTCCTCTCTACTCCTCTCCTTTCTCCTTCTCCTCTCTCCTCCTCATCTCTCTACTCCTCTCCTCTCCTCTCCTCCTTTTCTCCTCTCCACTCCTCTCCTCCTCCTTTTCTTCTCTCCTCCTCCTCTCATCTCTACTCCTCTCCTCTCCCCCTCTCCTGGTCTCTGGTAGGAGGCCATTTAAACCCAGCGGTGTCCTTGGCGATGGTTCTACTGGGGAAGCTGAAGTTCTATAAGTTCCCCATCTACGTTCTGGCCCAGTTCATCGGAGCCTTCGCTGGCGCCGCCGCTGTCTTTGGTCTCTACTACGGTGGGTGGAAGTGACATCACTCTGATGTGCACACTCACACACACATACACACACACACCGTCTTTGGCCTCTACTACAGTAGGTGGAAGTGACATCTCACACACACACCACACACACACACACACACACACACACACACACACACATACACACACACACACACACAGTCTTTGGCCTCTACTACAGTGGGTGGAAGTGACATCACTCTGATGTGCCACTGACATGGCAGCATTGTAACAGAATGTCCACTTAGGTTTGCCGACCTGTCCCCACACTACTCTCATATCTACCCCAGCGTTCTGTGTCTACACACACACACACACACGCACACATACACAACCCCTAAGCTGTCCCCACTCCATCACTTTGTCCTGTGTGTGTGTGTGCTTGCGTGTGTCCGCTGCCACTGTGGTCAGAAGCAAAGAGGTTCACCCCAGACGGAGAGTATTGAGTTTTTCCGTCACACTGAGCTAATAGCACCTGCAGGGCACTGCTAAGAGGGAGTCGCTACAGACGCACACACAGCAGCTCAACAACACTCACTCAACCCAAATAAACACACACACACACACACACTCGACCCACACACACACACACACTCGACCCACATACACACACACACACACACACACACACACACACACACACACACACACACACACACACACACACGCTCACACACATAGCAGTTCAACAACACACACTCAACCCACACACACACACACACATCAGCTAAACAACAAACACTCAACCCACATTCACACATGCACATCAGCTAAACAACAAACACTCAACCCACATTCACACATGCACACACACACATCAGTTCAAATACACACACTAAACCCACACACACACACAGTAGTAGGCTGGAGAGTTGGAGGGTTAAGTGGCGTTCATGAGTGTGAATGACAAACACAGACAGGGCTGTTCAGAGGACCTTTCAGTGGAAGACTCTCTCTCTGCCGTATGTGGTCCAGAGATGCACACACACACACACACACACACAGACACACACACACACACACACACACACACACACACACACACACTTCACCCCCCCCACACACACACACACACAGATCAACTCAACTATACACACTAAACCCACATACACGCACTCCACCCCCACACACACACATCAGCTCAAGTACACACACTAAACTCCCGTCCGTCTGTGATCACTAGACGCCTTCATGGACTTCACGAGTGGGATCCTGTCGGTGACGGGCATCAACGCCACGGCTCACATCTTCGCCTCCTATCCAGGAAGACACCTGTCCATCCTCAACGGCATCATCGATCAGGTGACAGGAAATTACATCATACCACAAATCATAACTTCTTCCATCACCTCCTCTGTTTGCTTTCCTGTTTCCTCCTTGATGTGCCAACATGTAGAGTTATATAAGACCGACCCAAACAACCTGAATTGATGTGGGAGGATTTTGGCCCAAAAGCTAAAAGGGGTCACTAGACCAGGGCATCTAAATGGGTCCGTTTGAGAGGTTCAGTCGCTCCCAGATGGGCTGGTCTTGGTTAAGTGGGACTAATGCACATTGATCGTGCCAGTTCCCTGCGCTGTACTGCATGGGGCCATTAGGAGAAGAGATTCAGCCTCAATAGCAAATAGCTCAGTCCTCCTGAGGACCATCAGCCTCAAAAGGACACAGCTCAGTCTTGAGGCCATCAGCCTCAAAAGGACACAGCTCAGTCCTGAGGCCATCAGCCTCAAAAGGACACAGCTCAGTCCTCCTAAGGACCATCAGCCTCAAAAGGATACAGCTCAGTCCTGAGGCCATCAGCCCCATTAGTGTGCTACTTGTGGTTGGCCAGAATAATCTTTATATTTTATAGTTATGTGGGATTAAACACATTTACAATGGACAGTGGACCAAGTGGTGTCTATGCGTTAGTGTTATAGTCTGTTATATAATTTTAAATACTTGTCCCATCAGTGGGGGGGGGGGGGGGGGGGGGGGTGGGGTGCTAAGAGAGAGACAACTAATGACAGCACATACAGTATACCAATTAGTGAGTGTTTGCGTTGTGTGTGTGTGTGTGTGGAGGTGTGCATTACTATTGAGTGCTCTTTGAGTCTGTGCTTCATTGTTTGTTTTGGTGGTTGAGATCGATAAGCTTTTGTGGAGCTGAGTATCTGTGTTTGTGTTTATGTGTTCGTGTTTATGTGTGTGTGCAGGGGTGTCGGACTGGGGGTAAAGCCAGTACAGATTACTAGGGCCCCAAGGGCAGGGAGGGCCCTTGAAAAGTCTGGAATATATTTTATTATATTTAGGACTGCCTATGCATAGGGCCCAAGATGTTGTGCTACGCCCCTGTGTGTGTGTGTGTGTCAAGTTGTTTGGGACAGGCCTGTTGTTGGTGTTGTTCTCTATGTGAGTGTGTGTGTATTTTCTGTGTGTGTGTATTTTCTGTGTGTGTGTGTGTGCGCGTGCGTGTGTGTATGTGTGTGTGTATGTATGTGTGTATGTATGTGTGTGTGTGTGTGTATTTTCTGTGTGTGTGTGTGTGTGCGCGCGCGCGCGCGCGCGTGTGTATGTGTGTGTGTATGTATGTATGTATGTATGTATGTATGTATGTGTGTGTGTGTGTGTGTGTGTGTGTGTGTGTGTGTGTGTGTGTGTGTGTGTGTGTGTGTAGGTGGTTGGGACAGGCCTGTTCTCTATGTGAGTATGTATTTTCTCTCTCTTTGTGTGTGTAGGTGGTGGGGACAGGCTTGCTGGTTGTTCTCTATCTGAATGTGTGTTCTCTCTGTGTGTATGTGTGTGTGTTTTCTGTGTGTGTGTGTGTGTGTGTGTATGTGTGTTTTTTCTCTGTGTGTGTGTGTGTGTGTGTGTGTGTGCGTGTGTGCTTTCTCTGTGTGTTTGTGTTTGTGCATGTGTTTTTTCTATGTGTGTGTGCCTGTATGTTTTCTGTGTGTGTGTGTGTGTGTGTGTGTTTTCTGTGTGTGTGTGTTTTTTGTCTCTGTGTGTGTGTGTAGGTGGTGGGGACGGGTATGCTGGTGTTGTGCATCTTGGCGATCACAGATGGGAAGAACATCGGGGCACCCCATGGTGTGGAGCCGCTGGCCGTGGGCTTGGCCCTGCTGGCCATCAGTGTGTCCATGGGCATGAACTGTGGCTACCCCATCAACCCCGCCCGCGACCTGGGACCACGCCTCTTCACCTTTGTGGCCGGATGGGGCTTGGAGGTGTTCAGGTAACACACCATAGGGCAGGGGTGGGCAAAGTTTTTGGCTCAAGGGCCACATGGGTTTTGAAAATTGGCCGGCCGCACAACCCCCCCCCCCCCCCCCCCCATTTTTTATAGCCTATCATTTAGTATCAAAAGTATTTGTTTTAAAATATTAATTGCTTAAAGAATGCTGCTAATTTGATGCTGTTTAACACATGTATAAATTGTGCACTGTTGCTTTAAGAATAATTCACGTTTATTTCTCAATGATCTTCTGCCCGCTCCGCTATAGCTAGTGCTGTACAGTACCTATGGCTGTGCCCTCTCACAGTTTATAAATGGTTAGTAGTGGGAACTACTGTTGCCTTTATGATTTCCTTCTAAAATGTTCTTATAAGAAGAAGATATCAATTATCAACAATGGCAAGCCAGCTGGAACCTGCCTCTCTCTCTCACTCTCGTGAGTGCAGACACGTTCCCAATTACATGGGGTAATAACGTTCAAGTTAGATCTGCTGCAAAGGAGATAACTACGAGTAGGCCTATCATCTCTATTTACACAGTAACATGATGTTTTGACATTGACATTGTAAACGTTCTCTAAGGAGAGTTAAAAGCAGTTTGCAGTAAAGCTAACCAACGCCGTCTCTATCACAGGAAAAAAATAGCGAGCAGATCAGCATGGAGGCTTATTGTATTTCAACCACTTGCTCCAGCGCTGATTGATCCTGTGCTGTTATGTAATATCATGCACGCCATGTTTACAGCCTGTCACCCAAGGGACAGCCAGCACGATCATTATGAAAGGGACAGCAGGCACGGGCAGCGTGTAAGGAGAATGGGTATGAAGGGAGAGTGGGCACATAGGGGAGAGTGGGCATGAAGGAGAGAGTGGGCACATAGGGGAGAGTGGGCACATAGGGGAGAGTGGGCATGAAGGAGAGAGTGGGCATGAAGGAGAGAGTGGGCATGAAGGGGAGAGTGGGCACATAGGGGAGAGTGGGCATGAAGGGGAGAGTGGGCATGAAGGGAGAGTGGGCATGAAGGAGAGAGTGGGCATGAAGGAGAGAGTGGGCATGAAGGAGAGAGTGGGCATGAAGGGAAGAGTGGGCACATAGGGGAGAGTGGGCATGAAGGGAAGAGTGGGCATGAAGGGAGAGTGGGCACATAGGGGAGAGTGGGCATGAAGGGGAGAGTGGGCATGAAGAGGAGAGTGGGCATGAAGGGAAGAGTGGGCACATAGGAGAGAGTGGGCATGAAGGAGAGAGTGGGCATAAAGGGGAGAGTGGGCATGAAGGGGAGAGTGGGCATGAAGGGGAGAGTGGGCATGAAGGAGAGAGTGGGCATGAAGAGGAGAATGGGTATGAAGGGAGAGTGGGCATGAAGGGGAGAGTGGGCATGAAGGGAAGAGTGGGCACATAGGAGAGAGTGGGCATGAAGGAGAGAGTGGGCATGAAGGAGAGAGTGGGCATGAAGGGGAGAGTGGGCACATAGGGGAGAGTGGGCATGAAGGAGAGAGTGGGCACATAGGGGAGAGTGGGCACATAGGGGAGAGTGGGCACATAGGGGAGAGTGGGCATGAAGGGGAGAGTGGGCATGAAGGGAGAGTGGGCATGAAGGAGAGAGTGGGCATGAAGGAGAGAGTGGGCATGAAGGGAAGAGTGGGCACATAGGGGAGAGTGGGCATGAAGGGGAGAGTGGGCATGAAGGGAAGAGTGGGCATGAAGGGAAGAGTGGGCACATAGGAGAGAGTGGGCACATAGGGGAGAGTGGGCACATAGGAGAGAGTGGGCACATAGGGGAGAGTGGGCACATAGGAGAGAGTGGGCACATAGGGGAGAGTGGGCACATAGGAGAGAGTGGGCACATAGGAGAGAGTGGGCACATAGGGGAGAGTGGGCACATAGGAGAGAGTGGGCATGAAGGGAAGAGTGGGCATGAAGGGAGAGTGGGCACATAGGGGAGAGTGGGCATGAAGGGGAGAGTGGGCATGAAGGGAAGAGTGGGCATGAAGGGAAGAGTGGGCACATAGGAGAGAGTGGGCACATAGGAGAGAGTGGGCACATAGGGGAGAGTGGGCACATAGGAGAGAGTGGGCACATAGGGGAGAGTGGGCACATAGGGGAGAGTGGGCACATAGGGGAGAGTGGGCATGAAGGGGAGAGTGGGCATGAAGGGAGAGTGGGCATGAAGGAGAGAGTGGGCATGAAGGAGAGAGTGGGCATGAAGGGAAGAGTGGGCACATAGGGGAGAGTGGGCATGAAGGGGAGAGTGGGCATGAAGGGAAGAGTGGGCATGAAGGGAGAGTGGGCACATAGGGGAGAGTGGGCATGAAGGGGAGAGTGGGCATGAAGGGAAGAGTGGGCATGAAGGGAGAGTGGGCACATAGGGGAGAGTGGGCATGAAGGGAAGAGTGGGCATGAAGGGAAGAGTGGGCATGAAGGGAAGAGTGGGCACATAGGGGAGAGTGGGCATGAAGGGAAGAGTGGGCACATAGGGGAGAGTGGGCACATAGGGGAGAGTGGGCACATAGGAGAGAGTGGGCACATAGGGGAGAGTGGGCACATAGGAGAGAGTGGGCACATAGGGGAGAGTGGGCATGAAGGGGAGAGTGGGTATGAAGGAGAGAGTGGGCATGAAGGGGAGAGTGGGCATGAAGGGAAGAGTGGGCATGAAGGGAAGAGTGGGCACATAGGAGAGAGTGGGCACATAGGGGAGAGTGGGCACATAGGAGAGAGTGGGCACATAGGAGAGAGTGGGCACATAGGGGAGAGTGGGCATGAAGGGGAGAGTGGGCACATAGGGGAGAGTGGGCATGAAGGGGAGAGTGGGCATGAAGGAGAGAGTGGGCATGAAGGGGAGAGTGGGCATGAAGGGAAGAGTGGGCATGAAGGGGAGAGTGGGCATGAAGGGGAGAGTGGGCATGGGCAGCGTGAAGGGAGATGCTGATGTGAATGTGAAACAGGCGTTTAGTGAAATACTACCTTTGATTAAAATATCTCTATCTGATCTGACATCTCTGTGTCTGCTGTGTCTGCATGCTGTGCTGTCCTGTGCTGTGTTGTGTTGTGTTGTGTTGTGTTGTGTTGTGTGCTGTGTTGTGTTGTGTGTTGTGTGATGTTGTGTTGTGTTGTGCTGTGTTGTGTTGGGCTGTGCTGTGCTGTGCTGTGCTGTGCTGTGCTGTGCTGTGTTGTTTGTTGTGTTGTGTTGTGCTGTGTGTTGTGTTGTGTGTTGTGTTGTCCTGCGCTGTGTGTTGTGTTGTGTGTTTGTGTTGTGCTGTATGTTGTATTGTGTTGTGTTGTGCTGTGCTGTGCTGTGTGTTGTGTTGTGTTGTGCGTTTGTGTTGTGCTGTATGTTGTATTGTGTTGTGTTGTGCTGTGTGTTGTGTTGTGTTTTGTGTTGTCTTATGTTGTGTGTTGTGCTGTGTTGTGTGTTGTGTTGTGTGCTGTGTGTTGTGTTGTGTTTTGTGTTGTCTTATGTTGTGTGTTGTGCTGCGTGTTGTGTTGTGCTGTGCTGTGCTGTGCTGTGCTGTGTGTTGCGTGCTGTGTTGTGTGCTGTGCTGTGCTATGCTGTGCTGTGTGTTGTGTTGTGTTTTGTGTTGTCTTATGTTGTGTGTTGTGCTGCGTGTTGTGTTGTGCTGTGCTGTGCTGTGTTGTGCTGTGCTGTGCTGTGCTGTGTTGTGTGCTGTGCTGTGTGTTGTGTGCTGTGCTGTGCTATGCTGTGCTGTGTGTTGTGTGCTGTGCTGTGTGTTGCGTCTTGTGTTGTGTGCTGTGCTGTGTGTTGTGTGCTGTGCTATGCTGTGTGTTGTGTGCTGTGCTGTGCTGTGTGTTGTGTGTTGTGTTGTGCTGTATTGTGCTGTGTGTTGTGTTGTGCTGTATTGTGCTGTGTGTTGTGCTGTATTGTGCTGTATTGTGTTGTGTGTTGTGTTGTGCTGTATTGTGTTGTGTGTTGTGTGTTGTGCTGTATTGTGCTGTATTGTGCTGTGTGTTGTGTTGTGCTGTATTGTGCTGTGTGTTGTGCTGTATTGTGCTGTATTGTGCTGTGTGTTGTGTTGTGCTGTATTGTGCTGTGTGTTGTGCTCTATCCTCAGCACTGCAGATTACTGGTGGTGGATCCCTGTGGCGGGGCCAATGGGAGGGGGTGTGGTTGGTGCCATCATCTACTTCCTGTTTATCAAGATGCACCACTCCCATACCGAGAAACCTCATGAGGAGCCGGAGGAAGAGGAAGAGGAGGAAGAGGATGATAACAGCCTGAAGGACAAGTATGAAATGATCACTGTGAGCTAGAGACAGCAGGCTTCCCAGCGCCTGAGTGTAATGCTTGTGACTGTGTTTACCGCAGCCCATCTGCCGTCATTGTTTCAGTTCCGTTTCAGTCAGTGTGCTTACAAGTGCAGAAAAATCTGATTAAAATACCAATCGGATTAGTATTAGAATACGGAATTGTATAGTTGACATGCTATACTGAACTTGTAAAAATCCGATTCCATGATGACATATGTTTGTTCAAGAATCATGATAAACTCCGACTAAAATCGGAGTATTGGTCACATGACAGATGTGATCAGATTGAAATCGAATACTTCAGGTTATTCATTCCGATTTCATAAAATTGGATTTGAATCCAATTACACAATTTACATTAAAAATTTAAACAGACCCTTACCAAAAATAAGTTTATGGAAGTGTACGGTTAGTATACTTGTTTTAAACTAAAATAGTATAATTTACTTTTTGTGTACTAATCAGAGATATACTTAATACTGATAAGGCTTATACAGATAAGTATACATAAAGGTTGAAGTATATCTAGCCTATACTTGCCACTTATACTTAAGTATACTTACTATATATTAATATTTATTAGTATATTTACTTGTACTTGTAGCCAGGGACTGATCTTTGAGAGGCTGCATGACAGATTCTAATATTACCCTTCTGTAAAGACTGTGTTTGGGTTAAAACTGGGTTGGGTTGATTACTTATGTTTTGGCATCCAATATAATATTTGGTTGAACATTTTGATTTATAAAGAAAACATGTTCTTTATTCAGATTATGTGTTGTGAATTTTTGTATGTGTAGTCCACTGGTAGTGTTTATATTAGTGAACTTTAAGACTACTTAAAGGACAGTTAAATGTTTGCTTCAACTATAAAAATAATACCTGAATGGAAACCAGTATACAGTATAAAAACTATTAAACTTATAGTTTACTGAGGATGTACTTGAAGTTTACTTTCATGAACTAAAACGTGTGTCATGGCAGTGGGTAGCAGTGGCTCAGGAGGTTGAGGAGTTGTCCAGCAACCGCAAGGTTGCCAGTTCGAGCCCAACCCTGTCCAAGTGTCCTTGAGCAAGACACATTGTATGTGTTAATGAATGAATGTGAGGCATGACATTGTAATGCGCTTTGAGTGCTCGAAAAAGTAAAAGGGCTATGTAAATGCAGTCCATTTTCCATTCATCATTAGTACACTAACAGTACACCTATAACTTCACTTGTATACTATCATGAACAGGGGCTAGAATATATCGACACTAGTTTACTTACAGTATAGATGTCAGTACGGTTGCAGTACAAAATAAAGTATACTATTATATACAATTATGGGCCAATTTAATCCGAAGAAGTATTTAGAAGTAGCAACATGTTTACTAGTAAACTTACAACATAAAGTAAACTTGGGAATGATACTTCAACTGCACTTGTATTTTCTTAATAAAATTAACTTTAAGCATACTTCTTTTGGTAAGTGGAGTAAAGAGTATAATCAGACTGGAATTGGATGATTTGTTTGCATGTAACGGACACAAGTCTCTCTTCTGTCTGTCTGTCAGCCCTGTCACCTCTAACTCATCCCTCTCTTCTGTCTGTCTCACAGCCCTGTTACCCTTTAACTCATTACTCTCTTCTGTCTGTCTCTCAGCCCTGTCACCTCTAACTCATCACTCTCTTCTGTCTGTCTGTCAGCCCTGTCACCTCTAACTCATCACTCTCTTCTGTCTGTCTCTCAGCCCTGTTACCCTTTAACTCATCACTCTCTTCTGTCTGTCTCTCAGCCCTGTCACTTCTAACTCATCACTCTCTTCTGTCTGTCTGTCAGCCCTGTCACCTCTAACTCATCACTCTCTTCTGTCTGTCTCTCAGCCCTGTTACCCTTTAACTCATCACTCTCTTCTGTCTGTCTCTCAGCCCTGTTAACTCATCACTCTCTTCTGTCTGTCTCTCAGCCCTGTTACCCTTTAACTCATCACTCTTCTGTCTGTCTCTCAGTCCTGTTAACTCATCACTCTCTTCTGTCTGTCTCTCAGCCCTGTTACCCTTTAACTCATCACTCTCTTCTGTCTGTCTCTCAGCCCTGTCAACTCTAACTCATTACTCTCTTCTGTTTGTATTGTAGGGACCAGCTCTTCTCTCAGACTGTCAATGAGAGGCCATTTGAATCAGACTTTGATGGAGTTTTCAGTAAAAATTATGACCTTTATGATAACTTGGCGGACAAATGTTAGCCGGCTCGTTGAGGTACTTCTCCAGCATCACTGATGTGCAGCCATTCAATAAGATGACCGGAATATAGCACAGTGCTGAGTGCTCGATGCTAACGCTAACATCAGTGGGTTTGGTGTCGGCACATCGGCTGCTCTTCTCACTTCAGTTACTCAGCTGAAATTTGTATTCTTTCCAAAGAACACCATGTAACACAAGTCATGTGTATTTCCAATGGCCCCATTGAAGCCAGTTTGTTCACTCAGCAAAATGGCACGTCACTGAATCTCGTGTGTGAGCTCATAGAGGGGGACAGCATGGCGCTTGGGTCACCTGCCCGCTGTGTGTGTATTTGGCTTTGATGGTATTTCTCATGGTGATTGTGTGACACCATGACCAGTAGACACACACACACACACACACACACACACACACACAGGGCATCTCGGGCACGACCCCTTCCTCCACTCTTTTACATGCAAATCTAACTAGAATCTTGTGTGTTTTTTCTGTCTGTTGACTGTTACGTTTTGACTGTTTCATATTCATGTTATGTTGTATCTATGCCTCTTATTTTATTTAGTTGTTCGTCATTGCATTTATATTTTCAGCCACCAATTCCAAAAGAACATCTGAAGTGGTAAAATGCTTTTCGAAAGACACTTGGCTTTGTCAGTGATTTCAACTTAAAAACGAATGTTGTATATTTTTCAGGAATAAACTTTATTAAATAGAACTTTTTGTTTGTAATCTGTACATTAAACAATTTATAGTTTCCTGCCTGATCTTCATACACTGTACAATACAGGAAAGTGCTCTAATAAGACTCTCATGAAGCAAACTTCTGGGCCATATTTTGGCAATCTAAAACACATGGTCAGTGGTGAATAGCTTAAATACATTTAGGGGTTTGTCCAGTCCACATTCGGTGTGGTTTTGTTATCAAACGTTGGGCGCTTGGTGCAAAAAGGTGGTTCTTATGTTTCTTAATCATAGGTGTGTTTTGGGCGTAACATCCTTTAAACCACTGAAAATGACATCTGTCATTCCCTTTAACAGCAAGCAGCGCAACTTCAAACAGCGCATCGGTATTTTGATAGTCAGCGGCACATTTGAAGGAATCTGCTTGCGAGCGAGACCATATGGAACAGCTTTTCCACTAAACTCTGCTTGCACGCAAGAATGTATGGAACAGGTATTCCACGGATCTGCACTCGTCTATTATTTGAACTCATTGGAGTTCAAATAATTACTTTCACTATTTACTGACAATGGGTTACCATCAAAAACATAGCCTGAAAAAAGCAACACTTACCCCAATAATTTTCGAATGACTGGATAAAAAACCTAAGGACATTTATCTTACAGAGGAGTTGCTGCTTACAAGCTGTGCTTCATATGCGCCTTTCACTAAAGACCAGATTTTTCTTGGTCAGTGGCGTAATGCTTTTTAGATGGTGTAAGATAGAGATTTTTAGATAATGCGCCAGACCACACCTTAGGTTGTTAATTGCCATACCCCTGGGCGCATTGTTCACTAAAAGAGAAGTGCATGGTGAAAAATTTGAAGGAAGATTTGTAAGATAGGAATAAGCGTTGCGTCGTGATAAGAATACGCTATGTACTGCGTTTCTGATCGTCAAAATAGGGCCCCTAATGTTTTAAAACTTTAAAATGACAAAATCGGCCACTGATGATGTATGACTTGCATCAACATTATGGGGTTGCATCATATGGAACATTACATGGGGTTGCATCATGGAACATTACATAGGGTTGTATAGAGGTTTGTAACATCACTCTAATCTAATCCCGCTTCCACCCACCACATCATATTATTCCTTATCAGAGTGAAAGTGTTACCTATACCAGCATCGGTAAAACCTCCCAGGTAACTGGTCCCTGCAGGCGTTCAGTATGTGGCCTTCTCTCCCCACAGGGGTTTTAGGATCAAGTCTCACAGCAGGACATCACCCAGGATGCGGAGGGGAAAGGGGAAACATTCTGGTCCCACACACACCTTTGCCCTGCTATGTAATCAAGTCATAAGAATTCCAGTCTCCATTCTCCATTCTCTCCTCTTCTAGTTACTCCTTATAGTGGCCAGAATTAAATTTAAATCTCTTACCTTGGCCTATAGGACTCTTACTGGATCTGCTCCCTGCTATCTCAATTCTATGATGAAGCTGTACATCCCCAACCGCCAACTGTGGACTTCTGATGAGTGTCTGTTGTGTCGACCAGCCATAAACGCTAGATCAAATTCAAGACTCTTTGGTTACACTTTACTTGACAGTGTTGACATAAGAGTGACATGACACTGTCATGAATGTGTCATAAACAAGTCATAAACGTTTATATGACATAACGCTTCTGTTATTAAGTGACATTCCGTTTTTGTTATTGTGGAAGTGGTTTAGATTTAAAATGAAACACCAATTTGTGCATAATAATGTCTGAAAGGTGCATTTTGTGCCAAGAAATTGTATTTTTACCATTTTTTTTCCAGTTGTCAAGGCACTCCTAAGTCTAGCCATTAATAATAACATATAATGTTGGAATATTATGACATATTTAGGGGTACACAGGCTTGTGTCAATTGTCAAGCGCACACCCTGATTGTGAAATTACCCATAACAAGTTAGGGTTAGGATTAGGTTTAGGGTTAGGTTTAGAGTTATGGTTAGGGTTAGGGTTGGGGTTAGAGGTTAGGTTAGGGTTAGGGTTTCATGTGTCATGACAGTGTCATGTGTTCATGACAGTGTCATGTCACTCTGATGTCGATACTGTCAAGTAGTGTTACCGACTCTTTTCCTCAGTGGTTCCTTGTTGGTGGAATGATCCCATATCCAAATCCCATAACCATAACCATAACAAGAAAAATCTTTCAGGAGGTGACCACTCAAGCTGGAAGTAAAAGGTTTTATGAAACCACAACAAGACAAATCTACAACAGCGTTATTTGTAATTTTATAATTCATAACTATTCACTGTTTCCTTTCCACTGAGTAAAGTCTTATTCTTAACTGTTTGTTTTTTTGTATATTATTTTTATTTTATTTTAACTAAAGCAAATATATATTATAATATTCTGGGGGTCTGATGTGTGTGTTCTCTGTAAAGTAAAGTGGCTGTGGGGTGGTGGTTGGGTGTGTGTGTGTGTGTGTGTGTGTGTGCTCTGGGATCTGTAACATATATAAATACAGCAGGAATCCTCCCTAAGACCACAGCTACCACACACCCTCTCTTACAGTAGCACGCCTCTCCACTTTTCTCGCCTCTCCACACACTTTCTCTCTCTCTCCACTCTCTCTACACACTCTCTCTTTCTCTCTCAACTTTTCTCACCTTTCCACACACTTTCTCTCTCTCTCTCTCTCTCCACTGTCTCCACACTCTCTCTTTCTCTCTCTACTTTTCTCAACTCTCCACACACTCTCCCTTTCTCTCTCTCTTCACCCGTTATCACCCCTCCTCTTTTTCATTCTCTCCTCACTCTCTCCCTGCTTCTTAGCTCTCTCTCTCTCTCATTCTCTCTCTCTCTCTCTTTCCATTTCACTCTGTCTTTTGAAACAGGGACTACAACTTGGTGTTCGGCACAGACACACCACTCAATCTCCTCCATTCCCTCTCTCTTTTCCTCTTTCCATACCCCTTTTCTCTTTCCATTCCTCCACCCCTTCCCTCCCTCCCTCTCTCCTCCTGGTCCATCCCATCTCCTGGGTGTCTGGCTGCAGTATGGGGGTCTCCAGCACACTGTTGCTTTGTGGACTTCTCCTCATATGGGGCAGCGCTGACACACTGAATGGAGGTAAGAGTGTGTGCGTGTGTCTGTGTATGTGTGTGTGTCCTTGTGTGTGTGTGTCTGTGTCATTGTGTGTGTGTGTGTGTGTGTGTATGTGTGTGTGTGTGTGTGTGTGTGTGTGTGTGTGTGTGTGTGTGTATGTGTGTGTGAGTGTGTCTGTGTCTTGTGTGTGTGTCCTTGTGTGTGTGTGTGTCTGTGTCTATGTGTGTGTGTGTGTGTGTGTGTGTGTGTGTGTGTGTGTGTGTGTGTGTCCGTGTGTGTGTGTCTGTGTGTGCGTTCTCATTCTGGGCAGTTCCAACTGGGTGAGGTTCAGAGGTTCATTTCAAAGCGTCATGCCAGACTACTTGTTATCTTCAAATTACAAATTACGCACTGCAGCATGGTGTCTGTCATTACTGTAATATTTTTAACCCAAACCAGACTTTTAACTCGCTCAGACTGTCCTGGGATTGTGTCTGTGTATAAGTGTGTGTGTGTGTATGTGTGTGTGTGTGTGTGTGTGTGTGTGAGAGAGAGAGAGAGAGAGAATATCTGTGTGTGCTGGCCTTAACTGGCAGCCCTCTGTGCTTCACCTCACAGGCGGGAGGTCCGAGGCCCAGTCTCGGCTGGCCGAGGAGGTCCAGACTCGGTTCTCCGTGTATCGGGACGGGGACTCTGTGGACAGCCTGTGTGCTGTGACTCCACTGCAGGAGGAGTCTCTCCAGAGCTGCAGCTTCAACAGCTCCAACCCCCTGGTCCTCATCGTCCATGGCTGGTCTGTAAGGGTCACTCCAGAATACTCTGTCTGCACACATGGTCCAAATACTCTCAACAAGGCATAGTGTTCTGTGTTCTACAACTGTACTATTATGTTCTAGTGCTGAGGATAAACAAGGAAGCAAATCTACTGTATGTCTATGAGTGAGCAGATGTACTGCATGTCTATGAGTTAGCAGATCTACTGCGTGTCTATGAGTGAGCCCAGTCTGAATGGGCGGATTATGAACTTTCGGGGCCCTCGGCCCAGATGTATTACAGTTTTTCTCGATTGCTTTTACCTGCTTAAGTAAACTAGAACCCACTTGGTCTTCATGACTACTTTCTTTGCACAGCAGAAGTCATCTCTTGCGAATGTGTTCACACATTTTCATTGGGTTCACACATTTCTCACACCCTTTTGCAAAACAGTTAACACAGGTGTCATTCAAAAGCCCCAAACTCAATTGGTTTTCCCATGCTAAACAAAAGGAAAACATCTTTTCACAGGTGGTATAGATTCCTTGCATAAGTCTGAATTTCTGATACACCTGTGTAAAACTCCTTTGCACAATTCTTCAATCAGCAATCATTCATTCTACATAAGAGATGTCTGTTCTGTGTTGCTATTTGCAAGTATGGATCTAATGCACATTTAGACAAAGTACTGTATTGCCTATTTGGTGGAGAAAACAGTACAAAAGGTCTTTACTGTATGTCTATTTCTATGAAAGTTGTAGTTCAATGAAATTTACAGTATCTTATAGGTGTTTGCTGTATGTCTTACATGTCAATGACAGTTACATCTTGAAAGGGAATTACTAAATTATTTTTTTATTCAGTACATTTAGTCTTTTCACAGTTTTTTTCTGATACCAGAAAAATGAGAAAGTAATGGAACAGACAGCAAAAATGATCATTTTGAGAACTAGATTTAACATTTTGTTGTCCAGTGTGTAATGACTGATTAAAGAGTGTTTTTGAATTGGCAACAAGTTGTAGTGTTTGAAGGCAAGATTTGCTTTTACTGCATGTTTTAAGTGTTTTGAGAGAGTAACTGTCTTTTGCAAGCAAAATGTGTCATTTTGTCCAGGGTGCTTTTGTTCAGACACGGGCGTTACAGTTTTTTCTGATTGCTTAAGCACATTTTGCAACTATGGCTTTTTTTGCAAAACTCTACACACAAATGGCAAAACCTCTCACCCAATCAGCAAAACATTGTAGTTCTCTTGCAAAAGCTAACACACCTTGCTTACAGTTTTTTACAATTGTTTACACACGTTTTCAAAACTCTGTGTCTATTTTTCAAAACTCCACACACAAAACCCACAACTGCTCACACAAAATGCAAAATGCCCCAAATCTCCAGCAAAATGACACACAACATTCAAAATGTCAAAAACACATGTTTAAAGCAAACATTCGCTTCACATTACAAACACTTTTGTCATAATATGACATTTTGGATACATCATGTACACACTGTTGCTCAAAACCTAAAGCTCTTCTGTCTTAGGCTTTCTATATGTATTTCCATACAAGAGTGAAAGTTACGGTATCAACAAAGAGAAGTTGAAATACACAGTAAAAATGCAAGCAATATTGAAACATTTGCTGTTGTGAATACAATATTTTACAGAAAACAAGAAAAAAAAGCAAAGAAGAATACACTGACCACCAGATGTGGATGGAGTTTTGAAAACACTGATTTTGTTTTTTTCTAAAGACAAGTGTGTGTGTGTGTGGGGGGGGGGGTCGTGTACAGTATGTATTCATAGGCCTATAGACCCTTTCAACTGCAGAAACAAACAATTCTACAGTAAGCGTTCCATTTTCTGGAGGCACAAAAAAATGTATTGAGCTAATGGTACTGTAACATGGTGACAAACAAAAATAGAGTAAAAAGACAAATTTTAATAAAGTCAACTTTTTGTAGAACATTACTGTAAGCTAAAGTCCGATTACTGTATTTTCTCTATTTTCAAAGTATCTGCGTTGGTTCTGAATATTTCAACCGGAAATCCTCTAGGAGCAGATTGAAAGGGTCTATACCTATATAGAGAGTATATCTATTCATAGACCTATACTAAGGCAATGATTGGATGGTGTTCAGTAAAGTAAAGAGTGTTTGCACATGTGAAGAGAAAGAGTGAAGCACTGGTGATTTAGTGTGGCATTTTGATGGGTTGTGTTTGAAGAACGAAATCAAGTTACTTCCTGTTAGAATTTTGTGTGTTAGGTAGAAAATTGTGTGTTGTGTTTTGCAAAATGTGTTTTAGTCAATTGAAAACTGAGTCAAACACTGAGAATTAGTGTATGGTTTTGCAGATTTGGTGTCGGGTTATGATGTTTGGAGGACATGTTTAGAAAATTGTGTGACAAGCAAAGATTTAGTGTGTAAGCAGTTGAAAAAAACTGTAACTCTTCACACCTTCGTAAAAATGGTGTTTTCGTATCTAACAGTAAACACAAGCCATCACAATAGTAAGCACACAATGTGCCAACAACACACTGATGGTATGAAAAAAAAACACATCTGGCTTTTGCTTTCTCTGTGCACAAGGTAGACTATGTCAGTTTGAGGTCATACTTTTGTCATAGTTCTGTAAACATACAGGGATCCCAACTTCAAGTATTAGTGTTTATTTACACACATCAAAACAAACACAAGTGTGTTTTTCCAAGTCAAAACACAGAATAGCATTTCACTGAGACAAAACAAATCAGTCTGCATCGGGTCGTCTCTCTCAAAATTCTGTCTACATCACATGCAATGTCCTAGTCCAAGGCACCGGGAAAAATATATTCTGGAATGACGTATCCAGGCCTGACATGACAATATCCCCACATGTAGACTGTTTTTTTGTCTGTTTTTTTCTCTTCTCACTCTTCCTGCTCACTCCATTGTACCCATTGTACATTACCTGTGGCTTATTTATAGTGCTTAGGCTGATTGCAAAGTGAACTAATTATCTAAAACAGTTTTCACATGAGAAAGTGTGCCAGAGAGTTGGCAAAATAGTGTAAATAATAGCCATTGTGCCTACAGTTGTGCAAAGTGTGTGTTACAAAATTGCAAACTGAGTGCAAAGCAGTGTTTGTGCTTTTAGTTTTGCGAACTCAGTGAGTGGTTTTGCCATTTGTGTGTAGAGTTTTGCAAAAAAAGCCATAGTTACAAAAAATGTGTTTAAGCATTCAGAAAAAACTGTAACTGTTTTGAGAATGTGATGTCAGAGTTGACACAGGTATCAAAACGATTGAGAAAAACTGTAACAGAAAAATGAGAAAGTAATGAAACAGACATAGCAAAAATGCTCATTTTGAGAACTAGATTTTGTATTTTGTTGCTCAGTGTGTAATGATTGATTAAAGAGTGTTTTTGAATTGGCAACAAGTTGTAGTGTTTCAAGGCAAGATTTGCTTTTGCTGCATGTTTTAAGTGTTTTGAGAGAGTAACAGACTTTTGCAAGCAAAATGTGTCATTTTGTCCAGAGTGCTTTTGTTCAGACACAGGTGTTAACTGTTTTGAGAATGTGATGTCAGAGTTGACACAGGTATCAAAACGATCGAGAAAAACTGTAAGGGCCCCTCACTTATTGTCGTATATGTGGGAGGGGGGGTTTGGGGGTCCTCCTCCAGAATTTTTTTTAATTTGTTTGATGTGATTTCCTGTATTCTGGTGCATTTTGGGGATGGCCAATACTAAATTCAATCAGATTCATAGCCTACATCCTGATTTGTTGATATTGAGGCAATGATTCCATGCAAAGGCTTGGGCTTCAGGGCCCCCTGACCCCTTGGGCCCCTGGGCCTGGGCCCGGTAGGCCCGTGCAGTAATCCATCCCTGCCAGTCTGACAGTTGAAAACAGAAGGGTGATCATAATTGAAGATGTCTAAAGTCTTGTTCCAAATATCGGCTCATTCTTGTGTAAACGCAACATTCTGCATCTCCACATACATCATAAGCTGGATGACAGAGAGACTGCATGACGTTCCTGTCAGTCTACATGAGAGAAAGTGAGTGTGTATTCTGTAGACCTGAGTGTCTCTCTTCCAGGATCCCTGAGCTGTGTGTGTGTGTGTGTGAGTTTGTGTATGTGTGTGTGTGTGGGTGTGTTTACATGTGTATGTGTGTGTTTACATGTGTGTGTGTGTGTCTGTTTACATGTGCGTATGTGTGTGTGTGGGTGTGTTTACATGTGTACGTGTGTGTTTACATGTGTGTGTGTGTGTGTGTGTCTGTTTACAGTACATGTGTGTGTGTATATATATATATGCTTACATGTGTGTGGGTATGTGTGTGTGTCTCAGCTGGACGGCGTTATGGAAGACTGGGTGGTGAGGTTGGCGTGGGCACTGAAGGCCCACCTGGGCGAGGTGAATGTGCTGGTGTGTAACTGGATCCCATTGGCCCAGCGCTTCTACCCAGTTGCTGCCCGGAACGCACGACTGGTGGGCCAGGAAGTGGCGCTGCTGCTGGAGTGGCTGGAGGTGATTATGCATGCGTGTGTGTTGATATGTGTGTGTGTGTGTGTTTACATGTGTGCGTGTGTATATGTTTACATGTGTGTGTGTGTGTGTGTGCCTGTGTGTATGTGTGTTTACATGTGTGTGTGTGTGTATATGTTTACATGTGTGTGTGTGTGTGTTTTTGTGCATGTGTGTGTATGTGTTTAATTGTGTGTATGTGTTTTCTTGTGTGTGACTGTGTGTGTTTATTATGTACATGTGTGTGTGTATGTGTGCATATGTACATGTGTGTGTGTGTGTGTTTATTATGTACATGTGTGTGTGTATGTGTGCATATGTACATGTGTGTGTGTGTGTGTGTGTGTGTGTGTGTGTGTGTGTGTGTGTGTGAGACAGGACACAGCCCACATCTCCCTGAGGAAGGTGCACCTGGTTGGATACAGCCTTGGGGCCCATGTGGCTGGCTTCGCTGGTCAGTTCTTCAATGGCTCCAGGAGGCTCGGCCGGATCACAGGTACAACAGCCTCTCACACACAACCTGAAATGGGCTTTAGGTAACCCACTGAGATGTGATCTAGGTTACCTCTGAGATGGGCTCTCTTACACACAACCTCTGAGATGGGCTCTAGGTAACCTACTGAGATGTATAAGTATAAGTATATATACGTATAAGTATAAGTATAAGTATATATACTCTTTTGATCATGTGAGGGAAATTTGGTCTCTGCATTTATCCCAATCCGTGAATTAGTGAAACACACTCAGCACAGTGAACACACAGTGAGCTGCCTGCATCAACAGCAGCACTCGGGGAGCAGTGAGGGGTTAGGTGCCTTGCTCAAGGGCACTTCAGCCATGCCTACTGGTCGGGGTTCGAACCGGCAACCCTCCTGTTACAGGTCCGAAGTGCTAACCAGTAGGCCACGGCTGCCCCAAGAGAGTGATCCAGATGGGATCTCTCATACAGTAACCTCTTGCGACCTTTGAGATGTGGCCTCTCATATCCCTCTGAGATGAAACCGCTTGTGACCTTTGAGATGTGACCTCACGTGACCTCTCCTCAGGTCTGGACCCTGCTGGGCCGATGTTTGAGGGCATGCCGGCTGCCGATAGGTTGTCCCCTGATGATGCCATGTTTGTGGACGCCATCCACACGTTCACCAAGAGCCACGTGGTGCTGAGTGTGGGCATCAGACAGACTGTGGGCCATCTGGACTTCTACCCTAACGGAGGCACCCTACAGCCAGGGTGTTACCTTAGTGACCACATCTCACAACACGGGCTCAGAGGTCAGTATATACACACACACACTCCTACACGCACACACACACCCATTCTCACTCACACACACACACACACACACACACACACACACACACACACACACACACACACACACACACACAAACACACACACGCTCACTCTCACACAAACAAACACATACACAAACACACACACACACACGCTCACTCACACACACACATACACACACACACAAACCCACGCTCACTCTCACACAAACAAAAACACACACACACACACACACACACTCATTCATTCACACACCCACAGATGTACAATGTTCTCAGGACTGTCTCAAGCCATGAAGTGTGCCCACGAGCGCTCGGTCAACCTGTTCATCGACTCGCTCCTGCACGAGGACCAGCAGATCACAGCCTTCCGATGCCGTGACAACGGTGCCTTCAGCCAGGGCCTGTGCTTGGACTGCAAGAGGAGCCGCTGCAGCGCGCTGGGCTACGGAACGCACAGGGGCCACAGCGGAACCAACAAGAGGTTCTACCTCAGAACCCGCTCCCACATGCCCTACAGAGGTTAGTGCACAACACACACACACACACACACACACACACACACACACACACACACACACACACCTGATGCCTCTGACTTTGGTGATTTATTTATTTTAATAAAGGCCATCCCTGATGGTCAGTTTGACTAAATAACTGAAATAGCGCTAATGCGTTGAGCCAACAACCTGACACTGTGTGCAGTAAACACCTTTCTGAAACATACCTATGTAGTATGGAAACACACACTGTGTCTAAAACACTAATATACGCTGTGTGTGTGTGTGTGTGTGTGTGTGTGTGTGTGTGTGTGTGTGTGTGTGTGTGTGTGTGTTTGTGTGCAGTGTACCACTACCAACTCCGGGTCCAGCTCGTTGACCAGATGAAACAGTCGTGGGCCTCAGCGTCTGTCACCCTCAGAGGCCTGCAGGGGGAGAGCCAGGAATTGCCCCTCCACCTGTGAGTATCTGCCCTCAGACCTCAGGAACTGCCCCTCCACCTGTGAGTATCTGCCCTCAGACTAGAGGTCTGCGAGGGACAGATTTTTCAGTCCTACGCCCGCCCGCTCCCACGACATTCTGTCCCGCTCCAACAATAATGTGTCAATTTTAGTCCCGCTCCCGCATGCATCTGTAACATTAGATCCCACTCCCACCTGCAGGATATACAGTATATGCCTCGTTCCCCTCTCACACACACACACACACACACACGCACATACTCCTCATACACCCACACCCACGGACATCCACCCTCGACAGATCAGCTCCGGACACCACGGTTGAAACAGGAAGTGACCTCCTCCTACTGGAGGCGCCGTGTGATTCCTGGGCCGAGCATGTGGCCCGTGCCCCGGTGAGGCTGATGGGCCCCAGTGCTGATGGTGATGGCCAGGCAGTGGTGTCTGGGCGGGCAGGCGGGCAGGCAGGCAGGCGGGCGGTGTGGCTCCTGGTCGATACAGCTGCAGTGGAGCTGCCGGAGGCCGAGGAGGCTGATTGGATCCAGCGCAGAGCACAGGCAGCTCATAACAAACTGACAGCATCGGCAATCAATACCACATCCACATGCACACTCACGTGCACTGACAGCTGGCATGTGCCTGTGTGTGTGTGTGTGAGAGAGAGAGAGAGAGAGATAGAGAGAGAGAATGTGTGTGTTAGACAGTGGATGGTGTTACATCATGAAAGGGTTAGAGAGGGACCCTGCATCCTCCGGTCCACATGAGTGAAAACAGTCCTGTGACCCTTGACCCCTGCATCAGTCCCTGTGTTCCCTGACCCTTGACCCCTGCATCAGTCTCTGTGTTCCCTGACCCTTGACCCCTGCATCAGTCTCTGTGTTCCCTGACCCTTGACCCCTGCATCAGTCTCCGTGTTCCCTGACCCTTGACCCCTGCATCAGTCTCTGTGTTCTGATCCTGAGTCCTGATTTGAGACTGTGGCTGAATCCCAATCTCTCCCCTCACGGACTCCTAGGGTTAGGGTTAGATTTTGATGCGTGTTCCTGTGAACTTGATGAGGGCTTAGGGCTGTTCCACTGCGAAATTGTGAAGTGGTTGAGGGCTCGCTCACATCCTTTCTGTACCCTTTCCGTAAGTCTGCATCTATGCAGACTTTACCCAAGGGAATTACCCACAATTCATAGCATTGTGATGTGAAACACAGGGTTACCCAAAGGGAGGCTGGAAACTTGAAAAAAAACAGCCTGACCAGCTTGTGGCCCCTGCAGGTCAAAACACTTATTTTCCGTAAAAGTCTAGTGGGGCTCTATGCCCACCAAGTTTCATGTTCCCGGTGTTTCGGTAAACTTCTTAAGTACTGAGAACTACTGTATACTGTAAGTAAACTAGAGAAGATACTAGTTATACTAATGGTTATACGATAGGATAGGTTTCACGATAGTATACTTAAAGTATATCCTCAGTATCAAAGTTTAGCGGAAGGGTAATATTAGAATCAGCTAAGTGAATAAAATGAAATGAAGTGATGAAATGAAACGGCACTTCTGCATTCGCTTTGCGACCTTCTATCGGCTATAACCGCACTATGCAAGTTTGCCAGATCGGGTAGCGGATCTGTAGTTCGATGGAATGAGTCATAAGAAACTACAAATTTGACTTGCTTCTGATGTCGCAATACATCATACTTTCATAAAATCATGCAACATACTCTACCTTGTCTGTGGACATCGCTATTTGCAAAGCCGGTGCTGGAAAATCAAATAATGTGCATGCGACAGAGGAAAAGTGCTTTGGTGCTTTAACTATATTTAAATACAGGTACCATATGCTAGATATAATTACATTTGCATGTATACTTATCAGTATAAGCCAAGTATAATTCAATCTAGTGTCTCTCCGATCAGTACACAAAAAGTAAGCTATACCTATGCTTAGTTCAAAATAAGTAGACTAACAGTACACTTCCATGAACTTCTTTTTGCTAAGGGATTCCCCAAGTCCTGAGGAGACCAATACACACACACACAGATACAGCAGTCTAGTCTTTCTAGTCTAGCTGTTTGTTAATCACATACACACACACTCAGACTGACCATGTGTGTGTTGTAGCCCGTCGGAGCTGAGTGGGAACAAGACGCTGAGTTTCCTGGTGACAGTGGAGTCGGGCATGGGTCAGCTGGAGGGCCTGACGCTGCGCTGGGGACCGCAGGGCGTGCTGGCGGACATGTGGCAGAGGATGCGGACCATCATGCCCTGGGGCGGCCAGCAGGGCCAAGTGCTCAGTGTGGGGAGGGTGCGCATCAAGGCTGGAGAGACCCAGGACAAGTAAGAAGGATCTCCTTCACACACACACACAATTTAAACACACTCACACACCAATAACCAAAAAATTCTATTTATTTTGTTTTGTAAGAATTAGAATTTATGTAAATCAGTGGTTCTCATTCTTTAGAATTGCAGTGGTCCTAGTAGATCACTTTGGTACCCCAACGTTAATTTCAATCTGGGACCACTGATGTACTGTAAATTATATATATATATATATATTTTTTTGCTGTATGGTAATGATGCTGAATGAGCTATGTACGCGGAAAAATTTTGGTTGGCCCCACCAAATCTCACAAGTTTTTTTTCAAAAGTTGGCAGCCCTGAATTAACTTTTGTTTTTGCATGCAACACCCATTGTTCATTGTTGATGACGCATCCTTGGTTCCGTTCAAAACTGGTGGAAATGCGGGCTGGTTCACTGGAGAACATCAAGGCACAAATAATTCTGAACGGAACCGGTTCAAGAATGCGTCCTCTGTTGGTCAAAAAATTTCCTTAGTGACACCTCCAGGCAGAGAGTGATGATGATGAGGATGATGATGGCAGTGTTACTAGTCTGGGAACTCAGCAGTAGACTATGTTCCATTTAGTGTTTGTGTTTATCTCCCTCTACTGGCGATACTGATCCCAACAGCTCACCAAGCAGAAGGTCCTAATAACAGGTTGATTCAGTACATATGCATACAGTGTGATATCAGTGACAGAGGGCCCCTATGCTCATAAACATGAGCTCCACTAGCCTTTCAGTCATGCTGTTAAGCAGGTGTATGAAAGAAGCTTGTGTCTGTTGTGGTGTTAAGTTGGCATGTTTGTGGTGGTGACCTGACTGTGTCGGTTGTGGTGTTAAGTTGGTGTGTTTGTGGCGGTGACCTGACTGTGTCGGTTGTGGTGTTAAGTTGGCGTGTTTGTGGCGGTGACCTGACTGTGTCGGTTGTGGTGTTAAGTTGGCGTGTTTGTGGCGGTGACCTGACTGTGTCGGTTGTGGTGTTAAGTTGGCGCGTTTGTGGTGGTGACCTGACTGTTGCTTCTCTGTGTGCAGGATGTGGTTCTGCTCTGCCTTCCAATCTGATGGCGTGACCCGTCTGCAGCCCTGGACGGACTACACCTTTGACAGATGTCATACATACACACGCCAGCCCAAGAGTGGGACACACACATACACACACCAGCCCGAGAACCAGACACACACACGCCAGCCCGAGAGCCGAGCAGGCCTGACCAGGGGTCATATAGAAAACTAGGAACAACTAGCACAAATCAATTTTGTAAATTGAAATAAAAATAAAAAATTTCTAAAAAATAAAATACAAATTCAAATCTGTTAACAGCAGTTATACAAGTTACATGAGTATTACTGTGATCAGTCATCAGCCAATGGAGCAGAAGTATGATATTACATCTTAACCCCGGAAACAAGGAATACGATTTTCTGAATGGCAGACAAGGAGGTGGGTATTAATTCTGTATATATCGGGACACGTCAGTGGCTGTAATCCTTCACATATCCCATCAGATGTCCACTGAGGATCATAATATGCCAGAGCCAAGGAGCAGAAATTGTTTTCGAAGAGCAGGAGTCGTCCAAAGTGTTGCAATCACGATGTGGACATCCTCGTCAGAGTTACACACTCTCACTGGAAACACATGACACACAAGCACAGGGACTATCACCATGGCAACCACCACCACATCAAGGCGAGGGCCACAGAGCCATGGTTAACTACGCTATACTATACTATACTACACTTAACTATAATATACTATGCTTCACTATACTACACTTCACAATACTATACTACACTTAACTATACCATACTATGCTTAACTATACTACACTTAACCATACTATGCTTAACTATACTATGCTACACAACGATACTATACTACACTTAACTATACTAAACTGGTGCTGTCAGTGCTCCATTCTTTCATAAATATACAAGCTGTTGCCTCAGAGGACAGACACATCAAGTCTGATGTGTTCAATCAGACACACGCACACACAGGGACAGAGCCACCACATTTGATGTGTACAATCACACTTATACACACACACACACACACACACACACACACACACACACACAGGGACAGAGCAATCAGATCTGATGTGGTCAATCAGGCTGCTGGAAACACACACACACACACACACACACACACACATAGAAAGTTCTACTCTGACATGACAGATGGGGAGCCTAGGGAGCAGCTGTTCAACTGAGTCTTTTTATTAATGCATTTCAAGTACTCCAAAAAATTACATCTCTTTGCACAATACGTTTCCAAATGTTAAGAGTAAAAATGTTCAAAGTGAACAAAAGAATTTCGGTACTGTATAAAACACAGTGAACATTAACGTCAGACAGTAGTATTCTTTTTTTCTTTTTTAACTTTGTGATCTTTCAGCCTACATAACCTACAACATTTCGACTCAATTTGGACATTTTCATTTTCAGTGCACGTTTTTCTATACACTCTTACCAGGACTATGCAAAATTAAATCAAATAAATGGAGCTGGAATTTTTAAAAAAAATCAAATAAAAGCACAGGCAACAGACGCCTTGTTCCAGGGCACACCACAGGATAAGACAGATGCCTCTGGGCGAAGCAGCGGACGCATCGCACCTCGATGGTCTCACCATTAGTGTCGTTCACCACGATGGTCCACATCAGCCCCCCAATCCAACCAGAACAGAAATAAGAGCAGAAATGACAGAATGGTCAGATGTTTTCAAGCTACCAGAAATTAGTTTTTTTTTTTTCACACACATTAATGTCACTGGCAAAATTCTCTCTTCAATTCGTAAGACAAAGAAAAGGGGCATAGTGACACATATATCAAAATGTCATATTTATCTTCAAATGAAACACAAACTGTTCAGGTACTGTACATAGTTTACAAGGAAATAAGTCCGGTGTTGTTCTAGACGGTCAGCTCCCCAAGTAATTTTCTGTGATGACCTCACAGCAATGGCTGACAAAATTGAGTCCAGTCTCTGTCATTTTTATGGACTACAATATCCAAAACAAACAAACAAACAAACAAAAAAAACCTTCATGTGAAAAATGTAATGCTGGGTTTCTGACAGAGTCCGTCTCTCTGTTGCCATTGAAACCTCAGCGGCGCCTCCTCCAGGCTGCTCTGGTGCACTACACCCCGCCCCTTGCTGCCGCTCACGCTGCCACCACAACCAACCAGGAGCATCCCAATGATGGGATGGTGGAAGGAACCAATCAGGCGTGTCCCGATGATGATGTTCATGATGTAATGAGCCAATCAGGCGCGTCCCGATGATGATGTTCATGATGTAATGAACCAATCAGGCGTGTCCCGATGATGATGCTCATGGTGTAAAGAACCAATTGGGATCGTCCCGATGATGATGTTCATGGTGTGTGGAACCAATCAGGATCGTCCAGATGAGCATGTGGTGGAAATGCTTCAGTGATTTGAGGCCCACCCCTTAGCAGCAGGGTGTGCCATGGTGGTTTGGCGCGCAGGTGTGTGTGTGTTTGTGCGCATGTGGAGGTGGCAGGGTGATGCTCTGGTGTATGGAGCAGGCAGGTTCCTGCTTTTGGTGTGTGTGTGTGTGTGTGTGTGTGTGTATGGAGCAGGTCAGTTCCTGCCTTTGGGGTGTGTGTGTGTGTGTGTGTGTGTGTGTGTGTGTGTGTGTGTGTGTGTGGCGCAGGCCAGTTCCTGCCTCCTCCTCCTCCTTCACTGGGGCAGGGCGCTCGCTACAAACGATGCTTTTCAAAGAGCGCTATGGCAACAGGCGATTAGACAGGCAGTGAGTACATGTGGTTTCGTTTCTCATTTCAAACATCACAAGTGTTTTAGTGTTTAGATCTAGTTCTCAATGTCACTCAAACATCTAGACGCTATAGTTAGTGGTTCTTAATCAATGTCCTCATAATAAGAAATCATTTTAAAATGCAAACGTGATTACGAAAGAAAGAAGGGGAAAATAAGCATGTTCATTAAAAGCTACTTCATCAGTCATTTCTCCTTAGCTTAAGAGTCCTCGCTCATGCACCCTAGTGGCAAACAAAGCTGACACAACAGCTACGAGAAAAACAAAGAGATAAGTGAGTTAAAAAAAAAAAAAAAATTGAGCTCGGCGGCTCAGAGATGTGACCTTTGACATTTGCGGGTGTGGCTGCAGAGAGCAGTCAGAGAGGCCCTAACGACATGAGGGGAGCATCCCCATGGAAACTCTGACGGATGCAGGCAATGGATATGCTTGCACATGGACAACAGCTGACTGCCACGGCCCCTTCACTTGCACACAGACAACAGGCTGACCGCCATGGCCCCTTCATTTGATTGATCAACTTACTGATTGATTGATCGATCCCTTCTGCTGATCGACTTCTGCATCCAAGAGTTAAACAATATCTCCATTAGTGTAATGTTTTCAAATCCTGAGAATGTTGATCACAACTGCGAGTAATTTCTTTCGACAGTAGAAGAAATAAGTTTTGCTCTCACGTAATATACAATTCTTTACAGTCATTCATCTGTACAGTCCCCAAGATTCTGCTAAGGGAAACACAAGGCTTCATCTTCAGCTTTTACAAAGCAAAGAAAACTAGAAATAAAGAAGCAGAGAAGAAAAGAGGAGGAAAGAAAGAGGAGAAAAGAGGAGAAGAGGAGAGATGAAATGAAGAGAGAGAGCAGAGGAGGGGAGAGGGAGAGAGAGGGGGTGCCAGGTCTGAAGGGGGAGAGAGGAGAAGAGTGAGAAGAGTGAGAAGAGAGAGAGAGAGAGAGAGAGAGAGAGAGAGAGAGAAAGGAGAGGAGAGAGAGAGGGGGGAAAGAGGGAGAGAGAGAGGAGAGGTCTAAAAAGGAGGAGAGAGGAGGAAAAGAGGAGAGAGAGAGAGAGGAAAGAGGGAGAGAGAGAGGAGAGGTCTAAAAAGGAGGAGAGAGGAGGAAAAGAGGAGAGAGAGAGAGAGAGAGAGAGAGAGAGAGAGAGAGAGAGAGAGAGAGAGAGAGAGAGAGAGAGGTCTAAAGAGGAGGAGAGAGGTCTCAACTTTCTCAGGTGTGGCCTGAGGAGGAGAACTGGATCTGGAGAAATGTGAGGAAATTTGAAGACGTGATTAAGAGACAGAACAGCCGACCTCACTCGAAACCGCTGAGGTGGTGGTCTAGACATGGTCCCATTCATCCCCAGCTGACCAGCCAACAGCACACACACACATGCCCACCCTCTCCACACAGATCTCTAGCTCATCTCACAGAGGCCATTTGGAAAGAATTCCGAGTGAGAATGAGGTGTGACAGCGATTGAAAGGAGAGGAGAGAGATTCGTAGAGACATAAGATAGAGAATATAAGACATCCTTCAGAACGGCTTGATGCACGTAATATATCAGCATCAAGACCCACCCCCTCTAAACTCATGATTGTGTGTGTGTGTGTGTGTGTGTGTGTGCGTGTAGGAAGCAGAATGATTGGCTCATCTTCATATTGTATGACGTTCTTGTGTAAACCCAGCATTTGTCATTTCTCTTGTCCAGTGTGCGTTTATGGGTGTGTGTGTGTGTGTGTGTGTGTGTGTGTGTCTGGCTACTGGGAATGTGTGTATGTTTGGGTGTGTGTGTGTGTGTAGGTACGTGGTGGCTCTTTGGAGAAGTGAAAGTCCATCCCCCTGTACTGCAGGCACTAGGAGGGGTGTGTGTGGGAGGTGAAAGGTCAGGAGGTTGCGGGGGGTCAGCGACGCATCTGTCCCATCTGGTAGTTCTCGCGTGGCTGGCGGTGGTGGCGCTGGGGGTGGGCGTGCGGCTGCCGCGGGTTCTGTCGGGGGTGCTGGTTCTGATGTCCGTGCTGGTTCTGGTGGGCGTGCTGGTTCTGGTGGGCGTGCTGCTGCTGGCTGGCGTGCTGGGCTCTGCGCCGCTTCAGCGTACCTGGACCACAGGGGAGGGGACGACACTCAGGTGAGATATGACCACTACACTCAGGTGAGACATCACCACTCAGGTGAGACATCTCCACTCCACTCAGGTGAGACATCACCACTACACTCAGGTGAGACATCACCACTCAGGTGAGACATCTCCACTCCACTCAGGTGAGACATCACCACTCCACTCAGGTGAGACATCACCACTCCACTCAGGTGAGACATCACCACTCCACTCAGGTGAGACATCACCACTCCACTCAGGTGAGACATCACCACTCCACTCAGGTGAGACATCTCCACTACACTCAGGTGAAACATGGGTGGGGGAAGTTTGGGGTTGCTGCTCTGTGTGTGTGTGTGTGTCTGTGTTTGTGAGACATCACCACTCCACTCAGGTGAAACATATCCACTACACTCAGGTGAGACGTCACCACTACACTCAGGTGAGATATCTCCACTACACTCAGGTGAGACATCGGCACTACACTCAAGTGAGACATCTGCACTACACTCAGGTGAGACATCACCACTCAGATGAGACATCACCACTCAGATGAGACATCACCACTACACTCAGGTGAAACTTGGGTGGGGGTAGTTTGGGGTTGCTGCTGTGTGTGTGTGTGTGTGTGTGTGTGTGTGTGTGTGTGTGTGTGTGTGTGTGTGTGTGTGTGTGTGTGTGTGTGTGTGTGTGTGTGTGTGTGTGTGCACACTCACTGGGCAGAGGTTTGGGTCGGGGTAGAGGTCTGCACTCCCGCAGGAGTCTCAAGCAAAACAGTGCAGCGCGGGACATGTTGTGAAAGCTCTGTGCGGGAGCGGGCGGCAGAGGTGCGTTTGCAGGTGCAGGAGACACAGATGATTCACTGCACTCCCGCAAATTAAATATGTGTGTAAAGTAACATAGAAATGATTTAAGTAGTGTATAGAATTATAGTTGAGCTGGATATTGTGTTAGGCAGCATTAAAATAATGGGTTTTAAGCACCCCAACTGTCATTTAGGGCCTACGTGGGTTCAATTCTTTCCTGTTGCTCCGTTGTTGAAACTCAAAATTGAAACCATGACGAAGGAAGAGGACACCACAAGGCTACTTCAGATGTTAGTGCCTTTCTAAAGAACAAATGCCAGCTAGCATAGCTGTGTTACAGTAGCCTACATTCAGAATAAAAAAAACTTTAAATCAGACATCTGACAGTCTTTTTCAGTTGTGTGTGTCAAGTGCTCCTTTTGTGAGACAGAAGGCAAAACGGAATATCCCTCCTGCATATCCTGCGGGCTTTTGCGGGTGGGACCTAATGTTACAAATGCAGGAGTGCCACATAGATGCCACAGCGGGACAGAATGTTGCGGAAGCGGGACTGAAGATTCTGTCCTGCGCAGACCTCTTGGTGGGGGTAGTTTGGGGTTGCTGCTGTGCATGTGCGTGTGTACGTGTGTGTGTGTGTATACTCACCGGGCAGTGGTTTGGGTGGGGGAAGTTTGGGGTTGCTGCTGTGCATGTGCGTGTGTACGTGTGTGTGTGTGTATACTCACCGGGCAGTGGTTTGGGTGGGGGTAGTTTGGGGTTGCTGCTGTGCATGTGTGTGTGTACGTGTGTGTGTGTGTACTCACCGGGCAGTGGTTTGGGTGGGGGAAGTTTGGGGTTGCTGCTGTTGCTGTGTGTGTGTGTGTATGTGTGTGTGTATGTGTGTGTGTATGTGTGTGTGTGTGTGTGTGTGTGTTTGCACTCACCGGGCAGTGGTTTGGGTGGGGGAAGTTTGGGGTTGCTGCTGGGAGTGTGGACGCTGCAGATCTTGATGAAACCGGCCATCAGCATGATCAAAGCAATGCCCATCAGCAGAACTGCCCACCAGTACGCCTGTGGACCAACACACACATGCTTTTATTTGGACCAACACACACGCATGCTTTTATTTGGACCAACACACACGCATGCTTTTATTTGGACCAACACACACATATGCTTTTATTTGGACCAGAGCAACAGAAAAACAACAACAAAGACAAAAACAAGATCCAAATATGGAAGGAAAAGTTATTGATTGTTTATTTTATCATTGTTTATCGTAAGTTATTAATGTTTATCGGTTTACGTGGCCCAAAGTAAAGGAGGAGAAGGAACCTGATGACACCTGCTATTCTCTGAAGAGAGGGGTGTGTATGTGGGTGGTGGGTGTGTATGTGGGTGGTGTGTGTGTGTGTGTGAATGAGAGAGAGAGAGAGAGAGAGAGAGAAAGAGAGAGAGGGAGGGGGGGGAGAGAGAGAGAGAGAGAGGAGAGAGAGAGAGAGAGAGAGAGAGAGAGAGAGAGAGAGAGAGACGTACCACTATCCACTCGGCGATGTTCTCGTAGAGCTCGGGGTTGAAGATGGCCTTCTTGAGTCGGGCGAGGGGCCCATCAGCGTCCACCAGGCGGCACTTCATGAACACGTCACAGTAGCCCTTGAAGTCGTTACAGGGCGACCCGGCCTGCAAGGTCGTGACCTTGCGGTTGAAGAAGCGCACCCAGCGATCCGAGCCCGTACTACTGCACGTGCTTGGGTTCACTACAGGGGGGGACAAAGAGCACACAGCAACCAATCACAACGCAGGCGAAGGGAACAGACACAGGATTCCACTAATCACGTCTGATCCTGTGTGTGTAATAATGATTCCACTAATCACACACGTCTTGTCCTGATTCTGTTTGTGTAATAATGATCGCCTAAAGTGTTACTGTAGTGTGTGTGTGTGTGTGTGTGTGTGTATGTATATGGTGTGTGTGTGTGTGGCCTTACTCTTCTCCATGCAGCAGACATGACACAGCTCAGTCTCGTCTTTGCCGTCCACACTAGCACAAGTGCAGACCTCCAGTCCGTACTTCTCACAGATGGAGCCCGAACAGCCCTGAGACAGACACACACACACACACACCAAAAACAGTTAGTCGGGAACTCCTGCAGAGGCAACCACACCCATGAAAACAATACTGCTGTATGGATTTTGTTGTTTTGTGCATTAAGCACTTTGCCACACACACACACACACACACACACACACACACACACACACGGCTGGCCTTACCCCATTGAGGCAGACTTGCGTCTCGCCGTGGCAGGCGGTGAAGTTGGCTTTGGGTTCGGAAGTGGGGCACTGGGCGCTAACCCCATTGCACATGCCCTGGTGCGCACACTCGGACTCCTCGCGGCACTTCTCATTACGCCCCTTGTACGTACACTCGGCAGTACAGCACGGACCCTGGCTCGGACTGGACAACACCGAACGGGGAGAGGAAGAGAGAGAGAGAAAGAGAGAGAGAGAGAGGGAGAGAGAAAGAGAGAGGGGGGGGGGAGAGAGAGAGATGTTCAGTCTTTAGCTTAAAGTTTGCACTGCTGAAACATGATTATGATCACAAACCTCTAGCCCCAATACACCCTTACATATATTGCCTGAAGAGATTGCCTGCAAGTTGTGGACAAACAAAAGGGGGGGAGGTGGGTCAATATATGAGATATCACTCACCTGCAGACTTTATTAGCCTTCAGTTCAGTAGGCTAATGATAACAACCACGCAATATATGACATCACTCACCTGCAGACTTTATTAGCCTTCAGTTTGCATTTCTTATTGTCGGGCTGGTTGGCATCATAGCAGCACTGGTCCCGACACTGGTCACTATAGCCACAGTCACACTCCTCTCCTGGTTCAACAAGGCCGTTTCCACAGATAGGCTGGCCAGACTCTACACACACACACACACACACACACAAGTGTCAGGGAATGGCTTGCTCAGTCACATGTCAGATATACCTGATTACTTACATATAAAGAGTTAAACTGAAACAGGAAGAGATGAACAGCTCCTGGCGGACACAGTTCCACTGGCACAGGTGCCACAGGAGAGCAATAACACAGTTTGGCATTTCCACATACTCATGTACACTTCCAGGAGAGCAATAACACAGTTTGGCTTTTCCACACTCATGTACACTTCCAGGAGAGCAATAACACAGTTTGGCATTTCCATATACTCATGTACACTTCCAGGAGAGCAATAACACAGTTTGGCTTTTCCACACTCATGTACACTTCCAGGAGAGCAATAACACAGTTTGGCTTTTCCACATACTCATGTAGACTCCCAGATGACTGGACACAGTTCCACTGTCACATGTTCCACTCCGAGATACCAGGCGAAACACACACACACAGATATATATAAATACATACATAAAGGAGTCACCCACGAAGCAGTTGCACCCTTCTCTCTTTCACACACACACACACACACACACAGGAGTGTGGATGGCGCATGGACTCACCCACGAAGCAGTTGCCCCTCTTCTTGTCGAGCACCTGGCTGATGTTGCGCACGCTGCACTCTGAGAACTTGTTGTTGTTGAACTTGTCTCCGGAGGTGGCGCGCGCGTACATGATGTAGTTGCCCTTCTCCTTCTTCTCTTGGCTCTTCGACTCCCCCGGCGTGCACTCCGACCCCGAGTCATGCTGGGGGGTGGGGGGTGAAGACAGAGGAATCAGTGAGAGGGGGGGTAGTAGTGGTAGAGACAGGCTCGATTTGTTGTTGTTTCAGATGAGAGTCTAACAGTCCAGGGTTTTCAGAGGGACTTTCAAAAGTTAGGCTAATCACACACAGGTGCTTCTGCACAAACACTCAGGTGCTCGGCACAAACACTCAGGTGCTCGGCACAAACACTCAGGTGCTTCTGCACAAACACTCAGGTGCTCGACACAAACACTCAGGTGCTCGACACAAACACTCAGGTGCTCGACACAAACACTCAGGTGCTCGGCACAAACCCCCAGGTGCTCGACACAAACCCCCAGGTGCTCAGCAAAAACACTCAGAGCCCTACCTGGAGAGCAGCTGGTTACCAGCTATACGAGTTATAATGACAAGTTTGTCTGTGACTCACCGGCGAGCCGAAGTTGTGTCCGACCTCGTGGGCGAAGGTGATATGGGAGACCTTTGGGGGGACGTGGGAGGCGTAGTTCTGCACCGTTATGATGCCCGTGTTCAAGGATTTCTTCTTCCCATCAGAGTACAGCTTACTCTTCTCACAGATCCCACCCGAGCTGCCTGGAAACACACCAACGGGCGCGCGCACACACCACACACACACACACACACACACACAGAGAGAACATTGAGGGCATGAAGAATTCTAACTTTGAGGGCTTTGAAGCTCTCTGCATGGGCACACACGGGCACACACACACACACACACACACAGACAGACACACACACAGACACACACACACACACACACCTGAGGGAGCTCCAACCCAGGCCAGGCCGAGTACCCCGTCGTCGAAATCACGGTCAGTAAAGACGTAGGCCAGACAGTAGTCGTCATGGTTCTGCTCGGAGTTCAGCTCAAGGAACTTCTCCACACCGATGTTGGCGAAGCGGAAAGGGTTGGACTTGTCCCGCTCATCGCTAGTGGTGTTGATCTGGAACACATAGAAACACACAACCACAACGTCAGGAACACACAGAAACACACAACCACAACATCAGGAACACATTAGAAACACACAACCCCAACGTCAGGAACACACAGAAACACACAACCACAACATCAGAAACACACAACCACAATGTCAGGAACACACAGAAACACACAACCACAACATCAGGAACACATAGAAACACACAACCACAACGTTAGAAACAGGGAGAAAGACACACAACCACAACGTCAGAAACAGGGAGAAAGACACACAACTACAACATCAGGAACAGGGAGAAAGACACACAACCACAACATCAGGAACAGGGAGAAAGACACACAACCACAACGTCAGGAACAGGGAGAACAGTGCGCAGTCATCCTATCAAACAGCAGGAAAAGACGAGTCATTGTTTCTAACAGAGCCAATGTCTGTGGAGAGAGAACACTGCTGAATCATAAGGTGTTTTCACATATACAGAAGTCCCTTTTAAAATAACCAAACTCAGCCCACTAATATGTCTTTTCCACCAACAGAAAACCAGCTCTGTTCCCATTCGCGAACCAAAATTTGAACTGGTATCATTATCAGGTTGAAATAATTATCATAAGCCATAATTGGTGTGGTGATTTTGATTAACAAATTCATTTTTTTCTGATTATATATATATATATATATATATATATATATATATATATATATATATATATATATATATATATATATGATAACATATTTTCAGAATGAATTTTGATCTGAAGTTATTGCAAATATCTTCTTGAACGGTCAGTCAACACACCAGCCTAATTCACACTTTCTAATTCAGTGGTAGGCCCGCCCAACCTGGTTACTGTTGCTATGTCCCAACAACATTTAGCTAACGTCCAAAATGACAAGTGAACAGCAGCCTGTTCACTGCACTGAGCAGTCTCTTTTGTATGTTTACCACTGACAGGCAAGAATAGTTCAGAGAGATAATAGCCTAACAGGTCATGAGAAATGGTGAGCAATGTAATCCAAAGATCGCTGATTTCTAGATTGTCAGTTACCAATGGCTTGCATGAAAAGATATTAATTAGTCTAATGTTATAACTTGCTTGGCTGTAGCAAAATTGTCTGTATAATGAGCCTAATGATAACAGCTTTTATAATAAATGACATGCTTTTTCTTTTGGCAATGGCAAGTGAAGTAGGACAAAATAGGCTAGCCTACGATGCAAAATGTGAAAGAGAACCTGGGGCGGCTTGTGTTCACAATACACAGATAAGGAAAACTGCACCGCAGACTTCAAAGCTAACCGTGCCGAGAATACCTACTGAGACGGCCTCAGTTCGGTTCGCTTTAAAGGGGTCTGAGTTTGGTTGGCGTGTTCACATATGCACAAAAAATGCTGAGTCATCGATCTGAATTAATTTAGAAGGCTGAAAGGGACCAAGTATTAAAACACCCTAACAGGGCTAGCGTCTGTGGAGAGAGAAGACTGCTGGATCATAGTTTCTGAGAGAAGGTTCTAGGTCCCTCACCCGTATCCTCTTGACCATGAAGCTGATGTTGCGGATGCCCATGAAGTCGGTGCCCTGGTAGATGGCATCAATGGCCTTCACGTGGCTGGAGATCTGCCCAGGAGAAGAAGGCAGTAGGCCACAGAGATGATGCCCATTCACACAGGTTAACACAGAACCACAATATAACCTTACTGTAGTACTGTACTTACACCAATCTTAACACCAAAGGAAAATTATGTCCACAACAGGCTAGAGTGTGTATGTGTGCTGGGTTAGTACTCGAGTGTGTGTGTATGTGTAAGTGTGAGCTGGGTCAAGCCCCTGCTTGCCTGTGCGATGACAGCCTCCCTGGTCTTGTAGTACTTGTAGAAGAGGTGGTCTGTCTGGATGAAGAGCTGGCAGGTGTTCTTCTCTGGCTGGGCCATCCTCCTCTTCCTTAACAGCACGGGCCCCTCACCAGGCTCCGCCTCCAGCAGCTCATTCTGCTCCTACACAGAGGAACACTCTGGTCAGACAACTTAGACTCTAGATCTATTTATCCGCTCACCTCAACACCACTACACTATCCATCCGCTCAGCCCAACACCACACTGCCTATCTATCTATCCATTCATCTCAACCACACTACACTATCTATCTATCTACCCACTCATCTCAATACCACTACACTATTTACCTATCTACCCACTCATCTCAACACCACTACACTATCTACCCACTCATCTCAACACCACTACACTATCCATCCGCTCAGCCCAACACCACACTGCCTATCTATCTATCCATTCATCTCAACCACACTACACTATCTATCTATCTACCCACTCATCTCAATACCACTACACTATTTACCTATCTACCCACTCATCTCAACACCACTACACTATCTACCCACTCATCTCAACACCACTACATTATCTACCTATCTACTCAGCTCAACACCACTATAATCAATCAATCAATCAATCAATCAATCTATATCTATCTATCTATCTATCACCTCAACACCACTACACTATCCATCCGCTCAGCCCAACACCACACTGCCTATCTATCTGTCTATCCATTCATCTCAACACCACTACACTATCTATCTACCCACTCATCTCAAAACCATTACACTATCTACCTACTTATACGCTCAGCCCAACACCACTACACTATCTACCTATTTATCCGCTCATCTCAACACCACTACACTATCTACCTATCTACCCACTCATCTCAACACCACTACACTATCTACCCACTCATCTCAACACCACTACACTATCTACCTACTTATCCGCTCAGCCCAACACCACTACACTATCTACCTATTTATCCGCTCATCTCAACACCACTACACTATCTACCTATCTATCGGCTCATCTCAACACCACTACACTACCTATTAGGGCTGTAACGATACAAACCGAATCGTGAGTTTGGTGTATCACGATTTTTGACCCATGGTTCGATACATACCTCGATTTTTTGTGTGTGTGGATAAGGTTATTTTTTTAACTAGATATTTTATTAAATAACATTGAATAATTTGGAAACTAGATCACGATATTTGACTATATAAACTGGAATTATTTGAACACTGAATATACACATATTGTATATAATAATAATATACAATTATTATATTCTGTCTCTTGCTGCTTCAGCTGTCAGCAGCTCTGGTTGAAGTCTGGAAAAATTGTAAACAAAGTAGCCTAGTTGACTAGCTTATCATAGTCTACTGTAGGGCTGCACGATTATGGCCAAAATGATAATCACGATTATTTTGATCAATATTGAGATCACAATTATTTATCACGATAATTAATTTTAGTGAGAAAAATATTTTTTCCCTAAACATATTGGACTTGCTATCTGGCTCACCCAAATTCTTCCCCTCACATTTACTCCCCTAAATTACTGCAAATATAGATTTGACTGCGACTTCCAAACAACTTCCAAACAAATGTTTTGTGCGTGCTACTTTGTTAATATTTGGGAAAATGTTAACAGCCCACCGGGAATCCTCCCAACGCTCCCCATTAGCCACTTAAGCTCTGCTTCTTGTTCATGAGTTTACTGTAATCGTTTAGTCCAGGGGTGTCCAAACTTTTTGACTGAAGGGCCACATTGGGTTTTGAAAATTGGCCAGCGGGCCACACATAAATAATAATAATAATAATAATAATAATAATAATGTTTTGTATTATTTAAATGACAAAATAATTTTGTTGTAGAAAAATAATTTCTTAAGAAATACTGTTAATTTGATGCTGTTTAATTCATTTATAAATGGTGCACTGTCACTTTAAGACTCTTTGCCAGCTCCACTCAAATAGCCTATGGCTAGTGCTGTGCCTATGGCTGTGCCCTCTCACAGTTTAAAATTGGTCAGTAGTGGGAACTACTGTTGCCATCGCCCTCTCTTCCACGCTCAAATGCGTCCCCAATTAAATGGACTAGCATAACGTAGTTAGATCTGCTGCAATGGAGATACTATGTATCTCGATGTGACAAGCTGTTTTGACATTGACATTGTAAACGTTCTCTAAGAAGAGTGTAAAGCAGTTTGTAGTAGCCTAAAGTTAACCACAACGTCGTCTATCGCTGGAAAAAAATAGCGAGCGGCCTATGATAAACTAATAAATGCTCGGCGGGCCGGATTAAAGTGCATGGCTGGCCGCAGTTTGGACACCCCTGGTTTAGTCATTCGTTGATATGTAAAACACTGACGTGTAGGCTACATTTTCATTATTGTTCACTCGTTTTGAGTAGGCTGTGTCTTGAAACGCATATGCATTGTAGGTTGCACATGAAGCTTATAAAATACATGAATAAAATTCACGGATCCCGTCGTTAGCTCAACTCTTATTACAGTAGGCTATAGGCTATCGGAGGAAGCAAACAAGGACTATAAAAGTTAACGTGATAAAAAAAGGCATGTGTGGTTTACGTCATGTGATGTGTTTCACGGTATGAGTTGAGAGCCCTGCTTTGCTTATATTTTTGGTTAACTTAACTTGCCTGAAATCAGAAATATTTTTGAACAATGGATGATCCGCTTCGAGGGACAAGCTCTTGGCCTTCTGCTGTGCCACACATTTGATTTTTGATCGTCGTTTATTGTATAGTCTAACTAGCCTACTAATAGTTAACATAATGTCACTAGTCCACAGTGCATCAGGCTGAACAGTGCAGGGAACAGCTGTCATTGGTAGGCTGCATGCAGGCACATGGTCAGACAGGTTTAAGGAGCGCTTGATTTGTTTTGTAGCGGAGCGTTCTATGGGTTGCCAGGTTGGTTCTATAGGTAGAGCACGCATTTGAAATATCGCTTGATCACGCAAATTTGATCGTGGGTCGTGATTAAAATTCGATTAATTGTGCAGCCCTAGTCTACTGGTTGGACTGTTCAGTTTCCCCACATGTGTTAAAGTTTCAAGGTAATACTTTTTCTCCTTGGGACAGGCCATTTTGAGTCTTTTGAGAAAAAACATTGGTATTGAGATGATCAGGCAACTGGAATGCAAGAGTTTTAAATACATTTGCGCAGCATGCTAATGATTCTAACCGGATTTAATAACACTTTAGCTAGTCACCTTCTGCGTCCTCGCTTTCAAGATTGTGAATGTTTTATTTGGATTAAATGTTCATGCTGAAGTAGCCTGGCGGGCCATCCTATATCATTGAAATGTATAGTCTGGAATCGAATCATTCACCTGCTTAATCCAAGGGGCGGGCAGAGAATTGTCTTTCAAACTGCCTAGGCATGCAATAGGCCAGCGCTACGACCATATCCGTATCCGGTCGGCAAAACGGCAAATACATCCTTCTTCGAAAGGAATGACTTAAGTGCATTGTGTTGCTCTACTTTCAAAGAAAAGCACAAGTCCAACTCCTCCAAAGTTGACGCCAACGCCGATTCAAACAACCGCTCTTCGTTCGCCATAGCCACCTTCCTTGTTCACCGTCGCAGGATGTCGTTATCCTGTTAAGCCCGCCTTAAGACTCTCTAACGAAATATAGCGCTGTGATTGGAGAACATCCACGGTGTTAAGTCAATAGAAATTCCTATGGTTCGATACTAGACGTACAGGCTGAGCAAATTAATTTGCCGCCGCTAGGGTGCGTCTAGATTTCTAGGCTAATGCTGAAGTACATGTCCATTGAGCGAGCGAGCAAGAGAGCCCAACACTACTATACTCTATTGATATATCCACTCAGCCCAACACCACTATACTCTATCTGTCCACTCAGCCCAAGACCACTGCACTTTATATTTTGGTGCTCTGATATTTCATATTTAGGTAAGAGGCAAAGCACTGATATTTCATATCTGAGTGAAAGTTCTCCAGCTGCCAGAGTTGAGAGGGACATTCAGGAGGCACAAGGGACATGGACCGCGGCCTGAGTGGGATTCGTGCTGATGAATGGAGAGTAGGGCTGTGCATCGATACTGAAATATCGATTTATCGTGTCGCCACTTGCCAAATATCAATATTTTTTATTAAAGCATTAGGCGGTGCAAGAATGTCTATACAGCTGACTATTGCGTTATTTTATTATTATCTGTCTGCTGAATTATCAGTATAATGTGATCTACGTATTATACTGCCCAGGTGGTAATTATCAGTATAATGTGATCTACTTATTATACTGCCCAGGTGGTACACAGCAAGTTATGTTTCCAGCTCTATTTTTACATTTTCAGTAAAATATCGCAATAAGTATCATATTGCAATACCGTAAAACTTCAAATAATCGCCGAGTCCCTAAGAGACGCCTGTCTCTTTTAAACTCCTGGCGTGGCTACAGGTTTGGGTTAAAGGCCGGTCTCCAGTAGAGGCCTGGTCTGTTTTTTAGTTTCGGGTTGTATTTAATCTTCTAAAACCCGTCAGATCGTCTGTTTAAAGATTCGCAATGACACAAAACCGTTACAGAAAGGAGGTTACAGCAGTGTAAATTTGATGTTGCACGTCGTTACAAGCCGTCGCAAAGCATTCACATGTCTGGTCACAGTTGCAAGGTTGCATCAAGTTGCTGCTCATCTCGTTGCGAATCTTGGGTGTGATTTGGGCTAAAGTATGGCGCAGACTGCGCACGTTATGATTAGATGGCATTAAAAGACTGCGGTGGGGAAAAGCTAGAGTTCCAAATTGTATAACTGTTTTCCCAATATGAACTATGCCTATATGTCTGACTTCGTCATTGTTCAATTCATCCCTTGTGTTTAAAATTTGCGGATAGGCCGATGGTAAGCTTGTTTTTATGCTGGCAACAAAACCGGAACGGTTTGCGAACGTTATTCTTTATTCTAAATGCCATGGCGATAAAGAGAAAGAAGTCAGAAAAGGAATTTACCTTAGACTAGGCTATATCAGAGCCCGTCTACGGACATTCTCTGGCTATATAACCTACTGAAAAAGGTTTATGATGTAAAGTCAAGTGTGCTTCTAGGGACTGGTGTGTGCACGCACAGTTTTTATTGATGAGTCAGAGTGGCAAGTGCTGCGCATAGTTGCAGTGGAATGTGGCTGCCCAGGGCATTATAAAACGTCTTACTCTTAGACCTACTCATACACGGCGGTGAAATGGCCTATTTAGCTGTCTAAATTCAAATCATATGCTGGGGGAGAAATCGTCTGACATCCATGATTATTTTGTTATTCAGCACCCCTGGTCAAAAATATGTTCCCGCGCGCCTGGAAGTAGGCTATGATTTGAATGTAGACTGTTGTCAAATTTGGCAAATACAAAACGGGAGAAACAATATGGTTCATGCTCTCTCATGCTGTTTCATTCATGCCGAAAAGGAGGGAGAATGAAACATTAAGCACGTTCCACTTTTGCATAAATAATTCCTGAACAGTTTTGGTCAGGGCTGATAATGCAACTGTATTTGACAAAGGACCGATATAGGCTATTTGCTAGTGAGAAAATATGAGCTTTCAGTGTGATACGATCTCTTTGTAGATTACGTTTAATTAAAACGTGGTTCATCTGTTCTGGCTATCCCCGCTTTTGGATCTTACTGTATCTCACTCAATGAACAACATCTCAACACTAAATGAATGATGATCCGTAATTGTCATCAGATAGCCTAGTCATATAGGTAGACATTCAGTGTGTTTGAAATAATTAATTCGATAATATTTTCCATCTTTGCAGAGGAAAAGTTTTGTGTAAAGGGAATTAAAGGCCTTTCTCATATAGACGCCTGTCTCTAATACTAGCCGGTGCAGTTTGGCGATTTGGGAAAATAAAAGCCCGGGCTATTATTTGGAGTTTTACGGTATATTGTGACGTATTGTATCGTGACCCATGTGTCATGATGCGAATTGTATCGTCCTTGCCAATGGAGAGGTGTGTGTGTGTGTGTGTGTGTGTGTGTGTGTGTGTGTGTGTATGTATATATGTGTATGTGTGTATGTATGTGTGTGTCTATGTGTGTCTCACGTTGATGGGCTCATCTGCCCCAGAGCTCTGGTACTTCTTCATCCTGTCGAACACGCTGTGGTCGGCACAGCCGCCTTGAGGGCCATACTTATGGGGGTAATCTGCAAAGGACAGAGAGGCACAGGTAGTATCACACCACAGTCTAACTCTAACACTAATATCACACCAGAGCAGTTTAACTCACACTAATATCACACCACACTAGAGCAGTCTAATTCACAGTGATATCACACCAGAGCAGTCTAACTCACACTAATATTACACCACACCAGAGCAGTTTAACTCACACTAATATCACACTAGAGCAGTCTACCTCACACTAATATCACTCCAGAGCAGCCTAACACACACTAATATCACACCAGAGCAGTCAACTCACACTAATATCACACTAGAGCAGTCTAACTCACACTAATATCACACCAGAGCAGTTTAACTCACACTAATATCACACCAGAGCAGTGTAACTCACACTAATATCACACCAGAGCAGTCTACCTCACACTAATATCACACCAGAGCAGTTTAACTCACACTAATATCACACCACACTAGAGCAGCCTAACTCACACTAATATCACACCAGAGAAGTCAAACTCACACTAATATCACACCAGAGCAGTCTAACTCACACCCACAGCAGTCTAACTCACTCATATCACTGCAAACTAGATCAGTACATCAGAAATAGTCTGTTGTCTCCTGAGCAGCTGAACTCTAACCAGCCGATCATGCATCATCTTTTATTCCCCCTCTGCTCCTGAGGCTCAAATCCCTGCTGGATGACATCACTCTCTTAAGGATGACATCACTCCTCTCCTTAACCTTCTTCCTCTCTCCGTTCAGACACTCATGTAGGGAATTCTGCCTGTTTACACAGATACACATTTAACCATCTCTGACTCTCTGTAAAGTGCACATAGGAAGGGAATTTCTCTCTTTCTCTCTCTCACACACACACACACACACACACACAGGTGAAGTGTTCTGCCAGAGGGGTGGAAGAGTGTTGCGGGGCCATTAGCTCAGGCGGAGGAGCATTTGAGCAGAGGCAGCTGCAGGGTGGGGCTCTGGGCTTCTATTACCGACAGCAGAGCAGGAGAGACGAGAAACGCACACAGAGGAAAGAGAACCGACCTCACACTTACACATGCGCTCGAAAGGACACACCCTGTGTGTGTGTGAGAGAGCTCATTCTTCTCAGTGTGTGAGTGTGTGTTTTGCACAGTGTGAGTGTGATAGTATGTGTAATTATATATTTTTTTTCTGTGTGCACGTTAAAGTGCACATAAGTGTGTGTGTGTGTTGTACTCACTGAGGTCGACCTTGTGATAAATGACTGAGTTAAAGGGTGTGTTCTTGCCTTGTCCTGTCCTGTCCTGTGTGTGTGTGTGTGTGTGTATGTATGTGTGTGTGTGTGTGTGTGTGTGTGTGTGAGATAGATGACGGAGTGGAAGGGCATGTTCTTGTCCTGTCCTGTGTGTGTGTGTGTGTGTGTGTGTGTGTGTGTGTGTGTGTGTGTGTGTGTGTGTGTGTTTTACTCACTGATGTCGTCCTCGTGGTAGATGACTGAGTGGAAGGGGACATTCTTGTCCTGCAGGTACCTCTCTGCAGGCTCCACGTAGAAGGTGCCGCGGTGGGTGGTGACGAAGCCCTCAAACTTCCCATCCACAACCGAGCCATGGCTAAGGCTGCCTTCCTCACCTGTGGGACCATATAGTCAACATCGTCATCATCATTACTGTCCTCAACACCACCATCATCATCACCATCATCTTCAGCAGCATCATCCACCGACAGTATGTGTGTGGCACTCATGTTGTGTGTGCGTGTGGTACTCATGTTGTCTGTGTGTGTATGTGGTATTTATGTGGTGTGTGTGTGTGTGTGTGTGGTACTCATGTGGTGTGTGTGTGTGTGTGGTACTCTGTGGTGTGTGTGTGTGTGTGTGTGTGTGTGTGTGTGTGGTACTCATGTTGTGTGTGTGTGTGTGTGTGTGTGTGGTACTCATGTTGTGAATTTGAGGTTGGGGGAAAATGTGTGTATGTGTGTGTGTGTGTGTGTTTAAATGTCTGTTTGCTGACGTGACTCTACGCCTGCCTCCTCTCAACATCACAGGAGACAGCATCTCACTGCTGGGTGGATGGCCCTGGTAACCGTGGCAACTGACTCTGCAAGGTGCTACTTTTCTCATTTTACAGGGATCATTTACTGATCCCCGTCATGAAATCAAAGCGTGAAGAAATGCATCTCCTGAGCCAGCTCTTAAACAGCACCGAATAAAAGCGTTCATCAGATGGCTTGAGCAGTTATTTTAGCGTGTGCATTAGATCTTTCTGTCAGGACGTAAACATCAGGACAGACCAACGGCTCTCCTGGAAAGCCAACACTGGCTGAGAGAGCGTGGGTCGCACCACAGATCTCTCCTGTGTGTGTGTGTGTGTGTGTGTGTGTGCACCTCACCATAGAGCTGTCCCATGTAGATGTGGGAAATGCTTGTGTGTGACTCTGTGCGTCTCACCATAGGTCTCATAGATGTGTGAGGTGTTTGTTGGGAGCTGTCTTTGTGTGTGTGTGTGTGTGTGTGTGTGTGTGTGTGTGTGTGTGTGTCACAGTAGATCTCCCCTGTGTAGATGTGAGAGGTGTTTGTTGGGAGCAGTCTCTTTGTGTGTGTGTGTGTGTGTGTGTGTGTGTGTGAGTGAGAGTGTATGTGTGTGTGTGTGTATGTGTGTGTGTGTGTGTGAATCTCACCGTAGATCTCCCCTGTGTAGATTTGAGGTGTTTGTTTGGAGCGGTCTCTTTCGTGTGTGTGTGTGTGAGTGAGAGTGTGTGTGTGTGTGTGTGTGAGTGTGAATCTCACCGTAGATCGCCCCTGTGTAGATGTGAGAGGTGTTTGTTGGGAGCAGTCTCTTTGTGTGTGTGTGTGAGTGTGTGAATCTCACCGTAGATCTCCCCTGTGTAGATGTGAGAGGTGTTTGTTGGGAGCGGTCTCTCTGTGTGTGAGTGTGTGAATCTCACCGTAGATCTCCCCTGTGTAGATGTGAGAGGTGTTTGTTGGGAGCAGTCTCTTTGTGTGTGTGTGTGTGAGTGTGTGAATCTCACCGTAGATCTCCCCTGTGTAGATGTGAGAGGTGTCATAGTCCATCTCCTCTCCAGACATCTCCACCTTGAAGTTGTGGGAGAAGAGTTTGGTGTCCCTCTTCATGCGCAGGTTAAAATGCCTGTCAGAGCACACAGACAGTTAGATAGACGGAAACACACACACACACACACACACACACACACACACACACACACACACACACAGTTCTTTTGTCAGCAGCACGCCTCTGATCTGCAGCACTCCCCCATTCCCATTATCTGGAAAGCACTGTGTCTCCGTGACATAGGCCAACCATGGCATGAGTCATGGTGTTGGAAGATAGTGTGTGTCTCTGTGACATAGGCCAACCATGGCATGAGTGAGTCATGGTGTTGTAAGATATTGCCGCCATGGAGGTGTGGACTAACATCAGAGCGCTACTTAGACAACAGAGGAGACTGTGGCGTGGACGCTAACATTAGAGCGCTACTTAGACAACAGAGGGGACGACGCAGACACTTGGCACCCATGAATAGACGATTTCTCCCAAAACGAAAGAACAATACTTCTAATAATATCAAAGAACTCACTCAATATACCCACCCATCTAATACACCCACCCTTCAGATCTCTAAGATCTAAATAATGATATGACACTAAACCAATACACCTACATAGTAGAAAGTTGCTGTGTTACAGAGGGCCGCTCAGACAATGGCAGATGCGTTTGTCATGTTATCAAAATGATTTTGGAAACGTAAGGTGAAAAGGTCAAAAAACTGTTAATGGTGCCTTTAGACTAGAACTCCATCCCAGAAAAGCACACACCCCACTATCAGAAAACCGCACCAACATGAAAAAAATGCTTTTGTAGCTCATATTTTCAGTTATGGGCTCTGGAACACACACACACGCACACGCACACGCACACACTCACTGTGAGACCATGAGATCAGCACTAGGTACTATGGGCCACTGTGAGACTATGAGATGAGCACTAGGTGTTATGGGCCACATTGAGATTATGAGATGAGCACTAGGTGTTATGGGCCACATTGAGATTATGAGATGAGCACTAGGTAAACCATCAGTAACTCACTACAGCCAGTGCTATGGATTATCACATGCATGGAGTAAGTACTGAATCAGCACTACTGGATGGGGAGTATGGCTATCCAAAGGGACTATTGAATACAGCTAATAACGTTTATACTGGCTGCACTCTCTAGCAGGTCTCTAGCGGAGTCTGGTATCTAAAGAGCACCAAACAGGCCACACCTTCCGTGTGCGTGGAAGTCGAGGTGGAGAACCCGGTCCTCGTGGTCCAAAGCCCTCTTGGCCCGCTGGTGTTGCATGTGGACCTCCTCAGTGTCGTAGGACAGGCCCTCATAGTGTCGGATGTACTTGTTCAGTGGGTTGCCGTAGTAACCTGTTCCAGAAACAAGAAAACGGAGGTAAAGAACACAGTGTTCCACAAATAGGCTATAGGCTGCACAAGAAGTGTTCCAATGGCATATATGCTATAGGCTGCACATGAAGTGTTCCAATGGCATATAGGCTATAGGCTGCACAAGAAGTGTTCCAATAGCATATGCTATAGGCTGCACATTAAGTGTTCCAATGGCATATAGGCTATAGGCTGCACAAGAAGTGTTCCAATAGCATATATGCTATAGGCTGCACATGAAGTGTTCCAATGGCATAGGCTATAGACTGCACATGAAGTGTTCCAATGGTAGGCTACAGGCTATATATGAAGTGTTCCAGCAGCATACATACATATATATATATATATGTAGTATGTATAGTATATATGTATATAGGCTATAGGCTATAAGGTGTTCAAATGGCATATAGGCTACATATAAAGTGTTTAAATGGCATAAAGGCTAGACCATTGATTATAAGGAGTCCCAATGACATGTAGGCTATTGGCTATAAGGTGTCCCAATGACATATAGGCTATAGACTGTGCATAAAGTGTTCCAATGGTAGGCTACAGGCTATATAAAGTGTTCCAGCAGCATATAGGCTATAAGGTGTTCCAATGGCATATAGGCTACATATAAAGTGGTTAAATGGCATAAAGGCTAGACCATTGGCTATAAGGAGTTCCAATGACATATAGGCAATTGGCTATAAGGTGTTCCAATGACATAGAGCGTGTTTCTCAAAATGTGGTCAGGGGACCACTGGGGGTCTACAAGCTATCCTAAGTGGTCTGCGAGCAGACGTGGTAAAATATAATATAGAGAAGTTGTTTGCAATATTGAACCAACTTGTATGTAAATCCAAACAGTTCTGAACACTGTCTATGTAAGATATGCCAGTTTAAATCATATGAATCCTCTGACACAATAAGCAAAGTGCAAAGACAATAAGCAAGGTAGGCTTATTGTGTAGGCTAATATACTGTTGAAGTAGGTCTAATCTTTTTTTTTTTAGGTGGTCGAGCTTTTCTTTTTTATTGGTCAAGTGGTCCTTCGTCTGAAAAAGTTTGAGAAACACTGACATAGAGGCTATTGGCTATAAGGAGTTCCAATGGCATATAGAATATAGGGTCCATATTAAGTGTATAGGCTATACATAAATTGTTCCACTGGCACATTTGGTGATGATGCAATAATGGGCTAATAAATCTGTTTCCGGGTCCAACAGCCTTCAGAGCCGCTCCTTTTTCTCCAAAAACAGTAAAATAAACATTTTTTTTCCGCTATACAGAGTAGCCTTTAAGATAACTGCACAATAATTAACATACATGAAGCACATGCAAGTATATGAACATATGCACTCAAACCCAAGTTTAAAAATGTGTGTTGTGTTAAAACATCTCCTTCCTTTCCGTGTGTCATAGTCTTCTTGTGCAACGCAGTCTTGTCCAAACTGACGGCGCACAAAACAATACAACACAAATGTGCTCCGACTGAGGTCAACCTGAAGCTGCACGTGTTTATCCAAAATGGAATTGACAATTCTACAGTTAGAGCACTGAGCTGAAATTTTTACCTTTGAGCTTCGAAATTGTTTGCACATAGTCAGTCATTACTTTGAGCAAAACTTAGAACTTTTTAGACATCGCCCTAAATTTCCATCCATACATCTAAATAGTAAACATTTTTCATAATTCCATACTTTTCCAGACTTGCACAAACACCCTGTTCATTAAGTAGAAAAGGTGACAACAATAATAGTCTTAATCACTACTATTTATAGTTATTACATAGGCCTATTTATTGAACAAGCTGAGAATGGTGTCAAAGTGGGTCAGGGATGTAATGCTACTGTAGAAAGGTTCTTGGACCAAGGGCGACGAGACTCAATACAGGTTGGAGGTCGACCATCTGACCACGTGGTGCAGGGACAACAACCTCCTGCTGAACGTCAGCAAGACCAAAGAGATTGTTGTTGACTTCCGGAGAGGTCACACCCAACACCTGCCACTGACCATCGACGGTGCTGTGGTGGAGAGAGCGAGCAGCACCAAATTCCTGGGGGTGCACATCAGTGAAGACCTCTCCTGGACCACCAACACTGCATCACTGGCGAAGAGAGCTCAGCGCCGCCTGTACTTCCTGCGGAAACTCAGGCGAGCAAGTGCTCCACCAGCCATCATGACCACATTCTACCGAGGCACCATTGAGAGCATCCTCTCCAGCTGTATCGCTGTGTGGGGCGGAAGCTGCACTGAATACAACAGGAAAGCCCTGCAGCGCATAGTGAACACAGCTGGAAGGATCATTGGTGCTTCACTCCCCTCCCTGAAGGACATTTACACCACCCACCTCACCCGCAAGGCGACCAAAATTGTGAGTGATGCAAGTCACCCCGCTCACAATCTGTTTGATCTGCTGCCCTCTGGGAAGAGGTACAGAAGCCTGCGCTCCCGCACTACCAGACTCACCAACAGCTTCATACACCAAGCTGTAAGGATGCTGAACTCTCTCCCTCCTCCACCCTCAGCTACATAACATCCTGGACATTGGACCCACAATGGCCGCCTGCACTACTCCACTTGCACATTTGCACACTTGCACACTTGTACACTTTACAACTTGGTGTTGTTGTCCTGAAAACACAACACTTCTGCTGCTCTTACATAACTTGCACCACTATGCCACTTTCTTTATTACTTAGGTCAAACAGAACTACCCAAGCCTTTTATTGGCCTGACTTTGCACTAGTATTTTATTGACTGTCTATGCACAATTTCAACCAAATTTTGCTGCTCTTATTTTTTCATTATTATATGTGCCCTCTTATTTACTTATTTACTTACTTTTTTGTTTACTTGAATGTTATGTTTGTCTGTGGACTTAAATTGGAAAAATATGTCTTGTCTTCACCGTGGGATAGTGAGAAACATAATTTCGATCTCTTTGTATGTCTGGAACATGTGAAGAAATTCACAATAAAGCTGACTTTGACTTTGACTTTGTAAAAGTTTGAGAACTCCTGGTTTACATCATGTAGGCTACTTGAAGGAAAACATAGTCTACAGTCTATAAAGGTTTTGGGAAAATCTGTTTTTAAAAAAAATCTAACCTCTATGATGAAAATTGGCAAGCTTTTAATTAATGGCTCATCTCCAAATAACTATTTCCTTAGTGGCCTAATGACTGACATGAAACATCTTACTAGGTAGGCCTACCGCTATGCATTTTACTGTTGTTCTAACATAGGCCCTTGTATTACATAGGGTCATATGCGTTTGTAAATGATACACTGGAAGTAGTAAGGAAGTGAAAGTCAAAGTATCAGTGGTGTACACTGTAAGGTGAGTTTACAATCAGCATTTTGCTGACACCATTACCTTATCGCGAGAACCGACATCAAATTTCAGACATCATTCCGGAGAAAAATGCTCATAAGTTAGCGAGTTAGCTTGTGTTGTTTCAACAATAACAAACCGTTTGGGGTCTCCATCAAACTACCTGCATCCAATATAATGCAATAAAACAAGTCGGTCCAGATATTATTGCACATTTTACGGCTTTGAAGTTAAAACCACGTAGCCTAACGTTGACGTTACATGAAATGCAATCATAACAAAGACCAACGCAGGGCTGTCATTCGGTGATAATGTCGAAAATGTAGCTTACATGCTAAGAAGCTAGCTTATCTGGTTGACATCAGCCAGCTAGCTAATTCAATCGATTTAACCACCCATTTTCAAAACAAAATTGCATTTTTCCAAGGTTCAGTTGGTGCGTGTTACCAACTGCGTCGTTAACAAGTGGTGTCGTTAGGTGTTTTATACTCATGTTGTAGAAAAATACTGCAACATAATTTTTTCTCGCCCTTATAAATCCGTGATTTCAACCAAATGCTTTGGGTCGCAGGTTAGCATCACTCCATCTTATTGCTAACAGGAAAGTCCAATAAAAACCAGCCTGCATCATCACTGCTCGCAAGCTTGGTGGTGCCAGGTCTGCATACATTGTATATATCCACTAAGGATTTTACAATTGTAATTGCATTTTAAGAAGCATATATTATTAAATCTCAAAGCCTACAAAACAACCGGTAGCAAGCTAGCAGCTAATGCTGATTTTGCATCCCACAGAATGGGAAGGCCAGATTCCGTTATGTTGCTCTCGTCAGCTGTCTCTCTCCATCCCTACTCTTTCACAGCGCGAAAAACGTTTAATGCAACGGAATGCAATATAAATGAACTTCGCTCACCTTGATTAGTTTTAATGAAGCACAGCAGACAGATCAATTTGATTATAACCATATCGGCTACATCCATTGTTAGGGCATTGACACCGCGTCCAGCTTATTGTCCTTCTTAAGGCGCAGCCGCCCTGTGTTTACAGCAGTTTGCTTTCATGGCCCCTTCTCGGGTCTAGCGTCATGACGTTAGACGCAGGATTACGTCTCTCCTTCAATAGACTATCCAGTAGTATATTAACTGTAAGTATTATGGCTATAACCAATAGATTACTGTTTTTAAAATATATTTTTGGAACCTATGCAAAATGCACTTCAGATACCACATTTCCATTAATTGTAGACATTTGCTGTAAAACTTAGGCTATAGAACAAACTGTTAATAGGCTAGACTAGACTACAGAGCAAATCGGTTTATGAATGTTATGAGAACCATAATCATTATGTTATCTTTACGCCTAGGCTACGCCTGCTGTAAGATATGCTATGCCTATTCAAACGAAGCACCTGATTAACTTAGTCAGACATGCAGGCCAAAAATGTTTTATGAACTTATCTCATTGTTTTAATAGTATTTTATTAGGTATAGTCTGCAAGATCAGACACAGTCCAGTCATTTTAAGCCAAAATAGGGGTCAAGGTTGAACAAATTGCAACACAAGCAAACTTAACTAATTTAGAATCCTCAATATGTCCTGAGTAAGGGGAAAAAAGCCCTGAAGAATCCCGATAGGGGAAAGTTTAGAAAAAGACCCAAATATACTCTATTCATGCGCCTATACAGTATTTTTCTCACGTGAATAGGGAAAAAAAAATTAACCTTCACATATCACCATGAAAATTACTGAGTTGATTACTTACATTTTTTGTTTGTCTTGATGTATTATACGTTTTTTGATATTGTTTGTTAACATGGGCAAACAGGGCATAATGTAATTACGTATGGACCCTTTCAAGAGAGTTCCATTCTCAGCATCATAGTTGGCCCCACAGGACTTCCTTTTTAACATTCCATATGTTATCTTAATGCAGAGGAAGTAGATTGGGGCCCAAATAGAACGTTCAAGCATTGTTTTTGTTTTTATTTTTGAAAGGGTCTATAGTTAATTTAACCACAACGGAGCTAATAGTCCAGGCAAAGGTCTGACCCAAAACTAATTGCAACAGTTGACTGATATACTGTCTGTCCAATCATAGGGGCCTGTATGATGCCCCTTTACTTTGCACAATTTTTGTCTAAAACAATAATCGGACAGCACAGTATGTTTATGTTAGTGAATGCAGGAAAATTGTGAAGGCAAAGTTGAAGATGGACATGATCATGTCCTAATTCGACAGAAGGGTGCAGATGGGATAACTGCAGTTAGCCTCCAAGTGACTATTGTTGTGACATCTGGCAAAAATGCTATACTAATAAATATAGTTTAAGATTAATAATTAACAATGCATGCCTATGCATGGGTCATGGTTTTACCAAAGTCATAGAACAGTCAAAACTATACATATTCTAAAAGTATATGCACTGTACATGAAATATAGCATCAATCAACTTATGTCCCATCTTCCTCCATACCATGCATAACACATACTCCTCTATGTAGGAGGCGAATCAAGTGAACAGCTGATACATTTTGGCCTGCACTATTAAGGGAAACAAATTAAACACCCTAAACTATATATTTTCTGAAAGCATATACCCTCCGGAGGAGATATAACACCATTTAAGACATTTCCCATCTTCCTCTATGCCATGCACAATACATTGCCCTCTATTCTGTAAAGGCGAATCTAGTGTAAAGTGGATACATTTTGGCCTATACTGTCCAGGGAAAACAAATTAAACACCATAAACTATATTATTTTCTATAAGCATATACCCTCTAGATGAGATATAATACCAGTTAAGACATGTATTATCTTCCACCATGCCTTGGACAATTTGTTTGTCAAATGTTGCAATTAGTTTTGGGTCACTATAGCTATACATAATTACATTATGCCCTGTTTGCCCATGTTAACAAACAATTTCAAAAAACTTATAATACATTTTTTGTTTGTCTTGATGTAAGTAATCAACTCAGTAATTTTCATGGTTATATGTGAAGGTTAATTTTTCCCCCCTATTTGCGTGAGAAAAATACTGAATACTGTATAGGTGCATGAATAGTGTATATTTAGTTATTTTTCTAAACTTTCCCCTATTGGGATTCTTCGGGGCTTTTTTTCCCTTACTCAGGACATATTGAGGATTCAAAATCAGTTAAGTTTGCTTGTGTTGCAATTTGTTCAACCCTTTCTCCTAAAATGACTGGACTGAATGAAAGGGGGTTCATTTGCATAGCCTAGCCTACAGTGTATTTCGTTACTAAGGTGACAGCGTCATCTTTTGCCATTGAGGATACCAGTAGCCTCAAGACAGAATATCAGATGTCGAGCATAGGTGGAAACTGCTGTTAATCCATGCCTTTTGCAGTGGTCGGACGGCAAACGTTTTCCCCAGGTATAGGCTATGCGGTATTATCGAATTTCTGCTTCGGAGAATTTACGAACATATTTGTTTTGCTAAGTCTACTGTTGCATTGATGCTTTTAAAAAGTTAAGCTGTAGTATTTTTTCCCCCACAAAGCTAAGGGAAGTTGTTTGCGTGCGGGGCTGTCTGCCGCTGTTGCTCACCTGCCACCCAAGCTACCCGAGATGCTGCGACCGCGCCTTCCTACTCTACCGAGACATGACAAGTGGGAGTCTTAAAAAGGTCACGTTTTCATTCATTAGGCTTCTAATACAGAACTATTCGGTCACTCTGGTATCCCTCACAGGAGAACTCGCCAAAGTGAGAGACAGTCAGAGCTCCCCGAGGGTGATGATATGGCCCCCAATCCGTGCAAGGTCAGCGCTATCAGCAAGGCTGAAGGTCAGGACCAGATCCGTCTCCTACTTGACGAACACATCCGTGCAGTTTCGGCGCTTATTCACCGACTCAACAAGGATATTCAGGTAGCTTAGGCTACTATGGTAATTGAATCCAGGGAACACCCGTTTGTGCTATAGAGAGGTTTTCCTGTGTGTGTGGGTGTATAAACTGTATTGAGGTGTGTTTGTATAAACTGTATTAAGATATGTGTGTGTACAGGGTGTCCAGCAGCAGATGCAGGCTCAGGATGAGGTGACCTACAGGACCCAAGCCAGCGTCCGTAAAATGGAGGTGCAGCAGCTGGTGGTCCTGAGTGACCTCAGAGCCAGAGTGGGGAGGTCAGAGGTCAACATTATCTTCAGAGACTTCCTTCTCTGATACTTCCACTTCCTGCTCTCCCCACCATCTGTTCCTTTGCCTTCTCACACAGGGAGTCAAGCAGAAGGCCGATCTGTGGTGCCTGACACACTCTGTTAGTGGGGAATTTGAGTGGCAGAACCTTTGTTTTAAAAACAAGATTTTAAATGTAGGCCTACAACTATCAGATCCAGTCCAGTTCAGCTTGCAGTGCAGTGTAGGAATAAGAGAGGACTTCCCTGCAACCAGTCACTATTCTCTGTGTATGCGTATGCTCAAAGAAGAACCTGAGCGCATCATTAGAGTCCTGATCATCCCAGCGATAAAACGGCTGATCTCACTACAGGTCTAATGAGGTAAACAGTACTAGGATGAGCTCAGCTGTACTGATGTGGGAATCTCCACTCAGCTTCTCTCCTGTGTATTCACCTTAGGGTGTGAATGTGTGTGTGTGTGTGCTCTAGTGATGATGATGTTGCACCTCTCGTATTACACACAGCTAACAGACTGGGCTGCTGGCTCCTATTTCATACTCCAGAAGACCAGAGCTGGACACTGCTCTGCTTCAGTAACACACACTTACACTCATACACACACACACGCACACATATGTATGCATGCACACGTTTTACATTATTTCTAAATAACTTCAAATATGGCACACACACACACACGCAGTTGCACTTACTGCTCTGTCTGATCTTTAATACTCATCAGGACACTTCACACTCTCCTCTCAGACTTACGGCAAACACACAGACACACACACACACGTGTAACAGGCATAAGGTATGTGTGTGTGTGTAATGTGTGTGTCTGTATTGTGGATGTTAACAGGTGTGACGACAGCATTACCAGGCTGGCTGCTGATTTCCGCAGCACCAACGAGAGAATTTACAAGATGATACGACAGCATCACGGCTCCCAAACACTCATGGAGTCCAAGCTCAGAGATTTGGAAGCACAGGTTGCTCAAACTTGCACACACACATGTAAACACACACAGTCACACACACACACACACACACCAGAGCCATAGAGAGAAAGAGAGTTGCAACACTCTTTGATATCGCTGCCACGTGGTCATACACAAACACACACACACACGCTATCTTTAAACTTTAAAACAGGCCCACAGCCATCAACACAGCACAAATCTCAATATAGCCAACATGTTACTACAGGATGGTACCAAGTTGATTTTAAACTGCTGCTATATGATATGCTTGTGTGAATGTCCATGTATATCTGTCCTGTGTGTGTGTGTGTGTGTGTGTGTAGGTCCGTTTGCAATGCAGCAAAGCAGTGCGAGGACGCGCCCTAGAGCACACCAGCACACCATCAAGCAACACACTGGACACAAAGTAAACCATCTCCCGCCCACATACACACATCCCTCAAACACACACACACACATATTCCTTAATGGACTCTATAGCCGTTAGTGGGGTCCTGCCAGCCGCTGAGGTTGTGCCCTTCCCTCCGTGTCTCCAGACTAACAGCCGCAGGGCAGAGCGGTCTGAGGGAGCAGGAGTGTGTGCTCAGGGATGCCGTGGAGAAGATCGCCAAGCTGTGTCAGTCCATCAAAAACAAAACTGTAAGAATAGCAGTGTGTGCATATATCGCAATGTGTGCATATATCGCAGTGTGTGTGTATCAAATGCCTGATTGAACCTACCTGTGGACGTCTGTTACAGTTGTTGACAGTCATGCAGATACATTTTAGTTTTTTTTATTGGCCAGGCTGAAGACAGTGATATCTGTTATTGTTGGTGCAACTGTAGGTAATTCACTTCTGGGATGTCACGCACCCCTTAGAAAATGTTTTATTTTGCAAGTAAAATGTCTGACCACGTGTCCCGTTTGTGAGGTGTTTGCGCTCCACCAGGGGGGTTAAGCTAACTTAGGACCATATAGTTAGGGTGTTACAAGGTTAGGGTGCTACAAGGTTAGGGTGCTTCAAGGTTAGGGCTCTCCCCAGTTTGAAAGCTACTTATTCCAGTTTTGTGTGTGGTAAGTTCAGTAACAGAGACACTGTCTCCTGCCTGCCCCTCTTGTCTTATGAGAAGAGTAGCGATGAGAAGGCCATGGTGGAGAGATGTGTCCAGCTGTCGGACAGGCTGACCAGACTGGAGATTTCCCAGAGGAGGCGGGCCCCGCCACACCCCGACTGCAGCCTGGAGGAGTTGATTGACAGCCGCATCAGCAAACTGCAGAAGCAACTCTGGGAGGAGCTGCAGGAAATGAAAGCAGAGACCAACAATGGTACATAACACACCACACACGCACACACACACCCACGCACACACAAATGTGCAGTATGCCAGCTATACTATACCACACCACTACACACCCGTCACTGGTCCGGAATGCCCACGGTATGCCAGCTATACTATACCACCACACACCAGTCACTGGTCCAGTCTGCTATCAGTACCACACACACGGATGCAGCATGCCAGCGGACCCACAGATCACACATGATTATATTCTTAATCCAATATGTGGTACATTTTGACCACTGTCCACCAGAGGGCGCTGAACCAGATCTACAGCAGCGGTTCCCAAACTTTTTTTCCCCGTACCACCACCTACATCCTGACTCGGCTCGCATGTACCCCCACCATCCTACACATAAAAATGTAACATATTCTATTGACGCATTCCAGGCATCATGTGTAATTAGCCGCCCTACATGATAACAAATAACAAAATCAGAATGAGCAACTAGTCTATGAGCTCCCACACTAAAAAAAAACATTATGGAGAACAACATTATGAAACACGAACAAAGAGAATATAGGCTTAAGATGAAAAAAAATATTTAACACCTTTCCGACATTGCCCTTTTTCATCTTGCATACTCCCTAGTGGAAGCTTGCGTACCACCGGTGGTACACGTACCACAGTTTGGGAATCCCTGATCTACAGTATGTCAGCCTGGGGAAATGGATTAATGGGAATAATGACTATAGTTTTCTCACATGAGCAGTGATTCGTTTGCTACAGGAATCCATCTGCTACCACTATGAGTCATAAGCATACGGACCAAACTGAATTATTACTGTTTGTGTTTGTGTTAGGATTTGCCATCGTCCATGACAGCCTGGGGTCTCTGAGGAAGGTCCTGGAGGCCAAGATGAAGATGGAGAGAGATCGGCTCCTGAGGCGTCTTAGGGTGAAGGAGGAGAGATCGGCTCCTGAGGCTGTTTTATGGTGAAGGAGGAGAGGGAGGAGAGATCGGCTCCTGAGGCTGTTTTATGGTGAAGGAGGAGAGAGAGGAGAGATCGGCTCCTGAGGCGTCTTAGGGTGAAGGACAAGAGATCGGCTCCTCACCCTGAGGAGAGGGAGGAGAGAGAGGAGAGAAGACCCTAAGGCGTCTAAGAAGGCGGGAGGAGAGTGTGGCGGTGGAACAAGGGAGACAAGACAGGCTGCACTGACCACCTGTGTATGGACACATCCACAGAGAAGCACTTACTGGACCCACACACAAACACACACACTCTCTCTCTTTCACACACACACACACACACACACATACACACACATACACACACACACACGCAGCACTGAAGAATAGAGGTGTGGTGTGGGCTGTGGCCATACTAACATACATACTAACAGTGGAGCAGTTTAGTATTTTTCACAGAGAGTGGGAGAGAGAGAGAGAGAGAGAGAGAGAAATAGAGAGAGACTGAGACAGAGAGGGAGTGGAAGAGAGAGAGAGGAAGAAACAGAGAGAGTGGAAGAGAGAGAGGAAGAGAGAGAGGGAGAGACAGAGACAGAAAGAGGGAGAGAAAGTTGCACAAAGGCATGAATAGGGATGAAATGATGACACAAAACCAGAGAGAATTCTAGAACTCCATGGAATGCCTTATCAGCGCCTGAGGCCTCAGCCTCCAGACAAGGCTTTCCCTGCATTTTCCCCATGTGCATTCTCATGAGTTTATGGCCTGGCAGGGACTTGGAAGGTCGTCTGAAGGTCGACTCTCACACTCTTAACTGAATGGCCTTTTCATTCAGGCCAGCAGTGGATAAGATGGAGACCCTCATAGCAACCACTCTCCATCAAACGTCTCCATCTTCCGATGGCCCTCAGTCAGATTTCAGAATGACCACACAGGAGTATTCAACGCTTAGTGTTACTTTTTATTTCACAGTTCCATTCCATAGCACTTGGAAAAAACCAGCAGCTTAACCAACTGTAAGATCTAGGAGGTCAGCACTGAATGACTGCCCCCCCCCTAACTTCTGTTCACAGAACACAAAGGCATGCTTGTGGAGTCCATCGTAACCATGGCCACAGTCTCTCATTTCCACTGACACTCTTGCACATTTCATACACTCCTGCACATACTAGACAGTCTTTGGAGGATGCATCCTACTCTAGTCCTCACAAGAGGATGGATCCTGGATTAGTCTACACATGAGGATGGATCTTACATTAGTCTACACAGGAGACAGGTACCTGTCTTCTGCATGCCCATCAGTTGAGGCGGGTGGCACGTGCCCCGATGGCGGTCACATGACACACCTCTACGTCCGCACCCCATTTGCGCAGCTCGTCCAGCCAGATCTGCTGCTTCTGGGACAGACGGTCGTTCGGGCCCTTCACCTCCACCAGCTGGGCAAAAACAGAGAAGAACAAACCCACACAGAGAAGCTGTATTAGCTGAGAATGAGATACTTGTGATTTATCTTTATGCTTTTGTGTTTATGCGTTTTCTTTTTCAACGCAGGGCTCACCCATTGGTTCATGGAAATGTGAAGTCTGGCTCAATATATTTATTAAAAAATAAAAATGGGTGATTGTTGTTTTTTGTACAACAAACTGCTTCAGTTTATGTTTTAAAAAAGTACAGTACACTGTAAACAGAAAACACTTCTGTCCTCTCTTTTGCTGCTGGGACTCTTTATAGAGCCTTGCTTTGCTGCTGGGGCGTTTGCTGTGGTTTGTTCAGCTACATGAGAGGTGTGCTAGTCCTGCTACAGGTGAGATAAGCTAGTTCAGCTACAGAAGGTGTGCTAATTCAGCTACAGGAAATGTGTGCTAGTCCTGCTACAGGTGAGATAAGCTAGTTCAGCTACAGGAGAGGTGTGCTAGTCCTGCTACAGGTGAGATAAGCTAGTTCAGCTACAGGAGAGGTGTGCTAGTTCAGCTACAGGAGACATGTGCTAGTTACAGGAGAAGTGTGTTAGTTCAGCTACAGGTGAGATAAGCTAATTCAGCTACAGGAGAGGTGTGCTAGTTCAGCTACAGATGAGATAAGCTAGTTCGGCTACAGGAGAGGTGTGCTAGTCCTGCTACAGGTGAGATAAGCTAGTTCAGCTACAGGAGAGGTGTGCTAGTTCAGCTACAGGAGGTGTGCTAGTTCAGCTACAGATGAGATAAGCTAGTTCGGCTACAGGAGAGGTGTGCTAGTCCTGCTACAGGTGAGATAAGCTAGTTCAGCTACAGGAGAGGTGTGCTAGTCCTGCTACAGGTGAGATAAACTAGTTCAGCTACAGGAGAGGTGTGCTAGTTCAGCTACAGGAGAGGTGTGCTAGTCCTGCTACAGGTGAGATAAGCTAGTTCAGCTACAGGAGACATGTGCTAGTTACAGGAGAAGTGTGTTAGTTCAGCTACAGGAGAGGTGTGCTAGTTCAGCTACAGGAGAGATGTGCGCTAGTTCAGCTACAGATGAGATAAGCTAGTTCGGCTACAGGAGAGGTGTGCTAGTCCTGCTACAGGTGAGATAAGCTAGTTCAGCTACAGGAGAGGTGTGCTAGTTCAGCTACAGGAGGTGTGCTAGTTCAGCTACAGGAGAGGTGTGCTAGTCCTGCTACAGGTGAGATAAACTAGTTCAGCTACAGGAGAGGTGTGCTAGTTCAGCTACAGGAGAGGTGTGCTAGTCCTGCTACAGGTGAGATAAGCTAGTTCAGCTACAGGAGAGGTGTGCTAGTTCAGCTACAGGAGACATGTGCTAGTTACAGGAGAAGTGTGTTAGTTCAGCTACAGGAGAGGTGTGCTAGTTCAGCTACAGGAGAGATGTGCTAGTCCTGCTACAAGAGAAGTGTGCTAGTTCAGCTACAGATGAGATAAGCTAGTTCGGCTACAGTAGAGGTGTTTGCCCGGTGTGCTAGTCTTCTCACCTTGTAGCTAGCGGACACAGAGCTCCACACCACCAGGTCTGGCAGGCCTCCACGACAGTGCCTGTAGTCTCTGGCCATCCGCAGGATCACTTCTGCCAGGAAGGAACCGCCCATACACCCCACCAGACTCTGGGTGGAGAGAGAAGGAGTCATACACACATACAGACTCTGGGTGGAGAGAGAAGGAGTCCACCAGATGCTGGATGGAGAGAAGAGCAAAAGATTCACACACACACCTGAGCCTGCTGCAGAGAGGAGAAACGTTCCCAGCTGACGAGCGCACACACTCGGCCTTGCTGGCTCTGCCACACGTCTGCCAGAAGCTCCTGCAGTGTCTCCACCGCTGCTTCCCGCACCAGCTGCACCCGCGCCTCAATGGCCTCTTGCCGGTTACCGTAGAAACAGTCAGTGTGCAGGTCGAGTGGACACGTCTGACCACGACGAGAACAGACTGGTAAAGAGCAGCGAGCAAACCAACCACCCAGCCCTCACCCACAATCCCACATCACAACATATACCCCCACATCGCAACACTACTCAACTACCCCCACAGCCCACAACTACCCAACACTACTCAACTACCCCCACAGCCCACAACTACCCCCACTACCCAACACTACTCAACTACCCCCACAGCCCACAACTACCCCCACAACCTAACACTACTCAACTACCCCCACAACCCAACACTACTCAACTACCCCCACAACCCAACACTACTCATCTACCCCCACATCCAAACACTACTCAACTACCCCCACAACCCAACACTATTCAACTACCCCCACATCCCAACACTACTCAACGTCCAACACTACTCAACTCCCCCCACAGCCCACAACTACCCCCACAACCTAACACTACTCAACTACCCCCACAACCCAACACTACTCAACTACCCCCACAACCCAACACTACTCATCTACCCCCACATCCAAACACTACTCAACTACCCCCACAACCCAACACTATTCAACTACCCCCACATCCCAACACTACTCAACGTCCAACACTACTCAACTCCCCCCACAGCCCACAACTATCTCACAGCCCATAGACCTGAAGTTGCGGTGCAGGGGGATTTTAGGTGGTGTATGATTTTAGGTGGTGTATGATGGTGTGTCCTACCTGATAGGGGTATCTGAAGACATCAGGCACGCCCTCCATGAAGATGATGTCCCACATGAGAAGCCCAAACAGGGTGGAGAAGGTAGAGCCTTCGCCATGCAGCCCTGCATGACAAGGGACACGGTCAACCTCACGCACGCATGTGATCACGATCTCACTTACATACACACACAATATCTCTCTCTCACACACACAAACACACACAGGATCCATTCCAACTCACCCTGATCGTAGCCCACACACACAGGTTATATGCTAATTACACACACACAGGCTACATGCTAACTCAACCTGATCGTAGCTCATGGGATCTGCACTTATCTGTCTCACACATTCACATAGACTCCATACTAATTACACACACACAAACACACACGTTCCATGGTAACTCACCCTGGTTGTAGCCCACCCACACACACACACAAGCTCCATACTAACTCACTCTGGTTGTAGCGCGCACACACACACACACACACGCTCCATGCTAACTCACCATGGTCGTAGCCCACACACACACACACGCCCCATGCTAACTCACCATGGTCGTAGCCCGCCCACACACACACACACACACATGCTCCATGCTAACTCACCATGGTCGTAGCACACACACACACACACACTCTCTGTGCTAACTCACCCTGGTTGTAGCCCACCCACATACACACAAGCGCCATACTAACTCACTCTGGTTGTAGCACACAAACACATACACACACACACACTCCGTGCTAACTCACCCTGGTCGTATCCCCCCCCCCCACACACACACACACACACACACACACACACACTCCGTGCTAACTCACCCTGGTCGTAGCCCACACACACACACACTCCGTGCTAACTCACCCTGGTCATATCCCACACTCACACACACACACACACACACACACACACACTCCGTGCTAACTCACCCTGGTTGTAGCACACACACACACTCACAAACACACACACACACTCCGTGCTAACTCACCCTGGTTGTAGCCCACACACACACAAACACACTCTCTGTTCTAACTCACCCTGGCCGTATCCCACACACACACACACTCTCTGTGCTAACTCACCCTGGCCATATCCCACACACACACACACTCCGTGCTAACTCACCCTGGTCGTAGCCCAGCTGTCTGTAGTGAGCCAGCGCCAGGTCCTCCACAGAGCACATGACTGTGGCCCCGCCCTCTTCTCCCTCTTCCTGGTCGGCCGGCCGCAGGAACACAGATTTACCCATACCCCCCTGGTGCGGGAACATGTGACCTCGGATGGTGACCTGGCCAATCACACACAGGAACACAGATTTACCCATAACCCCCTGGTGCGGGACCACGTCACCTTGGACGGTGCTCCAAGATCTGCCCTCAAACCTACAGCTGACCCCCCCACAGTCCCCTAAACTGTTTTGGGCTTAAAGCAGTCTCTCTCCAGTCAAGTTAATCGCTCGGCTGCTCAACACAACCGATTAATGCCGTTTTGTCATAATTGGCATCGGCTGATTAAATTGCTCACAAGGCAGATTAATCAAACCTGTTCGCAGATACAGGCAGCGTCTTGCGAATCCTGTGGAACAATGTTACTGCTCCTCATGTACCAAATTCACCATTCTACAGGCCAACAGAGCAAAACATGGCCATTTCACTGCTCCTCAGTAGGGATGGAACGATTATCGGTATAATGGTAAACCGCGATAAAAATGTTGAAGATAATAATTACCGTTTTCATTTCAAACATCATGATTATCACTGTTGATATCACTACTGGTCCATCACTACTCCCATACCAGTCCATCACATCACTACTCCCATACCGGTCCATCACTACTCCAATCACTACTCCCACACCGGTCCATCACTACTTCGGCGCCCTTGTCCCTGTCCCCAGACTCACGTGGGGGACGTCCCTGATGTGAACACTGGGCAGGTCCTGCAGGAGGAGGCGGAACTTTTTGAGGCTCGGCGACTCCTTCATGCGGGCGGCCCGCTGGTGCAGCGCCAGCTGGTGACCAGTCCGGACCAGTGGGTCCGAGAGGCCGTCCCGGATCGCACCGATAGCCTGTGGAACCCAGAACCAGACCAGAACAACATATATATAAAGAAATGTGTATATTTCTACATCAGGTAGGTGATCTTGACATCATGAGCTGTGCTATGCACCCACATGGAGAAATATACATGTTTCTTATAAATATACTTATAAAGCATCTCTGCTGAGTGATCCAGTATGTATGAGTGTGTGTGTGTATGAGTGTGTGTGTGTATGTGTTAGCTGATTGGGTACCTGCTCGTGGAGTTTAAGGTGCTGCTGTAAGTTGAGGGCCAGGCGGTCCCACCAGCGCCCCCTGCTGTCTGGACAGTAGACTGATTGGGCCAGTACAGCCCTCAACTCGGCCACAGCCTCCTGCTCACAGCACAGATAAACACAAGATCACATCACCTGCACACAATCCCTTAACATCACATCACCTGCACACCGTCCCTTAACATCACAACACCTGCACACCATCCCTTAACATCACATCACCTGCACACCATCCCTTAACATCACATCACCTGCACACCATCCCTTAACATCACATCACCTGCAAACCGTCCCTTAACATCACATCATAGGCAGCCGTGGCCTACTGGTTAGCGCTTCGGACTTGTTACCGGAGGGTTGCCGGTTCGAACCTCGACCAATAGGCACGGCTGAAGTGCCCTTGAGGAAGGCACCTAACCCCTCACTGCTCCCCGAGAGCCGCTGTTGTTGCAGGCAGCTCACTGCATCGGGATTAGTGTGCTTCACCTCACTGTGTGTTCACTGTGTGCTGAGTGTGTTTCACTAATTCACGGATTGGGATTAAATGTAGAGACCAAATTTCCCTCACGGGATCAAAAGATACTTATACATCACCTGCACACCATCACATCACATCACATCACCTGCACACCGTCCCTTAATATCACATCACATCACCTGCACACCATCCCTTAACATCACATCACATCACCTGCACACCATCCCTTAACATCACATCACCTGCACACCGTCCCTTAAAGGAGAATTCCGGTGTGATATTGACCTAAAGTGTGTTGAAACATGATACCGAGTGTGAACGTATGTCTCATAGCTCACCTCGGCTTGTCCCCTGTACTCAGAAATCTGCCGCTAGTTGCCGCTACCAACAAGGTTTCGTTGTGGTGCCTCGGGCATCGGCCTAGCCATGAAAATAAATCACTGTTTTACACCATTTACGAGGCTCAAAGTAGCTTCATACTTCATTGGTAGACTTCCGAGGGCCTTGACATTTAAAACGAGACATGGAGAACTTTGAAAAAGCACTGGTAGATTATTTACAAGACGATTTTGTACAGACAGTACCTTAAGGAATTTTACCGTTCAACGCCATCTTGAATTTAGTCACTCTACCAATCTACCAAGTCTACCAATGAAGTATGGAGCTACTTTGAGCCTCGTAAATGGTGTAAAACAGTGATTTATTTGCATGGCTAGGCCGATGCCCCGAGGCACCACAACGAAACCCTGTTGGTAGCATTGGCTAACTAGCGCCAGATTTCTGAGTGCAGGGGACAAGCTGAGGTGAGCTATGAGACATACGTTCACACTTGGTATCATGTTTCAAGCCACTTTAGGTCAAAATCACACCGGAATTATCCCTTAACATCACATCACCTGCACACCATCCCTTAACATCACATCACCTCATCTGCACTCCATCCCTTAACATCACATCACCTGCACACCATCCCTTAACATCACATCACATCACATCACATCACCTGCACACCATCCCTTAACATCACATCACCTGTACACCATCCCTTAACATCACATCACCTGCACACCATCCCTTAACATCACATCACCTGCACACCGTCCCTTAACATCACATCACCTGCACACCATCCCTTAACATCACATCACCTGCACACCATCCCTTAACATCACATCACCTGCACACCATCCCTTAACATCACATCACCTGCACACCATCCCTTAACATCACATCACCTGCACACCATCCCTTAACATCACATCACATCATCTGCAAGCCATCCCCTAACATCACATCACTTGCAAGCTACTATCCTCTAACAAATTAACACCATAATCTCTGTAAAGTCTACACACCCACCTCATAACACCGTAATCTCTGTAATATCTACACACCCACCTCATAACACCGTAATCTCTGTAGGATCTCGATGCCACGAGACATGATGCGGGTGTAGGTCCATCCTACAGTAAAAGACCGCAGAAATACCGGCAGCTCCTTCTCATGTCTACAAACACACACACAAGCACACGCATACGCACATAGACACATGCGTGCACGCACACAGACACACACACACAGTAGAGGAAGGAAACATTTTCACAAGCTGAACACACAGAAAACTTTTTCAGAGGTAATCTATCAACATGAGAGCAGAAGCAAGGGCCAGACAGAGAGACTGGCTGCCATGTTCTTACTGGAGGTCCCCACTCTGCTGTAGCTCCTGCCACGTTGCCTTGGCAGCCGTGTAAAGCCCCAGGGCGTCCTCCCAGCTGCCTGACTGCATGGCGACAGTCACCTCCTGCAGGCAACGAATGGCTACCTCATACCTGAGAGGGGCGCAGAGAGAGGGCCAGTCATAACCATTTACACTAGTACACTAATACCCCAACACAAACACACACATTACAACATTAACAACACCCACCACACACACACATTAATAACTCCCACCACACATACACACAACTAAACCATTAACGCCCAAACCCAAACCCACACACACACACACACACACACACACACACACACAACCATTGACGCCCCAATACACACATACACACACACACATGCTGTCTGACCTGATGAGGTCGTCCCTGTGGCGGAACACCCTGGCCTGCCGCTGGATGCTGTACTCGGGGAAGGCCAGCTGTCCGGAGTTGACCAGCAGGATGGTGTAGAGCTGGCCCTGCCCACCCGCTGCTGCCGTCTCATCGTCCAGCGAGTCCGTCAGAGAGAAGAGCAGCAGCAGCCGGGAGAAGACGGCCCGCGGACACACACACAGACGCACACACCGGCCCGCCAACTGTCTCGCCCTGGACCGGGAGAAAGAGGGGGAGGAAGAGAGGGAGGAAGAGATGGAGGGGGGGGGGGAGAGAGGGAGGTGGGAGAGAGAGGGAGGGAGAGGGGGAGTGAAAGAGAGGGAGGGAGAGAGAGAGGGAGGGAGAGGGGGAGAGAAAGAGAGGGAGGGAGAGAGAGTGGAAGGAAGAAAAGGAGAGAGAAGGAGAGAGAAAGGGAGGGAGAGAGAGGAAGGGAGAGATTATTATTCCAATTAATCCATTTCAAATCATTCGTAGTTTACAGAAAGTTTGGTGGGGCACGGAACTTCCACACGTACCCATAGTGTAAGCTTCAGTGATTACTCATTTTAAATCAAAGCTAACCCTGTGCTAAGTGCTTGACCCTGGCATTGCCCCATTGTCTTTATTGTCTCCAAATAGAGAATTCTGTTTTGGGTAGTGAGTCCCCTCACACCACTGCAACACCCTGTCTATCTCTGAATGATACACCTTCGCGTCTGAATCCTGAAAGATTAGGAGATGTGGTGCTTCTCACTTCTTGAGAATAACTGCCCCCGTGCTGCTGATTTGCCCCGGGGCAGAGGGGAAGAGGGCGCGTTGCTTAGCCAGCTTCAGCAGCCCCTCCACTAGCTGGGGCCTCTGGGTGGCGCTGTTTCCCCCGGTCAGGTGCAGTGTCTTGGCCAGACTCCTCAGCTCTGGGGCTGGCAGCACCTCCAGCACTTCCGCCAGGTCCTGCAGCTCATGCTCTGGACACACACATACACATACACACACGGCTATTCTTACAACTGACTGTTCTCCAAACTGAGACAAACACACACTCACACACACAGTTGATCTTCAAACTGGGACAAACACACACACACACACACTCCAAGTGGTGCTACTCACCATCCTGCAGGAAGCGTGCCTGCACCAGCTCGTCCACCACGGGCCGCAGGTCGGCGCTGATCTCCGTGTAGTCCAGCTTCTCCACCTGCAGCCACTTTAGCTTCCTTTGGAACAGACGCACATACAGCATCTGACCTGGCCCTGGTGACACACACCAGCACACACACTGCTTATCAAAGCACACAAACACACTGCTTATCAAAGCACACGAACGCAACCCCTTCATTGTACTAAATGTACTATGAACCGATTTAAAAAGTGTGTGCGTGCTTGTGTGTGTGTGCATGCCTGTGTGTGTGTGCAGGCCTGTGTGTGTGTTTGTGTACGGTCACTAAATGTACATATAAATTAATTGATCGTATGGCCCCCCATGAACAGAATTCCACGAAACTCAGCATGCATTCAGATGGTGTCATAGTGATCCTACAGGTAAAATGTTGTTGTAAAATGTTGCAGCTCTGAACATGTCAGCCAAAGATACCTGCGATTACAGAGCCTCATTTTGCTTTTTCATTTTTAACTATGTGGCGCTATACTGCAAATGAGTGGTTATGGGATGGGTTGAGATGGCCCCTTGAGTCTAACGTTCAAAACAATGTGGTCCTCCTAGGCCCTACGGTTCTCGTGTCCACCATACCCTCCACAGAGAGATGTATGCGTACCTGAGAGGTGTACACGTGTAGGCAGGTGTTACCTGAGAGCTGCTGGAAGGTGTGGACGGCAGCTAGGTCCTCCTGGTTGAAGAGCCGCCGGTCGTCCTCGTGCTCCATCACCACCTCCAGCACAGACAGGAAGTTCCGCAGGTAATACGGCTTCCGGAAAGACCCTGATGCTCCCACTCTCATGTGTGTGGCGTCAACACTGGACTCCAGATGCTCCGATTGTGATGTTCCACATTCTCTCTTCCTTGTTGACTCATAGCTCTGCTCCTGATTAAGACCAAGCTCTGCTCTCCTCACAGTCCTGGACTGCTCGTTATGAAGACCCGGTCCAGTACTAGACTGCTCGTTATGAAGACCCGGTCCAGTACTGGACTGCTGCTCACGGCTCTCTCCGGCTGAGGGCGTCTCTGCTTGTGCAATGTGCTTGCTGTGTCCTGTTTGCTGAGCGCTGGGAACAGGGCGGGTGTCCGTCTGGGTGTTATTTGTGTCTCTCTCCTGTCTGACTCTCTTGCGGAGTCTGGACTTCAGCGTGTGTGTGTCGGACCTGCTATCTCCTGGCGCCTCCATCAATCCCCTCTTCAACGAGAAGGACTTATTGCTACATCCATCAGGAGTAGTGCGCGGTAAACGTGATTTTACAATTTTGGGATCACACTCCTCCTTCTCTACCAGAGGGGGGTGTTCACAGACAGCTCGTTTCTGAGAGGAGAACCATTCGGAGGTCTTTACTAATAGGCCTTGTGGTTCTCTGGTCATCTCTGATTGGTTTTCTTTTTGAGAGCTGTTCAGTTCACCATCATCTCTGTCTGTCCCTCCAGCACGGCTGGTCTGCTTGGTGGTCGGTTCTTCTGAGAACGTCAGGGCCTTTCTGGACAGTCTGGAGGACAGGCTCCCAAGGCTGACGTTCTGCACCACTTTCGGCTGGTCAGGGACTTTCCCCAACTCCACCTCCTGTTGCTGCTGTGATTGCTGCTTTTTGAAGTAAGGACTGGTCTTCAGCTCACCGCTCTGCTCAGGTGACTTCGCCCCGGGCTGCTTGTCAGGTGTACTCCAGGTGCGCTGAGGTGACCTTGTCCCAGGCTCCTTGTCAGGAGTACTTCTGCAGGTGCGCTGAGGTGACCTCGTCCCGGGCTGCTTGTCAGGTGTACTCCTACAGGTGCGCTGAGGTGACAGGATCATCACAGGGTGCTTTGGTTCCCTACTGGACGGCAGCGTGCGCTCATCCTCATTCCCCTGACAGAACTTCTTACACTGGGTGTCGATGTGCTCGTTGATCTTGAAGCGAGGGACCAGCTCGCCACACAGGGGGCATGCCAGCTTACTGGGTGGCGCATTACTAAAAAAGGTGGCAATGGTGCCCGCCCTCGCACCGCCGTCCCCTGCCCCTCTGGCGCTGCCGCTACCCGTCTTCCTCTTCGTCAGAGACAGACTGCGGTACGACTGAGATCCTCTTCCACGCAGCGACCGGCGTTTCTCTGCCATAAGCTTACAGGGTTTTATGTTTACTTGGAAGGAGACAAGAAGCCCATGTTGCAGACGTGGACTGTATCACACCGCTCTATGACAATCCCTCCTCTACCTGTCAAATGCACACGAAGATACACACGATTAGACTTCCTCAGGAAAAATATAGAAATGGTCTCAACAGCTTCGGAACTTTTATGGCAACCTTCAAATAAAACAGTGTTAGCAAGTAACTTAAGATGCTGCATTGATGTTGTTGTTGAAGGCTGAAGGCAGCGGCAGAGAGGGCAACGCGTAAACATTCTGGTAAAGTTTAAGATAGTAACGTAAACCCTCGACGGCCTGAACACCTGACATTAACGCAGTCTTTTTTTAGTTAATTACGTTAGCAAATTAACTAGGGTACGGACGAACACAGCCCGATAAGAAAAGAAGCAGCGACAATATTGTTAGCAATTGCAATGATTGAAGATAACAGGTTATCAAATCGCATTACCCACATGCCGAGAAGACTGGCTTAGGCTTTATGGTTTAAATAGTTTTAGGGTGTAACAGAAAGATACTGCACCGTCTTTAGTATGGTAATTTGTTACATTATATCTGGAAAGCTTGAAAGAGTTCCTAGCGTTAGCTTAATAGCTTTCTTCATGTCGGTCCTGCTGAAGTGCCGAAGTCCCGCTACAGAATAGACTAAAAGGCAGCAGTAATCGAGCAACTCTCGTCAGATTTAGACATAACTAATCAATTGTTTTGTTTTGTTTTTATTATATTGCCTTTATGCCTTTGATGGTTAATATAACACAAAAAATATACTAGAAATGTGGAATTTTACACAAAAAAAGGATTTTGCTGTTATTCCAACAAACAAGACCACATCATCACTTTCAGTGAATAGGCACACTCGATCATTACCAATTCATTTTTTGAAAGCAATCTGAATAAAATTAGTGGAGGTGTAACTGATCAAATCGAATGTGCACTTGTGTCTTATTGGCGTATACTAATATACTTCTGATGTAATCAGTCAATCAGACTCGTCAAGGATGCTCTGGATGCGCCTTCGCCGTTACACAGATTCCCGGGCAGACGCGTCTTCGTCTAAAAAAAAAATCTTCAGGTTCCGGGGTGTCCTCTCAATAGATGCTTTATGCACTAAAGCAAGTGTCTCGGAGCGTGTTCCCTCAACCCCCTGAGAACTCTAGAACGATTCTGGTAAGGCATCTGGCATATTTTTTCATCCGTTTCCCACCGATAGAACAGTAGCCTACGCTGGGATGGGGCGGGGGGTTCATTATTGTGCGCCGCACATGATTCGGGTGAGTGTGGCGGTCCGTTGCCTATAGCCTAATGGTGAATTGACCTGTGCTTATCGGCTCTGCATAAACCGAGTAGCTATGATTACAACGCAGTGTGTGCACAACACATGAAAAACAATAGCTGTGCACCAGCGGGATGAACTGGGCATTTTGTGGAGATCATGCTTTAGGTTGACAGTTTAATTGCATTGAGAAAAAAGAAACAGTGGTCCACAGTGACCTGAATCACTTGCGTTGTAGGTTTGAAAAGGCCTGTTTGTATGAGTTGGCATGCCTATTTTATGCTGTTTATGAATGTGTAGCCTAGTCGAGGCTGGTTTGTGTCTGTGTGTGTCGTTTGTGTGCATCTGCATGTGTGTATGTGTTTATGTAGCCTACCCTGTGAGAGCCTGTGTGCTTGTGTCTGTGTTATTGTCAGGTATTACTGATGTATTGATGTATCGATTGAAATGGGAAAATATCAGCAGCCCCCTCTTGTAATTGGCTCCGGTGGAGGCTGCGGCAGGCACGCGCTGTGGCGTCTGGCGTAGGCTAATCATTTGTGAGCGAGGCGAGTACTGGAGTTGGGATTATCCGGCAATCTGAGCGCCTGTACCTGTGCCTGTTGTCTTTCATATATCACCAGTGCACTAGCCTTGTGAATGCTTTGGTCTGTTTGTTAGTGGGAAAGTCGGTCAGTGTGCTGGTCAGAATACTACGTGACAGATTCAGACAGAAATAATCCCGTGGGTAGAGTTCTGTACCCGCTCCAGGACCCGCGCCCTGGCCCAGGCTCGCTCAGAGCTCCTGCTCATTTGAGATGCAGATGCCGGGGCTGGTGAGCTTTGTGTGAGGGGTCTGGGGCGGCGAGGAGCAGCTCCTCAGCGAGATGCTTGAGAGCACAGAGATAATCACTAGTCCCCTCCTGCAGGCGGCCAGTGTGGGAGAGGACTGGACATGCCAGCAGCAGTGACGTCACTGCCGAGGAACTCGTGAATTAGACACACACGAACACACATACATACGCACACACACGCACGCACACTAATACACACACATGCGCACTAACACACACACACACACACACACACACACACACACAGTTCTCCCAAGAGCAACATGTACTGCCTTAAATGCCCCCAGTCATTTTATCCTGTAGAGATTTTTCATTAGTGTGTGTGTGTGGACTCCTGGAGTGTGGTTATGTTGTGTCATCTCGATGTGTGTGTGTGTGTGTGTGTGTGTGTGTGTGTGTGTGCGTGCGTGCGCGTGCATGGCTCTGCTGTCGTAAACAGTGCCTAGACTCCAGTATTCCTTCAGCTTCAGTGATTAGCACAGAAGAGTCTGAGACACACAGCATCCAATGTGGAGCAAACAGTGTTTGCATTTAAACGAGCCAACAGGGCAACAGGACAGCATAAAGTGCAGACTACAACAGCATCATGCCCCTCTGGGCATGGGGCAAGTTTAAAGTCAAAATGTTTTGCTCCGTTCTGCTACGGTCTCCTGATTGAACAACATGTTTGGTCGCAACAGTGTGCATTGATATGCAACAGGCTGTTGAGGTAGTTTTCTCTGGTTTGGTGGTGGTGGGTGTGGGGTGCTATTGAGGTAGTTTTCTCTGGTTTGGTGGTGGTGGTGGTGTGGTGCTATTGAGGTAGTTTTCTCTGGTTTGGTGGGCGTGTGAGAGGTGCTATCCTATTAGCAACAAACCTGCCGTATTAAGAAGGTAGTGAATATCTACCTAAAGTCATTTACAGATTACCGAAACCTTTATTACAGAAATATTACAGAAACCTTTATATTCACCGAAAAATCACTTAAAGCGTTGTGTGCTCCGGTCCTGCTCCTTGGTTCTAGTTAGACCTTGGGTCTCCTCTTTTGACTTCTGCGTCCTGTTCAGTGAGCACCAACCAGGCTGAAGCACAAGTGACCCCCTTCTACACCACTGTTTGCGTTGGATCAAACGCTTTCCAACATTTTCTCTGCCTTGTGGTCGCACTCTAGAGCCCTGCTTGTACTCACCTGCGTTTGATCAGAATAATCACCGGACCGCACAGAGTGAAGGGCCCTCAGACGGCTCCACTCAGCTCCGCCTTGACCAATGCTGCAGACCACTCAGAGGCCCAGGGCTGCAGACCAATCAGAGGCCCTAGAGTTGCAGACCAATCAGAGGCCCTAGAACTGCATACCAATCAGGGGCCCTAGAGCTGCAGACCAATCAGGGGCCCTAGAGCTGCAGATCATCTCTCACACTAGGACCGATCATAGGCCAAGGCCTGCAAATGAATCAGAGGCCGTGAGCTGCAAACCAATCAGAGGCGGAGACCTGCAGATCATCTCTCATTCTAAGACCAATCGGAGGTCATGAGCTGCAAACCAACCTGCAGATCATCTCTCCTCTGGAGTACGGAGGCTTCTAGCATTCACTCTCTGAGTGGCTGAGCTTAATTTTTCTAGACTCATTACAACACTGATAACATAATATAATATATAACATCACCATGCCTCTGCTTCAGGCTGAGCACATGTTCTGTTGAGTCAGTCCATAACTGTACAGCCATAACTGTACAGCCATAACATTACACACAGGGTTCCCACGGGTCATGGAATTTCTGGAATATTGTGGAATTTTAGAAAGTCTATTCCAGACATGGAAAGTCAGGGAATTAAGATCGTCTTGGTAGTGTATAGGTCTAATTGAGTGCCTGTCACTTTAAGACGTTTGAGGGAACCCTTGCAATTGTAACACAGTTGAAAGGCTGCTGATGTGTGGATGCAATTCATAACGTTTTCTACATAGTTAAAATAAAGGTTCACGTACTTCTCCTTGGGACAAGCACTTTTGAATTTTGGAAAACACTTTTCCATTTACATCGGGATTTTGCAAAAAATTCAGTGTCAGAGTCAATAAAATGAGCCTTTCAACGAAATTGACAAGCAGCTGTAAGTAGGCTAAGCATGCTAAATTCGACATCCAAACAGTATTCTAACGTTAGCTTTGAGATACTGCTTGATTTCATAACTTAACTTAGTTTAGTCTCTTCAATATAGCCTACTATGTTGTGATAAGACCTTAGCAGAGTTCACTTCAATGCAGCAGTTTTGAACAAATTTGCGCAGCATGGTCACGATGCTAAGCGGATTTAATAGCAATTTAGCCAGACATCTTCTATGCAATGCTTCTATGTGGCAACAATAATCCTTCAACAATCGTGAATATTTTGTTAAATGCACATGCAGAGGAGTGGCAGCGGGCTACGAGAGAGAGCGGGGCGGGGCGAGGAGAGGCTACGTGCGTAAAAAGCGCAGCTCAATGGCAATGCAAGGATTTGACCTTATATTTAATTTAAATTAAATTAAATTAAACATAGAATATTAATCTGTGGCGGCCGATTTTTATTTTGTGGCGCCCCGCCACAGATTAGTCAATGTATGGGAAACACTGCCATTACACATTACAGCCATAACTACACAGTCATAACTGTCCAAATTCATGTAGAGGGCATAGAGCACATCTGAGTTGCTGTTGTGATTTTAGAATCACTTGGAGTTGCTCTGCCTTGGGCCACAGTTTGCATTCACACACGTTTGCATATACAGACTTTCACAAGTACAGACATTTGCATGAACAGATGTTTGCTTTCTAAGATCATTTATAGACGATATACATTTATAGGCTCTGAGTAGCACTCAGTGGGCAGGGGCTGGCTGGTGGCTTAGTGGAGGGACAAAGCCACTGTGGCTTTTAGAAGCTGCTCTCACACGTCCATCGCATACTAATGAAGCAGCCTCCTATCTCCTGAAAGAGTCGCCAGTGGCGGCTTTACTGGACTGCTGCTCTGCCGGAGCAGCTTTCTAACATGTCCAGAAGCGTTCAGTGTGTCCAGAAGCATTCAGTGTGTCCAGAAGAGTTTGGTGTTTTCCAGAAGCGTTCAGTGTGTCCAGAAGCGTTCAGTGTGTTCAGAAGAGTTTGGTGTGTCCAGAAGCGTTCAGTGTGTCCAGAAGCGTTCAGTGTGTCCAGAAGTGTTCAGTGTGTTCAGAAGAGTTTGGTGTGTCCAGAAGCGTTCAGTGTGTCCAGAAGAGTTTGGTGTTTTCCAGAAGCGTTCGGTGTGTCCAGAAGCGTTTGGTGTGTCAAAAGCGTTTGTTGTTTTCCAGAAGAGTTCGGTGTTTTCCAGAAGTTTTCGGTGTGTGCAGAAGAATTCTATGTTCTCCAGAAGCGTTTGGTGTTTTCCAGAAGTGTTTGTGTTTTCCAGAAGTGTTTGTGTTTTCCAGAGGCGTTTGGTGTGTGCTACATGCGGCACGGCTGTGTGATGCCCGGGGTCCGGAATTCAGATGTGCTCGCTCTGATGAGAGCGAAAAAAAGTTTAAGGATTTAAAGTTTCTCATTTGGAGATCAAAGGCATAAATTACAGTAAGGTGGGCGGAATTCCACTGGGAGAAATGAGAGCCGCATAATGAGCATCAGCACCACAGAGAGTTCACTATCAGACCACATCCAGCACAGCACACTCAGCATTCCTACAAGATTACACGTTACACTGCACCTGGCCCTCTTCACACACACCACTTAAATGCTCCCTTGCTGGCACACACACACACACACACACACACACACACACACACACACCTGGTGATCTGTGCAGCTTCTGAGTTAGGGCCACAGGCGGAATGTTAGACCCCAGTAACCCGGAAATGTGTGAGACGCTGATAGCGCGTTTGGCGTTTGGCTTCTGTGTGTGTGTGTGTGTGTGTGTGTGTGACAGCAGCCAGACCAACGGATACCATGTCTCTGCTGAATTACTGAGTCTAAGCAGGTGTGGCCCTGGTTAGTACTTGGATGGGAGACCTCCTTGGAAAACTAAGTTGCTGCTCGAAGTGGTGTTGGTGGGTGGCCAGTAGGGGGCAGTCTTCCTTCTGGCCAAAAATCGATCCCAATGGCCCAGTGCAGTGACGGGAACACTGTTCATTATGCCGTCCTTTGGATGAAACGTTAAACCGAGGTCCTGACTCACTGTGGTCATTAAAGATCCTATAGCACTTATCGCAAAAGAGGAGGAGGTTCCCCGGTGTCCTGGCTAAATTCCCAATCTGGCTCATTTAATCTGGCCCCTTAATCATCCCCCCAGTGTGTAATTGGCTCATTCACTCCCTCACTCTCCACCTGAAGCCGGTGTATGGTGAGCGTTCTGGCACATAATGGCTGCCGTGTTTCACCCAGGTGGGTGCTACAGTTAGTGAGGTTCCCCTTCACTGTAAAGCACTTTGAGGGGTACAGTAGATGTATCAACGCTTTTGCACCCACTTGAGGCTTATGTTCTTCGCAACATGCGCATAAAAACATGGCGTGGTATTTACTAAGCAATAGGTAAAATCGCAGACTGCCTGTCGAATGGAATTGAATGGCAATTTGCGCTTTTCCGTTTCATGCTTATGCATTCATAGGAGGGTCAGGGGAAAGTGGGCGTTTTGTTTAAAAAGATGGGAGGAGAGGTGTAAAATGTGCCTAATTAGGTATTCCCTGTATGTCCGAAAAGCGCACATCTGTTTTGCGGTGAAATATTTCCGCCTTGTTAAAGCAGGTTTTAATCCAAATTGTGGCTACAGTAAATGCGTCAAGAGAAACTTTCAAAGACAACAGAATAGCTATTCAGAGCACCAGTGTTGCTTCTTTTGTTTTATGTATCGTTTTGTTTGTTTGCTTGTTGTTTGTATTATTACATTTTTTATTTATTATTAATATTATTTATTATTGTGTTAAATCCTCCAAATGTAAATCACTTTGAGCTGCATTCTGTGTATAAAAGGTGCTATACAAATAAAGATTATTATTATTATTATTATTATTATTATTATTATTATTATTATTATTATTATCTTTCTAATGTCTTACTGCCACTTTCATGTCATCCACTTAAACTTTCCTTCTTGCTAGATTTGACTATTAAATCTGTCATAGCCTACATGCGCACATAGTTTGAGTAGAGCTACTGCTCTTCATTACATTACATTATTACATTACATTATATTTGGCTGACGCATTTTTAACCAAAGCGACTAACAACATGGTAAACAGTTTAAGTTTTAAAGCAATTCTCTCAACAATTTTAGGACAATTTAAAAGTACAGTACAAGAGACAATTTAAGAGTACAGTAAGAATAAGTGAGTGCTGTTTTTAAACAGTTGAGTGTCAGTTCAAGACAGGTGCTAAGTACTAGAAATTATCTCCCTGCTTGTTGACATCTTATCATGTATTGTATTATTTCATGATCATTCAACTTGTCTTGTGACTGAACGTTCACAAATTGTGGTAGGGGGTCGGAGAAAGTCGCAGATTACCCGATGAGCTACAGGTATGATACATAGCATGTAAAATGAAGAACCGCAGCGTGCACTTTCAGGTCTGGCCATGGCGCTGATAATGCCGTGATCGCAAATGTACATAAGTCTGGCCCTGAGTGTCTAGAAAGGTGCAGTATAAATGTAACGTGTTGTTGTTGGGAGCAGAAGTGTGTGTGTGTGTGTGTGTGTGTATGTTTGTGTGTACGAGTGTGTTAGAGATAGCGCACCTGAGAGCAGAGGCGTGGCATTTGGCTTCAGAAACGTCTCTGGCAAGGAGAGGCGCTGTGTGTGTGTGTGTGTGTGTGTGTGTGTGTGTGTGTGTGTGTGTGTGAGTCAGCCAGCCCAGGGAGGGATGTGGTGGAGAGGAGATGATCCTCCGTGCCGTTTCCAGCAGCGTATCAGGCCGCCCCCCCCCCCCCCCCGTGGAGAGGAAGTGCTGAGTCGTGCTGATATCTCTCCTCTCATGCACTGTGTGGGCTAGTGGCCCCCTTTCATCAGAGGATTTACTCATCACTGGACCCTCACCCATCTCTCTCGGTGTGTGTGTGTGTGTGGGTGTGTGTGTGTGTGTGTGTACAGTATGTGTCTGTGTAAGTGTGTGATGAGATCTGATTGAGAAGGCTTACAGGTCAAGGCCCACAGGAAGAAGCTGAGTGCCAGTGTTAGGGTGATATTGTGTGTGTGTGTGTGATGTAATAAGTGTGTCTGTGTGTGTGTCCTCAGGGTTGAGGAGGCTCCATGAAGCCAGCCAAGGCCCACAGGAAGAAGCTGAGGGCCGAGGGCTCGGAGACGGAGCCCACCCCCTCCCAGAGACATCAACGCAGCAGCATGGAAACCAAGCAGCTTCACAGTAGTGCCATGGAAACCAAGCAGCTTCACAGTAGTGCCATGGAAACCAAGCAGCTTCACAGTAATGCCATGGAAACCAAACAGCTTCACAGTAATGCCATGGAAACCAAACAGCTTCACAGTAATGCCATGGAAACCAAACAGCTTCACAGTAACGCCATGGAAACCAAGCTGCCTAACTGCAGCACCATGGAAACTGCAGCACCTAAGGCAGTTCCTATGCACAGTGAGTCTTCTCCCATCAATGCAAGGGCCCCCCGGAGAATCACCGATGCAGATGCAGACGCTGACTGGTCCTCAGATGAGGGCCCTCCCCCTGACGACAGCCCCACCCATGGCCACAGCATGGACGAGGACTCTCTGTCAGAGTATGACAACGTGGGCTCGGAGGAGGAGGAGGGGCCGGACTACGACGAGGACGAAGAGCTGCGCACGGATGCGGACGGCATGACCTACTACGTGCACTGCTGCCCAGAGGACGAGAGCTACATGGAGGGCATGGACTGCCACGAGGGGGCAGACACGGGAGAGGGGCCCAGTGCGGACCGCGCACCGGACAGAACCACCAGCGCCAGCGACACCGCTGCCAGCAGAGCGGTCAGCCAGGCTGTCCAGCAGGACCCAGAGGTGTGTGTCTACAAACACCCAGAACCATTGACCGAGCCCACCTTCGTCCAGGCTCCCATGGCCGAGGATGAGGAGGACGAGGAGGAAGAGGAGGAGGAGGAAGAAGATGACTACTTCCCCTATGAAGGAGAGGAGGCTGAGGAGGACCAGGGGGGAGACCGGGGAGGCGCAGGGGGCAGGCCAGGGGTGCGCGGGGAGGAGGGAGGAGAGGAGGAGGAGGAGCAATGCAACAGGACTGAGGAGCAGGAGCAAGAGCCAGGGGGCCCTTACAGAGAACCACAGAGCGCCTGCACACACACACGTGACACACACACACGTGACGCACAGCCCTGCAGTATAACACCACCTTATGACAGCTGCACAGGCGAGAGCGAGGAAGAGGGGGAGGAGGAGGAGGAGGCGCAGGCCTGCCCAGCCCGGCGTGTCCGAGCGGAGCGGAGGGTGGCGGGTCGGGGTTGTAGCCCCAGAGCCCAGTCAGCCGGTGAGGAGCGTGGCGCAGACGGGCACCACCACACCAGCCCCCAGGGCACGGGGCAGCGTCGGGGCTCAGAGGGCAGCCGCTGCCACGTGGAGAGACACTCGCCCAGCCCATGCCGCCGCGCAGAGCTGGACCGCCAGCACCACACACACACTGACCCCCACATGTATGCTGAGGACCACACACACAATGAACTACACACACACATTCAGAGTCACACACACGCTGACCCTCATATGTACGCTGAGGACCACACACACGTTGAGTACCACACACACATTAACCCCCATATGTACGCTGAGGACCACACACACACTGAGTGCCTCACACACACTGAGGACCACACACACACTGACCACCACACACACGCTGAGGGTCTCTACCGTGGGCGCGCTGATGGTGGGCAGGGCATGAGGAGCCGTCCGTACCCACGACCCCGAGACGCAGAACGCAGGTCATGGCACATACAGGGGCACGAGCCAAGGCCAGAGGTCACCGTGGACCTGGCTGATGAAGTCAGGAGGTCACTGAGCATGGGTCGGCACATGGAGAGGTCACATGACCTGAGGGTGACCTCTGATAGGCCCAGAGGCCGCTCGCATCACCCCCGACCGGTCAGCCTTCCGCTGGTGCTCGCCGATGACCTGGAGAGGGCGACCGCAAACCTGCCCCCACGCGGCCGGAACAGACAGCGCCAGTCCGCACACTTCCCTGACCGTGCCAGCCCACAGCACCTTTACTCACAGCCGAACCCAGAACCAACAGAACCAACAGAACCCAACAGAACCGAGAGCAACCACAAACCACCACAGGTGAGCTGCTGGACAGGTCTCTGCCCTGGTTAAACCACGGTGTCCATGTGGACAACAGACTGCTAAAGTGGTGTGTGTGTGGCATAAGTGTGCAGCAGACTGCTAAAGTGGTGTGTGTGTGTGTGTGTGTGTGTGTGTGTGTGTGTGTGTGTGTGTGTGTGTGGCATAAGTGTGCAGCAGACTGCTAAAGTGGTGAAATAATAACGATAGTTGTTCTAACTGGAGAGTGTGGAGTGATCGGCTGTGATCTCTTGGATGCCTTTTGTTTTTCAGCCAGCAAAGAAGAATGCCTCCTTTCCAAGCTTTGTGGATGGTGAGTGTTTTCCTCCAGATTAACATTTATTTGCTGTTTGTGAGGAACTCCCTCAGGGTTCCTCTGTTTTGTAGATGGTATGGTTATCAGGGTTTCTCTGTTTAGATAATGTGTTTGTGGGGGACCCCCTCAGGGTTCCTCTGTTTCTTGATTATGTGGTTCTCCGGGTTCCTCTGTTTTGTAGATAGTATGGTTCTTAGGGTTTCTCTGTTTCTAGATAATGTGGTTCTCAGGGTTCCTCTGTTTCTAGATAATGTGGTTCTCAGTTCCAGTCTCCTCTGCCCAGACGCACTGTGGTTCCTGGTTCCTGAGCGGAATGTCAGCAGTCTATCTGATCTTCTCTCATATTCTTAGTTCCAGGGCCCTGTGAGCCCGAGGATCTGGTCGACGGGATCATTTTTGCTGCCAATTACCTCGGTTCCACCCAGCTCTTGTCGGACCGGAACCCGTCCAAAAGTGTCCGCATGATTCAAGCTCAGGAAGCTGTGGAACAAGTCAAGGTACAATAGCTTCCACTCCTGTAGTGTCCACTACAGATTCAAATCTGCTACTCCAGCTTCAGACTCAGGGCTTTCCCTCTGGACTCAAATTGAATTTAAATGAAATTAAAGATTGAGTTTCTTTGAGTATTTACTTGACTTGTATGTGTGTTAATCTCTGTCAGAGATATTGTATGTCTGTAAGAAGTTGTCACTGTAGTACCATGCATTTGTAGTACCTCTACTTGCCTTCCTTCCTTTTTATACTACGATCTCTGTTGATAACAGTCTGACTGGTACTGTAGCTCCTGCAGCCTCATCCTCTGGTCCTCTTGTGGTGTGCACAGTAGTTCTTATTGTTACCCTAATGTCCTAAGGCTCAATTCTAAATGTACTGTAATGTATATGGTAGTCAGTGCACATATTCATACATATGGTACTTGCTATGCTTGTTCTCTGCCACTAGAGGGCGATCTAACCCCATTTTCTTGTCTTTCAGAGTTCAAATGAAGACAATCAGAGCCTGATTGAAGTGGATCTTTTCATCTCCACAAAGGCCATCAAAGTGTTAAATGCAGACACACAGGTCTGTAGGAGTACACAGCCTCTCTCCCTGGAGATTTATATTAAAGTACACTAATATGTGTTCCAACATCTTCACGTCGACCTACCCTGTCAAAGCCTTCAGAATGGTGTTTTATCACTGTACTTCATAACCCAACATGTCCACTCAAATCAGGCGCCTGTGCAGAGCAAGGGGGTGGGTGGGCCTACTTGTAGAGGCTTAGAACAACATATTGCATTTATCTACATACAGTAGCACTTTATCTAGGCACCCAAAGCACTTTATAGGGAAGGAGGAACCCCGTAAACACACACACACACACACACACACACACACATTAAAACACACACACACACATTAAAACACACACACACACACCTTCTTAGGTGATGCACGGCAGCCATTATGCACCAGAACGCTCACCACGCACCAGCTTGAGGTGAGGTGAGGGAATGAATGAATGAGCCAGTTACACTGGGGGATGATTAGGGGGCCAGATTGAATGAGGCAGGTTGGGAATTTAGCCAGGACACTGGGGAACCCCCTACTCTTTGCGATAAGTGCCATGGGATATTTAATGACCACAGTGAGTCAGGACCTCGGTTTAACGTCTCATCCGAAGCATGGCATATCCTGTAGTACAGTGTCCACATCGCTGCACTGGGGCATAGGGATTGATCTTTTCCAGTGGCCTCCCTCCCAGGAGGTCCTCCATTCCAGTACTGATCAAGGCCACACCTGCTTAGCTTCAGTAATTCTGCAGAGCCGCTGCTGACTACAGTACCTGTATCTGTGTAGAGCAGGGGAAGGGAGAGGCGACCTATATACACAATACTGGAGGACACAGAATGCAGTCTTTTGAAAGTATATTGAGGTCATACCCTACAAATCTGATGATATGGGATATTAGTGGTGTGTGTGTGTGTGTGATGACCTCAGTGCTGTGTGTGTGTGTGTGTGTGTGTGCATACGTGAGTGTGTGTTTGTGTGATGTTAGTGCTGTGTGTGTGTGTGTGTATGTGTGTGTGTGATATCAGTGCTGTGTGTATGAGTGAAACCTGACCTGCATGACCAGTACGGCTGCACGCTGACCTACTGGTATTGCGGTTTCCTCTGCATATGTGTGTGTGTGTGTGTGTGTGTGTGTGTGGTATCAGTGCTAACCTGCTGGTGTGGCGGTCTCCTCTGCATGGGTGTTTGTAGGAGACGATCATGGACAACGCGCTGCGCACAATCTCGTACATCGCGGACATCGGGAGCGTGGTGGTGCTGATGGCCCGTCGGCGGATGTCGCAGTCGGCTTCGCTGGACTGCACTGACCCCGCAGGTGGTGCTGCAGACAGCAGGAAGCAGTATCGGATGGTCTGCTACGTCTTCGAGTCTGAGGATGTGAGTGTCATTCAGGACCAAACCCTGCCCACGTTACCAGAGCGACACAGAAAATCAAATACTCTCTAGTTCTCACTGATTCATCTATCTATCTATCTATCTATCTATCTATTTGTTTTTATTTGTGTTGTAATTTGTACATTGGTTATGCTGAGAGCACTCAGGTTTTGTTCACTCTCTCTGGTCTGTTGGAGTCGTCTCCTCTGTAATGAGCCCTTCACCCCCCCCCCCCAGGCCCAGCTGATAGCCCAGTCCATCGGTCAGGCGTTCAGCATGGCCTATCAGGAGTTCCTGCGGTCCAACGGCATCAACCCAAAGGACCTCAGCCAGAAGGAATACAGTGACATCATCAACACGCAGGAGATGTACAACGACGACCTCATTCACTTCTCCAACTCAGAGAACTGCAAAGAGGTACTACCGTAAAGATTCCATCCAACTTCTCCTGTAACTGTCCAACATTTATTTTATATTTGTATGTAATTTAACATACAGTCAGAGGAGGTGAAGCTCGGCTGTTAAATGGAGCGATTATTCTCTGGAGGTTCCGTATAGGTTAGCCAGTGGCAGACTGCCTCTGAGGCAGCCATCATCAGCTCCCTCTCTGAGCTACTGTATGTTTATATTCCTCTGTTATGGTCCAACTTCACCTGCAGGGGGAGCAGCAGAACCATGTTTACTATTCCTCTGTCATGGTCCACCTTCACCTGCAGGGGAGCAGCCGAAAGGGGAGATAGATCTATCTCTCTATCTATCTATCTATCTCTATATCTATCTATCTATCTATCTATCTCTATCTATCTTTCTATATCTATCTCTCTATCTATAGGCCTTTTCACACAGAGATTACGCTAAATTTGCGGGAAGAGGAAACGTTTTTTTGCCGCAACGTGTGTCTGAAAATGAGGTGAAAATTTGCCCGCCTGCTGATCTGTTCACATGATGCGGCATTTTGGGGAGCCAGGAGGCAGGATCAGCTAGCAAATTAAAATGTGACGTGCAATAGGGGGCGTGTAGAGTGATAGTCGTAGGCTAGGCCTTACCCATAGACAGTAAAAGCTTCATTATTGATGGGGCGGCAACAATGGGATAGTCTATCCAGTGTTCTTTATAGATCAGTGGCCAGAGGTCGGAAACTGGGTCTAGATTTTGCTAACAGAGTTGCCCAGTTAGGGGCTCGTCATCACTTTTGTCGTCACGTTGTAGTTCGTTTGTAGTCCATGTGGCCTTTCATGTCCAACAGTTTTAATGTGAACTTACACTCTTAAAACTAATGTGTTGAAAACTTGCGTTGTTTTAACACATCTCTGTCTCCAGATAGGGACAACACATTAGTTTTAAGAGTGTAGGAATTTGCCGTTTTTGTCACTTCAAAGCTGCATATCTTTCTTTCACAAGCGTCTTACACTATATTTTAAGCAAATACAGTTGTTTCTTTAGCCTTAGTGAGTGTATGTTTTAACCTTTGTTGTGGCATCCGTGTTTGTCACACATTCCGACGGCAAAGCACATGAACACTTGCTGTCGGAAAAACAAAGTAGATGGGGGCGGTCCTTGTCATTCCGAAGTGCCCTGAATGCACCATTATTATGCGTGGGCCTTCAGATGCAGTAAGTATTTAAGTATAAGTTTTTGATTCCGTGAGGGAAATTTGGTCTCTGCATTTAACTGTTGCATTTAACTCTGCATTAAAACTCTGCATTTGCTGTTGCATTTAACCCAATCGTGGGGTTAGTGAAACACAAACAGCACACACACAGTGAGGTGAAGCACACACTAATCCCGGCGCAGTGCGCTGCCTGCTACAATGGCGGCGCTCGGGGAGCAGTGAGGGGTTAGGTGCCTTGCTCAAGGGCACTTTAGCCGCGGCCCACTGGTCGGGGCTCGAACCGTCAACCCTCCGGTTGCAAGTCCAGAGCGCTAACCAGTGGGCCATGGCCGCCCAATAGGTAGGTAGGTGTGTGATTTCCAAAACCATGGGGGGAGAACCGACTGCACTTTGGTTAGCTTCCTACAAATGCAAATTAAGTTGCTTTGCTGTTGCTTAGAATGTTAGATTCTTGCGATCGATGTCTTCAGACAATAAAAAGTAATTTGGAAGGGAAATAGAAGAGAAGAGTTGCCGCCTGCGTTGGCCGTGATTGCCCTTTGAAAATCAGAGGTTCACAGGCTACTGTGGCCTTGGTCAGTGGCGCCGCCAACCGTAATCGTGTACGCACTGTGCATAGGCCTACAATTTTTCAACGCTTTATTCATGAAATCATTCAATATTACAACAATAAAAATAGCTTGTGTAGGCTACTGTCTTAATTGAAACATGCTTTGCGCACAAATGATAGCCTAGGGCAAAGAGAATGGACATCTCGACATAAGGATGCATTAGAAGATGATTGGTGTAAATTGTGTCACACGACGTGAATCAGTTCTGGCGCTTATAAACGCAACGTTCCATTCAGTCATAAATCATTCAAGCTTAGTGCTCGTCATGAGAAGAAAACAGCAGCTTAATATTTTTCATGTGTTTAACAATAGGCGCACTGTTAGCAGTTATGCCGAAGGCAGTGAGATTATTGCAGGGCTGCCAAGTCGCACGCATTGGCCGTGAGACACACACATTCGATTAGTTTCACACGCAAGAGCTGCTGCTCTGTAAAGGTATTTCTGTCCCACCCAAATTTGCTGAACTACTTGGGAAGTAGCCTATTCATCACATGTATTACACGAAAGAGCTTTTTCTCAGCTCAGGTTAATTGTTGTGGTAAACGGTTCTCTAATTACAGTGCATGAAAATGCACTGTTCTGTTATCCGAAGTATTCTTCTTCTTATTACAGTGCATGCAAATGCACTGTATTGTTATTCCACAGGCTTCTTCCGACTTATTACAGTGCATGAAAATGCACTGTTATCCGAAGTCTTCTTCTTCTTCTTCCCACCAAATTGCTGCGTCTAATTCAGCTTTAACCGTTTAAGTAGAAACGTGTAACGTAGGTCTTGAAAAGGACACGTGGGGAATGTATTTTTCACTTTTGTAAACTTTATACTTTGAGATATTAATAAAAAACTAGAAAATGCAATTTCAGGGATACCATTGCATGTAAATGCAAAAAAGCTGCTGTGTATAACATTATATTACTTACAGTATGATTATTCAGATTACATAGTCTTACAGTATTCTTGAAAACCACTTACTTGGTTAGATGTTAGCTTAGAGTATATGACAGTCAGTAAAAATAAATTGTCAATTCAATATTGATCAACATTCTTTGTTTTAATACAGCAGAATAATACTCAGAATACACTAATGAACACTTACCAATGTAAGCTTGAAGTAAAAATCACAGTTGTGTATATTATATATACAGAACTTGATAATGCAAATCATATCCTAAGACAGATCTATTTATCAGTGGCAACTCTGAACTGGCAGCAACAGCTAGGCCTCAGTTAATGGTATTAGGTCAAATTTGATGGTAATCAAATATGATATATACACTGAAGAATAAAAGAGTCAGCCCTTCAGATTATCAGTTTTAGACAGAACTTAGGTTAGAATCTTTTTTTTCACACAGCACAGCTCAGGTCTAAAAAGAGAGGTCTAACAGCACAGCTATGTTTCACAGATGTTACAGCACAGGTATGATTAAAGGTATGAATGGTTGACATATGATTCACAGGTATACATGTTCTATATAGTTAGTGAGTATAGTCCTCACACAACAATATATTTTCTCAGTGTAGATCTCAGATAAGTCTCAGTATGGTTAAATGGTATGTGCAGATATGTTGAGATATGGTCACATGTTTGTAAGAATGTATGTTAGTAGGTATGTTGCTAGCAACATTGTCAGAGATGTATGGTTGACAGGTGTGCACACAGACAGGCACACACGTAATGTCATACACGGTCATCACCACTGGTCTGGTCTGGTCTGGAACCTAAAAGGCAAAAGCAAACAAGATTAACAGTTATACCAAAACGAGGAATGTCTGCAATTGTACAATTGTTCAATACAACTAAGGTATTTAAGTGAAGTTGTTACATTACATTAGGCTGACACATTATAACCTAACGACTAACATGGTAAACAGTTTAAGCTTTTTAAACAATTCTCTCAACAATTCTAGGACAATTTAAAAAAAAAAGGTAGGCCTACAGTACAATTGTTGCACCATCAAGCTACTGGTAGTTAAATACTAGCCTATAATATTAAATTGCAAACAAAGCAGAATTCTGTGTTTTATTGTTTTCAGTTTTAGTATAGGTGATAGCTAATCATATTTTTTTTAAATATAAAACGTAAACAGCTTAGAAAACTTTGCAGGCAAAGGGTCTGTTGTTGCTGTTGATAATCATATGAGTAAGGACGGATCATTCTGATACTAGTATCTTGATAACCAACTGCTATAACTTAAACAGCTTGCTAGGTCTGTCAGCCACATTTTTTCCTACAGATTACAATGTACTACAACTGGAAAGTTTGATTCACGTGCCAGGCTACACTTTAATTTATAGACCAGAACAATGCAGAAATGAGTAGGCCAAGTAAACATTGTAGCCTATGTTGACAACACAAACATTATAGCTCAACTTCTGTTGTGTGTTTTAACAAGACTTTAGTCGTATTGTCCATTTCCTAGCAGTAGCCTTTTCATGGCTTTCATACGGTCCCTTTCCACAGGAGTATTAATAAAGCACCAATGCATTCATAATCTAGGTGCTTGATTGTCTGTTGAAAGGGACCTGATGAAACCCATCAATAGACGAACTATAGTATACCGTGATAGTGTTTACTTATTGTAGATTACGTAAGAATCAGGAGTGTAGAATGAAACGAGCCTGGCCTATTTGATACACAAACAAGCGGTGTACAACGTTAAACATTTGTTAAAATAAAAACAGGAGCATATATTTGTTAACTTTAACTAAAATGTGAACAGTAGAAGCTATAACATTATGACCATCAACAAGTAACGTTAGCTAACGTTATTCATGCCATGAATGAAACCCATGATGGGTTTCATCAGGTCCCTTCACACAGCCGCCCTAGGCTATAATCAAGCACCACGAAGTCTGCATTCATAATCTATTCTAGGGAAAGTGACCTGATGTTGAATAGAACCAGAGCCTAGTATCTGTAGGCCTACTTCTCTGGTTTACGTTAACGTTCTAGTTAAAACGCTCCTGGTAGGTAGGCCTAATGAACAAATGTAACGTTAGTGCATTACGTTTTTGTTAGCTATCGAAACCTACAGCTAATCGGTCACTGTAACAGTGATGTAGTACTCGAGTCCGGTCTCGGACTCGAGTCCGGTCTCGAGACCGATTTCTGCTTTCTCGGACTCGACTCGGACTTGTTCCTTCAAAGACTCGGTCTTGACTCGGTCTCGGACCACAGTGGGAGGAGAAGGACTCGTAATTTCAGACCGAGTCCTCGAGACCAACGCATTTTTTATGTTCATATCAAAAAAATGTTTATGTTCATGTCAAAAAATCAAAATGAAATTTCACGGCGGCCGTCTTTGCCCCTTGTTGGCCTTGGTGCCCCCTTCTTTCAATATTCTGCTTTGCGTCCGTTTAATAGCGATTTTTATTTAGCCTATAGCCTGTCAAAATAATCTTAGCATCACAGCGCAAACTAATTCAGTTTTACACAGTGGAGAAAATGACAGCGCATGGCAAGACAGAAAGTGCGTCCAAATTCACCCATTCTTCTCAGTTGAAATACTCGCAATCGCTAAGCCTACTCATCACACAGGCACATGTATCACATCACATGAAAGAACTTTTTCTCAGCTTTTAAACAATGTTAGCCGCTAATTGCTGTGGTGAACGGTTCGCGTTCGCGAACGGTTCGCGACAAACCATATATCAGAATAAACAGCAGACCTTACCGAACACAAAGGTGTAAAGCAGTCCCCTGTACAGTAAGCCGTTCCAGAGTATTCCGGTTAAATTAAAAATGTAATCTGCAGCAAGGTCTACATTCATGTCTCCAACTTTGGTCTTTAGGTTTCAAAATGTGTTTAAATCGTTCTTCATGATTTCATAACAGGCCAAATACAAAATAAATGTTACAAATATTGCCTAGATATAGGTAAATATTAAAATCAGAGGATATACAGCTGAGTAAGAGTTTGTGAAAGGAGTCTTAATGATCAACAAATGCTAAGCATGCATCAAGGTTGCATCAGTTTCTTAAAGCTGAGCTGTGCTTAAATTGTTCAATACATGATTCCATAACAGGCCAAATATAAAATAAATATAAATATTAAATATAGCCTAGACATCTAAATATTAGATGATCAGATGATTTTCTATGTAATATGTCATGTTTCATGTTTTTGTAATGTCTCATACAGTGATTCAGGTCTACTGCTGTGAATAGGCTAAATACAACTTTGATTATTTTTATAGCCTACTACTGTATAGTTAACTTTGGCCTTGGTGCCCTGACATGTGGCCTTTGTGCCCCCCACCAAATATGCCCAACTGAAGGCCAAGTGGCCTTGCCCCTAAAATGGTGAAATTCCAAGCCTGGGCCTAACTGTTGATTATTAATTGGGATGATATTAAATCATATGAAAACTGACATGTTTTTATGGTCTTGGTCTCGACTCGGTCTCGACTCCTAAAGGACTCGGTCTCGACTCGGACTTGCTTCCTCAAAGACTCGGTCTTGACTCGGACTCGACTGTATTTGAAAACCAACGGACTCGGTCTCGACTCGGTCTCGACCCTTCAAAGACTCGGTCTTGACTCGGACTCGGCATAGGCGGTCTCGTCCCCATCACTACACTGTAAAGTTGACGACATATTAACGTTGATTAACAGTGGGTTTCCTTACATAATACATATCAACGTAGCAAGGTGCTAACGTCAACTATTTCACTAACGTTAACGTTACCTAACGTTATAACGTTAGTTTAGTTATTTGTGACCCATCATTTCATACACGCTTACATTACATAATGTTTGACGACATAAATGACTCAAATACCAAGAACCGGAACACTTACCTTGTCTGTAATTAGAGAAATGTGCCTCTGAAGAAGAGTTTTATGAGCAAATCAAGTGACCCAGGCACAGCAGGCGAAGACGTTCAGAAGATTCACAGCTCCAGGGCCAGCGGTAGCTCACGTTCAACTGTTGATTGCTTTCAGCTGGAGGTCACGTCATAATGCTAAAAGTTGCCGCCATGGCGGTCAATGTTAAGTCAATGGGAATTTATTGGTCTTTTATCGTAAATATCTCAAAAAGTATAAAGTTCACAAATGTGAAAAATACATTGGACAAATCTCCGTTACAAGACCTTTGTAGGAGTGTTTGAATGACGTAAAACGGTTGAGTGGTTTTAGAGCCTTTGAACGTCAAAGTTGGTCGGAAGAAGAATAATGATGAAACGGCAAATTCCTACACTCTTAAAACTAATGTGTTGTCCCTATCTGGAGACAGAGATGTGTTAAAACAACGCAAGTTTTCAACACATTAGTTTTAAGAGTGTAAGTTCACATTAAAACTGTTGGACATGAAAGGCCACATGGACTACAAACGAACTACAACGTGACGACAAAAGTGATGACGAGCGTTCATGGGCTTCGGAAAAAACTTTTTCCGAGTGAAAACATCATCATTCCGCGAGATGGGCTATGAGACATACGTCAGCCATTTCAACTGTCAGTTGTTATCAACTATGACTCTTGCCAACTGTTTCCAAATAAAAGTTTGTTTGGCATTTGATGTTAATATACAGTATGTTTATATTTTCATGCACTGGTAATTTCCTCGAAATTACATTTTCTAGTTATTCTTCCCACCAAATTTCTGCGTCTAATTCAGCTTCAACCGTTTAACGTAGAAACTTCGTTCAAACTTTGTAACGTAGGTCTTGAAAAGGAGACTTGAGGAATGTATTTTTCACTTTTGTAAACTTTATACTTTTTGAGATATTAATAAAAAACAAGCTTATTTTTCCCCATAGACTTTGTATGGGGACTGTCAAAGTCAAAGTCAGCTTTATTGTCAATTTCTTCACATGTTCCAGACATACAAAGAGATCGAAATTACGTTTCTCACTATCCCACGGTGAAGACAAGACATATTTTACCAATTTAAGTCCACAGACAAACATAACATTCAAGTAAACAAAAAAAGTAAGTAAATAAGAGGGCACATATAATAATGAAAAAAATAAGAGCAGCAAAATTTGGTTGAAATTGTGCATAGACAGTCAATAAAATACTAGTGCAAAGTCAGGCCAATAAAAGGCTTGTGTAGTTCTGTTTGACCTAAGTAAGAAAGAAAGTGACATAGTGGTGCAAGTTATCTAAGAGCAGCAGATGTGTTGTGTTTTCAGGACAACAACAACAAGTTGTAAAGTGTACAAGTGTGCAAGTGTGCAAGTGGAGTAGTGCACGCGGCCATTGTGGGTCCAATGTCCAGGATGTTATGTAGCTGAGGGTGGAGGGGGGAGAGGAGGGAGAGAGTTCAGCATCCTTACAGCTTGGTGTATGAAGCTGTTGGTGAGTCTGGTAGTGCGGGAGCGCAGGCTTCTGTACCTCTTCCCAGAGGGCAGTAGATCGAACAGATTGTGAGCGGGGTGACTTGCATCACTCACAATTTTGGTCGCCTTGCGGGTGAGGTGGGTGGTGTAAATGTCCTTCAGGGAGGGGAGTGAAGCACCAATAATCCTTCCAGCTGTGTTCACTATGCGCTGCAGGGCTTTCCTGTTGTATTCAGTGCAGCTTCCGCCCCACACAGCGATACAGCTGGAGAGGATGCTCTCAATGGTGCCTCGGTAGAATGTGGTCATGATGGCTGGTGGAGCACTTGCTCGCCTGAGTTTCCGCAGGAAGTACAGGCGGCGCTGAGCTCTCTTCGCCAGTGATGCAGTGTTGGTGGTCCAGGAGAGGTCTTCGCTGATGTGCACCCCCAGGAATTTGGTGCTGCTCGCTCTCTCCACCACAGCACCGTCAATGGTCAGTGGCAGGTGTTGGGTGTGACCTCTCCGGAAGTCAACAACAATCTCTTTGGTCTTGCTGACGTTCAGCAGGAGGTTGTTGTCCCTGCACCACGTGGTCAGATGGTCGACCTCCAACCTGTATTGGGTCTCGTCGCCCTTGGTGATGAGACCCACCAGAGTTGTGTCGTCAGCAAATTTCACTATGTGACTGTTGCTGTAGGTTGCAGTGCAGTCATGTGTCAGCAGGGTGAAGAGCAGCGGACTGAGCACGCAGCCTTGGGGGGCCCCTGTGCTCAGTGTGATGCTGCTTGAGGTATTGTTGCCAACACGTACTACTTGAGGCCTCTGACAGAGGAAGTCCAGTAGCCAGTTGCAGAGGTAGGTACTGAGTCCCAGTTTGTCAAGTTTGCTGATGAGTTGTTGTGGTATTATGGTGTTGAATGCAGAACTGAAGTCTATAAACAGCAATCTCACATATGACTATGACATCATAATGGGCTAATTAACTTGATTTGCACCTGTATCAACTTCCAGCTGCTCAACTAGGTCCCATCAAAAAGCTAGTTAAACTGATTGCACCTGTATCAACTGCTTTCTGCTCAATTAGGCCAACTCTCTCTGTGTATCTCCATTCTACAAGGGTATAATTCACATTCCATCCAACTTTCTATCCATTCATCCTCTTCAAACCATTCACTCATCTACCCAGCATCAACATCCATTAAACAATCTGCCTATCAACATCTATTCAACTTTCTGTCTATCAACATCCATTACACTATCCACATTTAACTTTTAAACTATATACTCTGTCTCAGGCTTTAAACATACAATCTGGCTCTACAGATCCTGTTCAACTATTTCCTCTGCCCACAACTGTTTCAAAATAAATGTCCTCACTACAATAATTCACTATTAAATAATTTAACTATTTAAACTACTCAACTATTTAACTGTTCAGCCATTTCAACTGTCAGTTGTTATCAACTATGACTTCTGCCAACTGTTATCAAATAAAAGTTTGTTTTGCATTTTATGTTAATATACAGTATGTTTATATTTTCATGCACTGGTAATTTCCTCGAAATTACATTTTCTAGTTTAATCATATTTTCGGCGCCCGTCTCCCTACCCATTCACCTTGGTGGAATACTTCGTGAACTTTCCCTCAACACATGACAAACCATATATCAGAATAAACAGCAGACCTTACCGAACACAAAGGTGTAAAGCATTCCCCTGTACAGTTAGCCATTCCATATTAATCCGGTTTTAAATTTGCAGCAATGTCTATATGCATGTCTCCAACTTTGGGGTTCACAATGTGTTTAAATTGTTCAATAGGCCTACATGATTTTATAACAGGTCAAATACAAAATAAATGTTACAAATATCGCCTATCTGTAAGCATTACAATCAGAGGATATACATATAGGGCAGACAGACGCTCATGAGTTCATGCTTTGTTTTATCGCTGAATTTTAGGATAGCCTATTATGGCAACCGATTGCATTCCGAGCTACAGTCAACTCTAGCAGGCATTAAATGACTGGAGACTTTGTGAATTTAAAGATTGACATAATGTGCTGTCTCTGCTATTGCTGCTTTTGATCAGTTAGATTTATTTGCAATCTCCTGTGGTGGGCTGGACATAGCATCGAAATGCCCGCCCAGATTCCCCTTTCTGCCTTGACCCATTCACACTGGTGCCTGAACGAAAAAACTCGGCAAAATGTCTAGGGGGCTTGGTAGTAAATTTGGCGAGACACTTTGTCCCGCCGTTCCGCCTCGGTCTATGTGAAAGGGACAGTCGTTCCACGATTCTGGTACATAAAATCGCGCCGATTTTGGCAGTGTGAAAAGGCCTTATCTATCTATCTATCTTTCTCTCTATCTCTATCTATCGCTCTCTCTTTATCTTTAATAAAATGAAATAAAATGAAATAAAATACAGCAATGTGGGAATGAGCACCAATGTGAATACAGAAAGAACAGTAATACAATAAATAAATAGGATTACATTACATTTGGCTGACGCATTTTTAACCAAAGCGACTAACAACATGGTAAACAGTTTAGGATGATACATGTGGTGTGTGTGTGTGTGTGTGTGTGTGTGTGCACGCGCACATGCTCTGTCTCAACCTTCTCTGCCCGACAGTGACCACATATTCTTTGTTCTCTTGGCAACCAGGTTTTTCTGTGCTCACCTTCTCTCTCTATCTCTCTCTCTCTCTTTCTCCATTCTCCATTCTCCTCATCCCACTTTCTCCCACCCTTCCTCCCTCTCTCTCTCTCTCTCTCCCTCTCTCCCTTCCTCCTCCCTCTCTCTCCCCCTGCCTCCCAAGCTGCACATAGAGAAGCTGAAGGGAGAGATGCTGGGGGTGGTGATCGTGGAGTCTGGTTGGGGTTCCATCCTGCCCACGGTGATCCTGGCCTGCATGCTGAACAGTGGACCGGCCGCCCGCTCGGGGAGGCTCAGCGTCGGAGACCAGATCATGGCCGTCAACGACACCAGCCTGGTGGGACTGCCCCTCGCCACCTGCCAGAGCATTATCAAGGTACACCACACACACACACACACACACACACACACACACACACACATACACAGACATACATACACATACACATACACACACATACATACTGTACACACACACACATACACACATAGACACGCACACATACACATAGTACACATACACACAGGCACACGCACAGTCGCACGCACACGCACATATATATACACACAGACATGGGCAGTATTTTACAGTTTTTGCCTATTGCTTACATACTTTTTGCAGAATTTGACTCATTATGTCAAAACTCTACACACAGCCAAATAAGACATAGCACTTGGAGATAAACAACTCACAACTATGTGAAAATGAAACACTTCCATCAAATCTTAACAATCTGATGTGCTTTATACAAAACACTGCAATATATCTGTATTGCAATTTTCTTAGACAGTCTTTTCTGAAACTCAAGAATAGAAATGCTCCAGTAATAAGCTTACAGTTGTTGTCGTTTTTTTACGATTGCAGTGTTAGTCAAGCCCCTCTGCTTCAGTAGAGAGTTTATTTTCTTTTGCTGGACTGATTTTTCTAGACTTTAAATTTGTCTATGTTCTCTGACCTGTGAAATATTTCAGTGCTATGGTAACTTGACAAGATACCTCAAACAAGGACATTTCCAATTTTGCACATTTTAATTAAGAAAGGATTGATAATGTCATAATAATTGGCTTCTAATTGGCTTTACTATTTGGATGGTTTTTTTACTTTTTTTTATTTACATTGATAGAGGTTGTGCACACACCAGTTTCAGGTGTATACAAACTTATTTATTTGTGATGAAATGCTACCTAGCTTAAATTTCTAAATAAGTCATCCATTTGGATTGTTTGTCTTTGAATTATTGTCACTGATTCATAGTGGGCAATCTATTACGCCAACTGGCTGGGAAGTGCAACAGTTTTGGAGTCGGCATTCCTGTTGCTGTAAAACAGTACATCTCTAAACTCAAACAGTAGACTAACAGTCAATAAAAGTGGACTGTCAGAGCAGATACTAAAAGTCATGCCGAGTGTCCTGTTCGCTCTTAAACTTTCCATCACATTTGGTGCCTCTGCCTAGCCACATAGCCTGGCTAACGCCAGACCTCATCTCATTGAGTTTGGGTCTGGGAACTACACATTCATTTTCTCGTATTTGTGACATGGTTTACGAATGCTCAGAGCCATTTATTGGGTGCTACGAATGTCTATCAAATGGGTCTATACGTAGCTCATAACCGCTTCAGTGTGTCATCATCGTCTTGCTGTCCCCCCTCCGTTCTGTGATTGGTTCCTTTGTTGAGGTGAAAATCGGGTCCATGGAATCCATCCAATCGTAAATGTGTTAGAGTTATGTACTTCAAAGAACATTTTGAGCGATCACATGGCCTACGTTCAGTGTTGCAATATTATCAGAAGGCCCTATGTGCAATTGGCTTTTGAGCAGGATCTTACAAGAACATTTCAAAATGAATGGAAAGACACAGTGATGATGAGATTTTGCACTCAGCTGTAGCCTAGGCCTGATAGTGGTGAGTCTGTTATAGCCTATTTGCTTGTATTGTAGCCTATTTAACGCTGTGTGCTAGTCTATTAAACACTATAGGCTATGACCACTATGTCCTTGCACTATTTCCCCCCATGATCATATTGTTTCAGTTATCCAAAAGGCTCGAAGGATGCTCTATATTATATGGCAATTTTGGAAAAATAACTAATAAAAGTGAGGTGAGGTGCCCCCACCAAACCCACATACAAACACACACACACACACACATACACACGTAGACTAAATGAAATTGAATGAAACTGAAACCAAGAAGAATTTGTTTGTATATTTTTCGAGTAATGACTTCGTGTGTGTGTGTGTGTGTGTGTGTGTGTGTGTGTTTGTGCGCGTGTGTGCATGTGTGTGTGTGTCTGTGCGTGTGTGCGTGAGCGCGTGCATGCATATGTGTGTGTGTGTGCCAGGGCCTGAAGAACCAGGTGCAGGTGAAACTGAGTGTGGTGAGCTGCCCTCCCGTTACTACAGTCCTCATCAAGCGGCCCGACCTCCAGTACCAGCTGGGCTTCAGCGTGCAGAACGGCATAGTAAGTGCAGCTGCTAACACACACACACACACACATACACACACACACACAGACACACACACACAAGCTAACACTCTCATGAAGCGGCCCGACCTCCGGTACCAGCTGGGCTTCAGCATGCTCATACTGAGTACTGAGTGCAGCTGCTAACACACACACACACACACACACACACTCTCTCTCTCTCTCTCTCTCTCTCTCTCTCTCTCTCTCTCTCTCTCTCTCTCTCTCCCTCTCTCTCTCTCTTTCTGTCTATCTCTCTCACTCACACACACACAAATTGAAACACATACTCTCTGTAAGAAAAACACAAGGGTGTTCATAGAAAAAACGATGTTTTTTCGGTTAATGCAGCTTCAATCTTTATTCCAGTAAAAAGCATTCACGAAGCATGTGAAAAACATACTCCAGGCACAGACCTTGTTGACTGAACCTCGAGCTTCTCAAACTCTTGTCATATAGTCCCTCCCACACTTTAAATGTAAATGAAGTAGGCTTCTTTGGCCATCTTTTGTGGTTCTGTATGATAATTAAATCTCCCCCTTTCCTGGGATGGTTCTCAGTGCCCTACCTCCATAGACAGACATGTGGAGTCGAGTCACATGACTTGGACTCGAGTCAGACTTGAGTCATGATTTGAATGACTTCAGACTCAACTTGATAACTTGTATGTGTGTGTGTGTGTGTGTGTGTGTTCCAGATATGCAGTCTGATGCGGGGGGGCATTGCGGAGCGTGGGGGCGTTCGTGTGGGACACCGCATCATCGAGATCAACGGGCAGAGTGTGGTGGCTATGGCCCATGAGAAGATTGTCCACGCCCTGTCTGTGTCTGTCGGAGAGGTACACACACACACACACACACACACACACACGCAAACACACACACATACACACACACACTCTCTCACAAACAGACACACACTCTCACACACACAAACACACACGCATACACACACACACACACGCAAACACACACACATACACACACACACTCTCTCACAAACAGACACACACTCTCACACACACAAACACACACGCATACACACACACACAAACACACACGCATACACACACACACACACGCAAACACATACACATACAGACCAGGGCTTGAAAACGAAATTATTTTTCAAACGTTCCGTTCCGAACGGTTTAGGTAGGCCTATGTTTAACGTTTTCGTTCTTGCATGCGTTCCGCCACCAACATATCGGTCCTGAACCGGTTCGGAACGCAAAATATCGTTCGTTCTTAAAGTTCCGGCAGTGTTTGGCGGGCCTATCAAGTCTATTTTTGTGGACTTTACCTTAGAATAGACATACTCATTATTTCCTCTTGATTTAGCCTATATCGTAGCTATGCCCAAAAATAATAAATCACAGGCGGCATCCAAAAACATTCAGATGGGCTATCCATCCCATAGCCTACAGACTTACTATAGGCCTAACCTATGCCTATAAATAATTTCTTATCAAAAATATTTCTGGATACGTGCTAAACTCCTCCTGGTTGTAGCCTAAGTTTTATCCATATGGAGATCTTCAAAGGCTTGCGCTATAATTCCAACCCTGTTTATAAACGAACCTGTCTGTTGCTGACAAGGCCTATCTCAAATTTCCTGTTTAACTCTTCTACATAGAATAGGCTATAATTGCGCAAACATTTAAAATCCCGACTTTAAAACGACAAAGCGTGGACAGGCAAAATAGGCTATTACGCATAGGCTACAAACAATTTCCAAATCAGTTTCAGTAGCCTACGCTACGAGCTGGCCTAAGATCCGAAGTGGCAGACGGATAGGTTACATTACAACAGTAAGACAAAATATACACATTTGGACCAAAGGTCCATTTATTCGTTTTTTGTTTTTTTTTCAAACTGCAGAAATCAAATTATTAGGCTGTTCGCCTACAGTAGTTGGCTACATAGCGGATTGTTATCTCACATTAAAGGGAAACTTGGCAGGATTTCCCCCTCTGCTGGAGAAATTGTGCATTATGCTATTTCAAACTGTGGAAAAAGGTAATGATAAAGCACATGGATTTGTTTACAAGCTAGCAAAACGGTTAGCATAAGTTCGGTAGACAATGTGGATGTTACAAGGTAAGAAACACGATTTAAAACAAGTTTCTTGTTTCTCACTTCTCTTTCCGGGACGGTAGTCTCAATGTTGCAAGGTTGGTTTTCCGCCTGGGGACGCTAGGGGCAGCGGGAAAAGTCACCATTTTCACCGGAACAGGTCATTTAACCATCCAAATGATTTCTAAACGGGTTTATTACGTTGAAATAGTTGCCAAGTTCCCCTTTAACAGTGTAGATGCGGGCTTGTTTTTCGCACAACCGGAAATAGTCTCCCTGACATAGGATATGCTTTTGCGAAATTTTATAAAATATATAGAGAACGAAAAAAAACCGTTATTAACCGGTTTTGTGGATTTCAGAATAACGTTTCTGTTCCGGAACAGTTGAAGACCATTTTGTTTTCGTTTCCGTTTCCGCTCCTAGTAAAATTCCGTAAAATTCCGTTCGTTTTCGGTTTTCGTTTTCGTTCATTGAACCGGTTCGGAGCCCTGATACAGACACACACTCTCACAAACAGACACACACTCTCACACACACAAACACACACGCATACACACACACACACAAACACAAACGCATACACACACATACACACACACACACCTTTCTGTATGTAGAGAGGCCATCTCCCTCTCTATCTCTTTTCTCCATCTCTCTCTCTCTCTTTCTCTACCTGTCTCTGTCACTCTCTCTCTTTCCCTCTACAGATTAACATGAAGACCATGCCAGCGGTCATGTTCCGCCTGCTCACCGGACAGGAGACGCCCGTCTACATCTGACTCCTGACAATGCTCCGCTGGGGTTGGACCACTGAGAGCCCCTCCCACCTCTTGCCATGACAACGCTGATTGGGCCCTCGCCTCACCGGCATCTGTGATTGGGGCCTTCCCCTCACCGTGATCTGTGATTGGACCTTCCCCTCACCGTGATCTGTGATTGGGCCTTCCCTCGCCGTGATCTGTGATCGGGCGTTCCCCTCACCGTGATCTGTGATTGGACCTTCCCCTCACCGTGATCTGTGATTGGACCTTCCCTCGCCGTGATCTGTGATTGGGCGTTCCCGTCACCGTGATCTGTGATTGAACCCTCCCCTCACCGTGATCTGTGATTGGCTAGGGTGTGTTAGTGCCAGGTCAGGTTGTCAGTGCCCAGTCAGTAGTTAGCTGGAAGAGACTGCAGCCCCACATCCAGTATCCCCCACAGGCATCAGAGAGCCGTCCCGCATGTGCAGCATGCTTGCTCGCCTGACCACAGCAAAGCGACCACACACTTCATCATCATTATTTTTTTAACAAGCAGGGACGCAGGTGGAAATGTTTATTTTTCAACGAGAACGAGGCTATGATGTAAATAATGACTTGGGTGGGTTAAGTCCACTGATGACTCCACTAGTATTTGTGGTTTGGATAGGATATTGATCTATGCAGTGTGTGTGTGTGTGTGTGTGTGAACCGGACAAATGTGAGAAGCTGCAGAAGTCCAAAGAGAGTGTGAGGGTGTCCGGAGCTCAGTGTGTCATGTCATTACGTTAGAAACACACCAACTCACTGAGCAGGATGACTGCAATGGGAGTCATACTAACACAACAGTCCCTGTTGTGATAGCATGGGTTCCAGGAAAATGGCAATACATAATGAACTAGAGTGTTTGACTGTGTGTGTGTATGTGTGTATACTGTATGTGTGTGTGTCTTGTATATGCCATGTAACTGCATGAAAATGATGACTGTGTCTGATGGTCCACACATCATCTAGTTAACTTTTCCCACTTCTATGGTCTGGGTGAAGGCTGGGTTGGTGTGTGAGAGCGACTGGAGACTGAGCACCAGGGATGGACTGGCCATCTAGCATAACGGGCGTTTTCCCGGTGGGCCGACGCACATTGGTACCGATTGTATAATTTAATTCGTTTGGCCAATGATCAGCCCAAAGCAAGGGTAGTCAGTGGCCCAGTGGTTCCTTTTCAACACTGACACTAGGCTGATCCAATACAGGCTCTTGTCGGGCCCCACGCTTAGTGCCAAAATTCTGTGAGCACAAAATCGATAAACCAAGTACAAATTGCGGCCGGTGGCAAAAATAACACCAGTGTAGTAGCCTCAGCAGTACCTGATATTGCAAGTAGCCTATGTCAGCAACAAGTTGAAGTTGAAGGAGGTAGGCTATAAGCCTACTACAGAGCAGAGGGACAGTGAGCAGCTGGAGGAGAGTGTAGTTGAGGCTACTCTGTAACTTCATGATTTACAAAAACTCACATGAATGGAGCAGGTCTGTGCCACATGCCATGATGACAGTGATGATAACGATGACTAATACATTTCGGTAATATAATGGTAATAACATAAAGAGAAACGCTGAGATCAAAATAAAAAGTATAGCAGTATAAGTTTGTTAATGATTTGCTAACCCAGATCAAAGCAATGTTGATTGTCGGTCAGATTGCTCGGTTTCCAGCCAATGACCCAAAGTCAAAGGTCAGTCAACGTAAAGATGGGCTGAAAACGTGAACTCATATGCAAAAGCCAAAGCTTGTGAAGTTAAATGAGTTCATGTAGCTATGCTCTACTGTACTCAAATGTAGGTAGTATACAGGAAACAGGAAATGTTTTATTCCACCAATGTAGGTAGTATACAGGAAGAAGGAAACATTTAATTCCAGTAATGTGTGGAAATATTAAATAGATTACGGTTAGACCAACCACAATCTATGGGTAATTTAGCTCTTTAGTTTGGGAACGTGTGCACATCCAAATTAAGGTGCAGGAGCCAAAAGTCCAAGATCCAGTAACAGAGAAGGTCCGCACACTTGCTCTCTGTTTATTTTATTTTATTTGGCTTTAATCCCCACACATGACGTTTCGAGCCCTTAGCCGAAGGGCTCGAAACGTCGTGTGTGGGGATTAAAGTCAAATAAAATAACTTAGCTCTTTACACATACCGTGTAGAGGTGTTGCTATGAACTGATCATTGTATAACTTAGTTTAAATGAATTGAATAATTTGAAATGATACTTTAAATTGTATTTATTATACTTCAATATGGAGATTATATGCTCAAATGCCAACACTTGTCCACTTTCAGTGCTCCAATTGGAGGGCATCTCGGCCCAAATATGCCAGGGCCCATCGTTTGTCCCAGTCCAGCCCTGCTGAACACATATCACTTGTGTGTGTGAGACTGAGCACACACATCACTCGTGTCACAGACCAACAGTAACCTGAAGATTCTCTATTTTATTGACCTACATGCAGGATAATATAATATAACATAATATAATAATATACATAATATAATATACATAATATAACATAACGATACATTCTGTACATACATTCTACATACATATTTACATCAGGCTCAGAACACAGGCGTGTGGGACAGGGAGGACCGTCGCTTTCACACGTGTGGTGGTGGGGGTGGGGGGGGGGGGGGGGGGGCGTTCTCAGCAGAAAGACTCGCTGCAGTTTCTTCTGTCAAGCTCGTCACATCTGATCAAGTAGCAGGAACAACGCCGTGGAGCAGCGGGTTCTGTTAGAGTCTCTCCTGAAAGAATAAACAGAAAAAAGAGCTAAATGAATGTTGTGTTTCATTAAAGTGTTACTCAGTGAATGGGCTGATAATACTCGTCTTATTCCCACTTATTCTTTTTCACATTACAATACTCGTCTTATTCCCACTTATTCTTATTCACATAGATAGATAGATACTTTATTGATTCCCCTGGGGAAATTCAAGAATAAAAAACACTCCTCAAAGTGTGCAATCCAAAAAGTTGCGACATAAAAAGTAAACAAAAAGTAGAACAAAGACGTAGAAACAAACACTAAGACACAGAGCTGCTGAGTAGGCTGCCACACCTGACGGCGCCGGAACCAGAAAACCATTACATTACAATACTCGTCTTATTCCCACTTATTCTTATTCCCACTTATTCTTATTCACATTTCAATATGTTTTCATCAGACGCATAATACTGTTTCCTTGTATTGCAAAGACGCACTTTAATCTGAACTGTGCTTGTGTGTCCAGCTCGTACCACTAAGTGTGAGATGGTCAGAGGGTCCAGTGTGACCCCTTTCTTCATGCCTCCCTCGATGGCCACTCCCTCCAGGAAGCTGGAGTTGAAATATCCGTGAGGAAAGTCGCTGTGTTGGTCGTCTTCGTCGTCATCTCCGCCCACGCTGAACACCTCTCTGACCCGATCCGGAACGAGCAAGTCCAACAGTACCACCAGCACTCCGATCAGCGTACACAACACACCTGAGAAGACACACCTGAGGATGAGCACCTGGACCTGCACACAACACACTTGACCACTCTGACCTGTGTGTGTGTTGTGTTGGTCCATCTGTGTGTGTGTGAACTGAGCTAAAGGGCTGGGTGTGTGTTGTGTTGATCCATCTGTGTGTGTGTGTGTGTATGTGAACTGAGCTAAAGGGCTGGGTGTGTGTTGTGTTGATCCATCTGTGTGTGTGTGTATGTGAACTGAGCTAAAGGGCTGGGTGTGTGTTGTGTTGATCCATCTGTGTGTGTGTGTATGTGAACTGAGCTAAAGGGCTGGGTGCATGTGTGTATTCACCTGTGGCCAGCGCCAGCCAGAAGGAGTGGCTGTAAGCGGTGGTGAAGGTGGCGTCACCAATGGTGAAGGCGCACTGGGGCAGGTTGTAGATGGTAGAGAAGGAGGCCATCGAGAAGAAGATGAAGGCGGCGGTGGCCAGCATCATGTAGCCTGCGTAGAGGATGACCGGCATCGAGAAGAGGATGTTGGCTAGCAGCCAGCAGCAGAACGCCGTCCTGCACCAGAGAAGAGAGAAAGGAACACTATTTAGGTCTCTAGAATGCTACAGTAGGCTACAGTCACGCCAGAGTCTATCTATATGGCTCTGAGTCATACATCTTTTTATTCAAATTCTGGAACGGTCAGTTCCACTCCTGTACTGATGCTGCCCAGTGAGGTGCTCCTTGTCCTCACCATAGAGTGGCTGAAGCGTAGCGGCCTGAGTATCTGTACTGGTAGATGAGACCGCAGGCACTGTTGCGTGTGAACTTCTCTGCGATGTATAGGATAGGGTTGGGGAGACCTCTGTCCAGCGCCTCAGCGTACTGTTCATCCAGTTGGCCTGTCCACCTGAACTCTTCATTGTAGTCAATAGTCTCATTCAGCTGATTGACTGGGTTTCCTGGAGGAGACAAGGACAACTTATACACACGTAACATATGGAGTCGCATTTAGAAGATCAGATACTCCACAGTGGTCATACACAATGCAAGCCGAACTCATCAGTGCTTAAAGTGATCCCAACCCTGCACTGCAGTAGGCCTACTGAGTAAATTCACCTGTACAACTGAGTTAGACAAACTGTGGGCATGCCTCAAACCTACTTCAAGACATCTCTGAAGAGTGTTGTCTCACCTCGCAGTGTAATGTTGATTCCGTACAGGCCGACGTGAAGGCCCACGTCTGCATCGACCACCGCGATGCTGAAAGACTTGTACGTGCTGTTGGCTTTCAAGCTGGCCTGTGCCCAATCTGCCGTGAAGTTTAGCGCTTTAAAACAGGACAAACACTGATAAGGCGCGTGACAGTCACACAGCATAAGCTACTTATATCTAAAACACCTGTGCTGCAGAGATAAGGTAGAATAACTCACCGACTATTACAGCTCCAATAAAGAGACTAATGAGTATCCGGAACATCCAGAAAAACCTCTAAAATAATTTTAAAAAAAAACAGAAGACAGTGTGAGCCAGTACATCTCAACAATAACTACGAGTAGGCCTACAAATAAGAAGTAGCCGTAAGACTTGAGCGCGTAAAATTGATGCGACAAAATGCAATCAAAATGCAGTGTTTGATCTCACTCACCGATTTCCCGCGGATTCCTGGAAGAATAAGAAGGAAAGAAGCCGCGAGGACTAAGAAGACCAGAATGATTGTCAGCAGGTTGGTGCTAAAGATGAAAGAGGTCCTTTGTAGCGGGTAGAATGGGTAAATGCCATCGTAGAAAGTCATCTTCGGAGATCCTGTGAGAAGGCGGCATTACAGTGAGGGCAGTTAGTGGAGGTTCTCAATTACTCCGAGATCCCGGGGATAAGACTCCCGTCTCACACTGGAATGGGAGACCAACCCCACTATTCACCAGCAGATGCAGTCCACTTACACCTGACTTCACTGCAGAGCTTAAATATGCCACAAACTCGAAAACGCACACAAATTATTTTCTTTAAATGCTAATAGGTTACTACAGTTATGAACATAGCTCTATGTAGCCTGTATACCAAGAATTTCAAATTGTAGAGTGCAGGCTATAAAATGTTAGGCTACATTTGAGCAGTTTATGTGAAAATACGCATTGGCCAAATGCACCTACCTATATGTCACAGTTGTGTGAAGAAATATCAATCCTGAAAAGTATCCCGGCTGATGTGAAGTAAAGTGCTCAGCGATGCAGCTTTTATATCATCGCTCGTCCTCATATTCCAGCCCGCACCTTTGTTGATTGGCATTTCTCGGTAGAGGTGTTCACCAGCTCTGCCCATCCTTCCAAGGGAACTCAAAGTCTCATTTAATCCCACACCTGCTTAGACAAACAAGTTACCTACTACCCAACATCGCGCTCACTCTTTGTCCATTTAGCCTACTCGTCGTACTGGGTCGTCTTACGTCGAGGTAAGTTTTACCAACTCTTCACTTGAATTACAGTGCTGCTACATAAATCGATGTTTTCCGAATTTACTGAACTGTGAGCAGAGTTAGGCAGTGAGCATAGATCTGTATTTTTACTTAATTTCAAATGCGCTGTCAAAAGAATACCACTGCCGATTTTTTTTCCGTAGCCTAGGCTACAGCATATTAGCCTACTTTGAATGAACGCGACTTTCTCTCCGTGCCGTGCGCTCTCTCTCTCTCTTTCTCTCTCTCTCTTGTTCACTTAAGTGTCCTCAGAGACCCTTGTGACAAGTTGCACTTGGATGCTCTCCGCAATCATGGATTTAAGCAGCAGGATCTGCAGCGTTGTGGTCCTTTTGACTGTGACTGCTATTAGTTCCAGTAAGTGGATATAATTTCATTCGAATATATTTCGAATGAAATTAAAAAATATATTAAAATGAAACTAACTAATAACTTGAAAACTACTAAATAGGTAGATTGCCCATGAAACTATTCACAAGAGCATTTTCTAAAATATGTGTCCAATCACAGTTATATCTTGTGTGAGTAATATGTCCAATTACATTTAGAATCAGAGTCCAATGTTGCCTGGGAAATCCAACGTTATGACGGCTGGTACAATAACTTAGCGTATCATAGCCGTGGAGCAGCAGGTAAGCTGGTCCATTCATTCCTTCTCTTTCTTCTTGTTATTATTATTTTTTTTTTACGCCTTCCTGTGCAATGATTGTGTCCCTTCGCGCTGTTATGTGTTCCATTCGCAGGTGAGTCGCTGACGCGCCTTCTCCCCGCGCGGTATTCGGACGGGGTCTATCAGGTGCGCGGAGAGCCTCGGCTGCCCAACGCGCGCCGGGTTAGCAATGCTGCCATGCGAGGCCCATCGGGGCTGCCCTCCTCCCGGAACCAGACCGTCCTTTCGTTGTTCTTCGGTCAGTGTTTATGATTAAACGCCAACAATGTTACCACCCAAGTGTTTGACACAAACTATGAAACAGTTTACCATCTCTCTGCAGTGTGTTGTGTTGTATTGAGGACAGGGTTCTGACAGCGACAACGTAGGATCATTAGGGTTTTGGCCAAAAAGCCATTCTGTCATTCAGAGTCAAGCATGTTGCTGTTAGTTTCAGTTAGTTAGTATGTTGCTGTGTTGTGAGTTTCTTTTACTTCGTTTTGCCTTGTCAGCAGACAAAGACTATATGGCTTACTTATATTTCTTTATCATTCTTGACACTAAAGCAACCAAAATCCAATCAGTACTCAGGGTTCTCAAGTCACACGCAGTTCAACAAGTTCACACGCTTACAAGCCATACCTTGCATTTCTCACGCAGAAATATTACTAGGGATGTCAAGGTATCTGCATAATTATTAGAGGAGGCGCAGGGATACGAGAGGATTTCTCGCAGGATTCAGAGCTAGCGCACCATACCAGCCAAATCAACAAAAAAAAAATAGCCACCGACATCCAATCAAAAAAATAATATTCGTTGTATCCGGGTAAAATTCCAAAATAGGACATCCCCTCCCTGCAAACACGTTATGCATGTGCGCTTGTATGGGGTTACACGTTTAAGATTTCAAAACTGCACCAAAATTCTTTTTATTCAGAAATTCATCTGTCTGTCATTTGGTAAACCAGCCTAGGCTACTTATGGCACTTTAACAATGTGTGTAAATCAGGCTTTTCTACGAACACTTGTAACGCTAATAGGCCTAGCCTACTTTATAAAATTATTTTTTATTTATAAACTAAACTAAACTGTCGATCATTAAGAAAACATAATGATTGTGTCGTTGTAGCTTTGTGTAGGCCTAACCCAGACATCAGCAACGTTCATTTTATACGACCAATCACTCTCGTGGCTACCTGCACTTTCCCTGTCGTCACGGCTGCAACTTTCGCACTCGTTTGTGCTTTTTAGCGCTGGGACATCCGTCTGAGCCTCCAAGGCTCAAACAATGAATGAAACAATGTCAACAATGAATGAAAATTAGCTTTTTATCAATGAGTGTTATACATTTGAGCGAGTATGCTACACATACATTTTTTTTTCTAAAGATAAAGGACTGCTGCAGACAATGAGCTGCCAACCACCATAATGTAATAGCAACCCAAAATAATGAACTTGCTGTCCTTATAAAAAAAAAATCAAAAGTTGGTCTCGCATGCACGTTCTTGGTCCAATGGTTCAGTGACAATAGGCTACTCAAGTGAATAAAGTAATTATCCTAATAAATAAAATATTTGTCTCACTCAGCCTATATATACTTCTCGTAAATTGGTGAGCCATAGAATATCCCACCGTCAAGATTATTATATTTCAAGATTCCAATCTATCCCACCTAAATATGAAAAAAATATTTCTACTGGCATGCTTCCTGTTGACATAAAAACACAAATGGTTTCCCCTTGATAAAGGCTGACATAAGAGACATAGGCTATGCAAGATTCACATTATACTTTCCCAGATGGGTACAAATCCCAGACTGTCCTGAAAAATAAACAAAAACAAGATATAGAATGTGTAGATTACAATGACAAATTCAAGGTCTCAAAGGGTTAATGCTTCTTTTCAAAAAAACCTATTTTTTTCAAATTTCTTCTGGGGAGCATGCCCCCAGGCCACCCTAACTAAGCTGAGTTACCAAACTTTTGAAGTGGCTAGGGGGGCCCTTTTCATATCTGTGCTTAGGGGCCCACTGGCTGATAATCCGTCCATGTGTCCGCACCTTTTTCTACATAGTGCACAAGTTTTACTAAATCATGCACTTATTTTAGTAAATGGTGCACTCATCTTAGTAAATAGTGCACTTAGAACTGATTGCCATATTTCAAGACAATAGAGGGAGAGGTCACACACATACCCAGTCACACAGGGAACAAATGACAGGGGGCCCAACAGACGGTGACAGGTCCTCAGCTTGCAATGTTTTGCAATTGTCAAATGTCAAACGTCATGTTTAAAGCAAACTATGTACATTTATTGGTTTTTCTTTATTTTATGGTCAACATGGATGCAATGGACTGAATGGAAGTGAATAAGTTTGTTATTTTATTGTGAAAGACTAGCTGTGTATGTAGGCTATTGAAGCTCAAACACATTTTGCATTGTTGTGGAACATTTGGTGACTATTTAAACCATCACCTCGTCCCATAAGCATACTACTGACCACATTTGTGCATGCTCTGTGGTGTACCCTGCGCCCCCAACCTGTATGACCTCTTTTTTGAAACCCAAACTGTGATGACCTCAAGCAGTCGCCTCCGCACAGGCTTCTGTGTTTTAACCACAACTAGAGAGGGGGGGGCTATGGGAAACAGCTCAAAGCGAAACCAAAATGGGAACATGACCCAGATATTCAAAATGCTGTATTGGTGTGCATTTTGTATTTTTTTAAAAACTGCAAAATATGTTTATTGAGACATCTATGTGATGACGTCGTAAAAATGTGAAGTGATGCGTGCAGCCTCTGATTGGTGCTGACTCTTGCCAAGCAGGAGCTGTGTGGTTTTGACCTGACGAAAAAATCCAATTTGTCATTTAGTTTGAAATGTGTAGTGTGTGTGACAATGTTATAAGCAACACACACAAACATGCAGCGTTTAGCATTTACTTTCCTTTGTACTCGCTCATCCACACAGGAACACATGACAACAGACAGGTAAACACCGGCAGACAGAGAGCTAACACAAACAAAAACAGGAAAGATAAACAGAATGACCAGAGCCCAGGTCGAGACTGACGTGTCCGATGTCCTGTTGCTTTGCTGGTGTGTCCTGTCGTCCCTCCAGGCTACCACGTGGTGTTCGAGGTCCTGGAGGCCCGGCAGCCTGGCTGTCCCCCTGAGTTCCTGGACATCCCCGTTCCTGAGGGAGACCCTGTGTTCCGCTGGAACGCCACCCCCGCCCCCCTGCTCCGCTTCCAGAGGGCCTCCTGGGACCACCACACGGGCAAGAGCCCCAACAACCCCCGCACACAGGTACACAACTGCCTGTTTGGGCAGCCGTGGCCTACTGGTTAGCACTTCGGACCTCTAACCAGAGGGTTGCCGGTTCGAATCCCGACCAGTAGGCACGGCTGAAGTGCCCTTGAGCAAGGCACCTAACCGCTCACTGCTCCCCGAGCGCCGCTGTTGATGCAGGCAGCTCACTGCGCCGGGATTAGTGTGTGCTTCACCTCACTGTGTGTACACTGTGTGCTGTGTGTGTTTCACTAATTCACGGATTGGGATAAATGCAGAGACCAAATTTCCCTCACGGGATCAAAAGAGTATATATACTTATATACTTATACTTAACTACCCAACAACCCCTGCGCGCAGGTACACAACTACCCAACACACAGCTACCCAACACACAACACCCCCACACCCAGGTACACAACTGCCCCCAATATCCAACTTCCAACTACCCAGGACCCAACACATACTGTAACTACCCTGCATCTAATACCCTGCATCCAACAACTGTGTATGTGTGCATGTGTGTGTGTGTGCTTGTGCTTGTGTGTGCGTGTACTGTACGTGTGTGTGTGTGTGTGTGTAGGTGAACCATGTGTCCTCGTGGATCGATGGCAGCTCCGTGTACGGCTCGTCCAGCTCAGGGGTCGACGCGCTTCGTAGCTTCTCGTTGGGCCGGCTGGCGACTGGCTCCGAGTGGAACCTTCCGAAGAAGAGTGGAGGAGGGAACCTGATGTGGAGTGCACCCAACCCTAGCACCCGTGAGACCGGCCCCACGGGTCTCTATGGTAACGTATGATGCAGCAGGAGCGTGATGTTCTGGTCCCAAGTCAGGCTGATGTACCGAAGACATTTAGACAGTTTGAATTATTAGCACAAACCAAAGCACAGATGTGTTACATTACATGTGTCTTTCAGAGATAAGATATCTACTGTATATCTACATGTTGCTGAAATCATGACACTTGTCAGAAAGTGTGCAATGTGTGTTGTAGGTGTTGCATGTGGTTTCACAGACTTAGAGCCGAACCGCCAACAGTTTGATTGGTCATCCTTTTGTCCATTCCCTGATTGATGAAGGCCTAGGTTTAGAGTGGAGGCCTGATATGCCCCATAGAGTTAAAGTGGAGGCCTGATATGCCCCATAGGGTTAGAGTGGAGGCCTGATATGCCCCATAGGGTTAGAGTGGAGGCCTGCGCCCTATTGTATTGTCCATGATATGCCACATAATGCTGCCGTGTACCATTCATGAATAAATTAAATAAATCATATCATCGTGAGTAAATTAAAAATAATACAATATGAAATATCATGATATAGTTTCCATATCACTCACCTGTTGTGTACTGTGATGGTGTTTGATGTGTTATAGCTGGCAGATTGTGGCGATGTTTGATATGTTATAGCTGGTGGACTTAACTAGTGTTTGTTTCTTCACTTCCGTAGTTATACAGAGTAAAACTGGAATGTTCAGCCGTGTAGTGCCTCTGTAGTGTAGAGTAATTATTGTCTTATTGTAATCCCACCATTATGTGGACCGCTGTGGTCAGTACAGCTGCTCTTTATCCAGCAGTGTGTGTGTGTGTGTGTGTGTGTGTGTGTGTGTGTGTGTGTGTGTGTGTGTGGGTGGGTCTGTGTGTGTGTTAATCCCCTGTGGCCAGGCATTGCCTAACTTCACTTCAGGAGAATCTAAGCCATCTTCACAGGTCAGATGTCCAGTGACAGCGCTTCACAATCCACAAATCCTGTTTGCCACCTTCAGAATGCAGATGTGTTGTTGGCCCTGTTCAGCAGGTGCTGACACTGAAGGTCCTAGAACCAGTGGGCAGGACGATGGCAGCTTCTAGAACCTGGCTCTATTAGCCCTTTTCCACCGACAGAGAACCAGCTCCGTTCCGGTGGAAACATTTGGAGCATTTCCACCAAAAAATAAATCTATCTGGAACTGAAAAGTTGGTTCGGAGGCGAAGCTGGAGTCAAAACATAGTCATTCTACAGTTAAGACTAGTAGTCTGCTCCCCACTTGGCGGAACGTAATGCAACACCCTCTGTTGATGAGGCATCCTTGGTTCTATTCAGAACTGGTGGAGATGTGGACCGGTTCACTAGATAGCACCAGGGTTATAAGTATTCTAAACAGAACAGGTTCTAGAACCCCTTATCTGTTGGCCAAAAATGAGTGCTGTTGTCTGCGCCAGTCAAAAGGTATTAATTTTTAGCATTTGTGTGTGTGTGTGTGTGTGTGTATGCAGTGCTGGGGAATAGCTGGGCCAATGAGAATGTGTTTACTCTGGCGGAGGGCGTGCTGTGGTTCCGTTACCATAACTACCTGGCGACCAAGCTGCATGTGGCCCATCCAGACTGGTCTGACGAACAGCTGTTCCAGGGGGCCAGGAAGAAGCTCATCGCTACGCTGCAAGTGAGTGTGTGCGTGTGTGTGTATGTGTGTGTTTGTGTATGTGTGTGTGTGTGTGTGTGTGTACAGTAGGTGTAGGTCAGGCCTTACTGTAACTGCATGCTGCATGATGGGTTTCTCAGCAACAGACCACGACTCTGCAAGAGGGTTTGTGTGTGTGTGTAAGTGTGAAAGTGTGTGTGTGTGTGTGTGTGTGTGTGTGAAAAAGAGAGTATGAAAGTGTGTGTGTGAGTGTGAGACAGTGTGTGAGACCATGTGAGATTGTGAGTTAGACTGTGTATGTGTGTGTGAGTGTATGTGTGTGTGTATGTGTGTGTGTCTATCACCTGTGCTCACCTTGCAGTAGCCATGTTCTGTAGTGATGTAAGTTCTCCTGCTTCAGTGACTCATTTAACTGCTGTGCCCAGTTTCAGGCATAAACACCACCTATGTGGAGAATCAGTGGAGCTGGTGTGTGTGTGTGTGTGTCTGTGTGTCTGTGTGTCTGTGTGTGTTTGAATGTTTGGCCTTCATGGTCATAACTGGTCATAACGGTTCCTCTTTGGTCAGAGTATTGTAGCTCATACCCCTGTAACTGTTGATCTGTTCCTCCTCTCTGCTCAGAGTATTACCTTGTATGAATGGCTGCCCAGCTACCTGGGGGACCCTCTGCCTCCTTACCCAGGTAATATAACTGTGTGTGTGTGTGTTTGGGTGTGTGTGTACCGTATGTGTGTCTGTGTGTGTTTGCATGCATGTGTGAGTGTGTGTGTACATACATGTGCATGTGTGTGTGTATGTGTGTATGTGTGTGTGTGTATGCGTGCGTGCATGTGTGCGGGCGTGTGTGTTTTTGTGTGCGTGTCTGTTTTGAGAGTGTGAGAAAAGTAGAGACGGCTATGCGCTACTAACCACAGTAGCATGCCAGGGGCAGCTGAGGTTGCTTTTGTGGGCAGCTGAGGGCCCTTGATGCTCTGAGGTGCGTCAGCAGGGTGTGTGTGAGTGTGTGTGCGTTCCCCCTTGTAAGTGTGTTAAACACTTTCTTACTGAGTCTGTGTTAATCTGTTGCATGTGTTAATCTCCTTGTCTGTTTTGATTTTTGCCCCTCAGGTTATCAGAAATATGTGGATCCTGGAATCTCCCCTGAGTTTGCTGTTGCAGCCATCCGGTTTGGCCTGACTCTGGTGCCCTCTGGTGTTTATATGAGGTATTGACGTGTTGCCAGAGATTTGTCTTTTCTGTGTATGACCATCCTCACCCGTTAATCAAAGTCTCCTGTCAATCAAACAGCAGTTTTGTGCCTCTCTCTGTCTCTCTCCGTCTCTCTCTCTCTTTCTCTCAATCTATCGGTCTCTCCCTCTCTCACACACTCTCTTCCTTCCCTGTTGTGTGGCTGATGCATTCCTATTAATGCAATATCTGCAATATTCTTGCACAATATTTCCTTTGAAAATAGAGAAAGGGTAATCAATGGCCTGACATACGACATATCAGGACTATTGTTGCCACATATTGCATATCAGGCCTAATGTTGGCACATGCTGCATATTGCATATCAGGCCTAATGTTGGCACATGCTGCATATTGCATATCAGGCCTATTGTTGGCACATGCTGCATATTGCATCTGCTGTCCGTTTTGTGTGGCTCTAGGAACCGTAGCTGCCACTATAGAGCCGTTGTTAACGATGACGGCACCACATCTCCAGCCATGCGCTTGTGCAACAGCTTCTGGAACCGACACGTAAGTCTAGTCATCCAGCACTTCCTGGCTGTTAGTCTGGTTAGAGTTGAGATTGACCGTGTCCTGTTGTCACACTGATCAGAGTGTGTATGCCTGTGTTGCTGCTGTGTTGTAGAACCCCAATCTGCAGACCGCTGCGAACGTGGACGAACTGATTCTGGGCATGGCGTCTCAGATTGCTGAGAGAGAGGACAACGTCATCGTGGAGGACCTCAGAGGTCTGTTTGCCCCCTTCTCTAACCCTAACCCTGAGTCCAGATCTGTTTGCCCCCTCCTATAACCCAAACCCTGAGTCCAGATCTGTTTGCCCCCTCCTATAACCCAAACCCTGAGTCCAGTTCTTTTTTTTTTTTTTTAAGTATATTTTTTTGGCCTTTTATGCCTTTAATTGACAGGACAGTAGAGAATGACAGGAAGCGAGTGGGAGAGAGAGTCGGGGTGGGATCCGGAAAGGACCACGGGGTGGGAATCGAACCCGGGTCGCCGGCACACGGTGCAGGCGCCCCAGCCAGTTGCGCCACGGCTGGGGCCCCTGAGTCCAGTTCTGTCCAGCACACGGCCTCCTGAGAGCCACAGGCTGCTGCACTTACCCAAAGCTCTCTCTTATTTAAATGACCTAATGAGTCATCTCGTCCTCTCCTCTTTTCCTCATCTTCTCTCCTTTCCTCTCCTCCTCTCTCCTCTCCTCTCCTCTCCTGCTCTCCTCCTCTCCTCCTCTCTCCTCTCCTCTCCTCTTCTCTCCACTTTCTCTCCTCTGTGGTCAGACTACATGTATGGTCCATTGCGTTTCTCCCGCTCGGATGCGATTGCCATGACGATACAGCGAGGCCGGGACTTTGGCCTGCCCAGTTACACCAGGGTCAGAGAGGCCCTCAACCTTCCACCACTGAACACCTGGGCAGACCTCAACCCTGAGCTCAACCGGTCCAATCCACAGGTAGAATCACACCTGCCTGTCATAGACACACCTGGCTTAGTTCAGCCGCAGGTAGGGTCAAGGAGGCATCTAAACAGGCTAATTTGCAGGTGCGCTTACCACTGTGTGTGTGTATGTGCATGTGTGTGAGTGTGTGTTTGAGTGCATCTGTGTGTGTGTGTGTGTTTGTGTGTGTGTGTGTGTGTGTTTGTTTGTGTGTGTGGACTTCATGTGCTGTGTTGAGCTGTTTTGTGTTGTGCTCTGTTGTGTTGTGCTGTGTTGTGTTGTGTTGTGCTGTGCTGTGCTTTGCTGAACTGTGTTGTGTTGTGTTGTGCTGTGCTGTGCTGTGCTGAACTGTGTTGTGTTGTGCTGTGCTGTGCTGTGTTGTGTTGTGTTGTGTTGTGCTGTGCTGTGCTGTGCTGAACTGTGTTGTGCTGTGCTGTGCTGTGCTGTGCTGTGCTGTGCTGAACTGTGTTGTGTTGTGTTGTGTTGTGCTGAACTGTGTTGTGTTGTGCTGTGCTGTGCTGTGCTGAACTGTGTTGTGTTGTGCTGTGTTTTGCTGTGCTGTGCTGAACTGTGCTGTGTTGTGTTGTGTTGTGTTGTGCTGTGCTGAACTGTATTGTGTTGTGTTGTGCTGTGTTGTGCCAGCTGTTTACGGAGCTGTCAGAGCTGTACGGGAATGACCTGTCCAGTCTGGAGCTATTCCCCGGGGGCCTGCTGGAAGCGGTGGGTGGCCCTGGGCCTGTGTTCTCCACCCTCATCTCCGATCAGTTCCAGCGCATCCGGAATGGAGATCGGTTCTGGTTTGAGAACAGGCAGAATGGGTGAGAGTGGACACCACAATGCAAATATTAGTCAATGGAGGAGGATGGTGCTTTATGATACCTCACAATGATCATGAGATAGGATTGTGGATTGTGGGTTGGATTGAGGATAAGCATAAAGATTATGATTGTGTATTTCCCAGATTGTTCACGGAAGAGGAAATCTTATCTATCCGTAACACCACGTTCCATGATGTTATCGTCGCTGTTACAAATGCAGAGCCTGAAGACATTCAGAATGACGTGTTCTTCTGGAGAAATGGTAAGTACATACATACACACACACACACGTGTACGTGTGGCATGCACGTCCTCCTCATAATTGATTTACCTTCTGTGAAATGAATGAGCTGATGGTCAAAGGGTTGGGCTGGGCCTGCTTGTAAATTGTGTGGGTGTGTGTGTGTGTGTGTCCAGGTGACCCTTGTCCTCAGCCCGAGCAGCTGAAAGCCTCAGGCCTGCCCCCCTGTACTCCTCCCTTCTCCATGGACTACTTTGACAGCGGCAGCAAAGCTGGCTTCGGCATCCTGGTCATCGTTCTCTTCCTCTTCCCTGTCGGTCAGTCCATCCAGCTCATCAAGAGGCACTTCCATTTCAGAGGAATGATAATTAATCCTGTGTTCATTATGAGTTCATCATGAGCCAGCCAATCACAGGAACACTGTAAGGCATGTTATTGGTTCCTCAGAACTGTTCTCCTTCCCTGTCTGCACACAGTGAGCTTCCTGGTGGCCATTGGCGTGGCCTTCTTCAGGAAATACAGATTTAAGAAGTTCCAGAAGATGTCAAACTCGTCAAAAAAGGACAACAAGCCTTTCACTGGGATTACAGGTCTGTTGGGTCGTAGTCCTAGAGACAAGACACCAGAAAGGGATTTGGGAAAGAAAGGGAAGATTTTTGGAAACAGAGTTGTGGAGATATCTCTGAACCAGATAGCCCAGAATATTTTATACATATTCAGAGCCATATACACACTGAATAACACACACCTTCCCTCCTTTCTCCCTCTCTCCATCTCTTCTCTCTCCTCTCTCCCTCTCTTCTCCCTCTCTCCATCTCTCCTCCCTCTCTCCATCTATCCTCCCTCTCTCCTCTCCTCCCCCTCTCTGCTCCAGCGGAGGAATGGCAGGGTCTGGACGAGGCATCCCAGAGTGTGTGTTTGGAGCTGGACGAGCAGCTGCGTCTGCAAGTGTGTGTGCCTGCGGGTGGTCTGCTGCGTTCCCTGAACCTGGGCGGCCAGAGTCCGCTGACCCTCCTGCTGTCCAGCGACCGCCAGCAGCGCACCCTCCTGCTCAAAGTGCCCAAAGAGTACGACCTGGTGAGTGGGCAGGCCACACCTCCTCCCGCGCCTCCTCAGTAGCTACAGGCAGTGCTCCGACTGCAGTCTACTACTCCTGTTCCTCCTGAGTGTTCCTCCTCCTCCTCCTCCTTTTCCTGATTGTTCCTCCTCCTACTCCTCCTCTTCCTCCTGAATGTTCCTACTCCTCCTCCTCCTCCTCCTCCTCCTCCTGCTGCTGATTGTTCCTCCATCTCTTCCTGCTCCTCCTCCTCCTCTTCTTCCTGGTTGTTCCTCCTCCTCCTCTTCCTGATTGTTCCTCCATCTCCTCCTGCTGCTCCTCCTCGTCGTCCTCTTCCTGAGTGTTCCTACTCCTCTTGCTCCTCCTCTTCCTCCTCCTGCTGCTGATTGTTCATCCATCTCCTCCTACTGCTCCTCCTCCTCCTTCTCCTCTCTTCCTGATTGTTCCTCCCAAAGATTCTGGTTCCTCCTCCTCCTCCTCCTCCTCCTCCTCCTCCATCATCTCCTCCTCTTTCTCCTTCTGTGTGTTCTCAGGTGTTGCTGTTTGAGGATGAGGAGCGTCGGGCGGCGTTCCTGGGTCTCCTGCACTCCTCCCTGGGGGAGCAGGAGCAGCACATCAGCATGAGGAGCATGAGTGAGAAGGACCTCCTCAGGGAGGCCGTCACCAGAGCGCAGAGGGCCCAGATAGTGGAGGTGTTCTTTAGACAAGCGTTCGCCAAGGTAACACACACACACACACACACACACGCGCACTCTCTCACACACACACACACACAAAGCGCAGAGGGCCCAGATAGTGGAGGTGTTCTTTAGACAAGCGTTCGTCAAGGTAAAACACACACACACACTCACACACACACACACTCACACACACACACACACACACACACACACACACAAAGCGCAGAGGGCCCAGATAGTGGAGGTGTTCTTTAGACAAGCGTTCGTCAAGGTAAAACACACACACACACTCACACACACACACACACACACACACACACAGAGCGCAGAGGGCCCAGATAGTGGAGGTGTTCTTAAGATAAGCGTTCACCAAGATAACACATACACTCATACACTCTCACACTCTCTCACACACACACAGAGCGCAGAGGGCCCAGACAGTGGAGGTGTTCTTTAGACAAGCATTTCCCAAGGTAACACACACACACACACACACAAACACACACACACTCACACACACACACACACACACACACACACACACACACACACACACACACACACACACACACACACACACACAGTTGTTGCTCTTGCTCATCTGCCCTGCGTCTCCCTGGTCTGTCCTGCACTCAGGTGCTGGATATCGATAAGCGCGACGCGGGGGACCTAAGGGGCCTGTCCAGCAGCCGGACGCGAGAGGCGCTGCAGTGCGAGCTATCCGGGTCAGAGTTCGCTGCTGCTCTCGGGCTCAAGCCCAGCTCGCTCTTCGTCCAGTCCATGTTCACGCTGGCCGACAAGGATGGCAACGGATACCTGTCCATGCAGGAGTTCCTGGACGTCATTGCCATCTTCATGAAGGGTCAGTCCAGACAGAAACACACACACACACACACACATACACACACACACCCTTCATCACACCACACTAACTAACACACAACACAACATACACACACTAACTAACACACAACACACACACTAACTAACACACACACACATTCCCTTTATCATAACACATTAACTAACACACAACACAACACACACACACACACACACACCCTTCATCACAACACACTAACACACAACACAACATACACACACTAACACACACCACAGCTCTTTTCTACATGTTGAAGTTGTAATGGAAGCACTACATGTAATAATAGTTCATATTTGTATGCATTTATACGAGTTCACGCCAATGTATGTTTCTGAGCGCTGGGCTTTGCAGCCTGTGTATGAAGGAACAGGTGTGTATGAAGGTACAGGTGTGTGAATGTGGTGTGTGTTCCAGGTTCCCCAGAGGAGAAGTCCAGGCTGCTGTTTGCGATGCATGACATTGATGGAGACGGCTTTATGTCCAGAGAGGAGTTCTCCACATTACTCAGGTTTACTACCGCCACACCCTGCAGACCGCTCTCTTCACCATATCAGCTTAGAGACACTTAGAGCACTTCCTTCTAATGCCCTCCCTTCTACAGTATTTTCTAAATCAGCACTTCCTTCTAATGCCCTCCCTTCTACAGTATTTTCTAAATCAGCACTTCCTTCTAATGCCCCTCCTTCTATATTTTCTAATTCAGCACCTCTTTCTAATGCCCCTCCTTCTACAGTATTTTCTAATTCAGCACTTCCTTCTTAATAAGTATAAGTATATATACTCTTTTGATCCTGTGAGGGATATTTGGTCTCTGCATTTATCCCAATCCGTGAATTAGTGAAACACACTCCGCACACAGTGAACACACAGTGAGGTGAAGCACACACTAATCCTGACGCAGTGAGCTGCCTGCTACTGCGGCGCTCGGGGAGCAGTGAGGGGTTAGGTGCCCTGCTCAAGGGCACGTCAGCCGTTCCTACTGGTCAGGGTTCGAACCGGCAACCCTCCATTTACAAGTCCGAAGCCCTAACCAGTAGGTCACGGCTGCCCAAAAATTTCATATTCCAAAAATAATTCTGTGGAAATGCATGGATTCCAGTTTCTTCCAGTAGCAGCAACTGGAATCCATGCATTTCCACTGAATTATTTTTGGAATCTGATCCCTTATTATACCTGTTCTTTCGTACTCGTCGCTCGACTTCTCGTGACTAAATTCAAGATGGCTGCAAACGCTTAACTTCGTGAAGATACTGTCTGTATGAATCATCTTGTAAGTAAACTACCAGTGCTTTCTCAAAGTTCTCAATGTCTCATTTTAAATGTCAGGTCCCTCAACAGTCTACCAATGAAGTGTGGAGATACGTTGAGCCTCGTAAATGGTGTAAAACAGTGATTTATTTGCATGGCTAGGCCGATGCCCGAGGCACCCCCATTGAAAAAGCTGTTGGTAGCATTGGCTAACTAGCGCCAGATTTCGGAGTGCAGGGGACAAGCCGAGATGGGCTATGAGACATACGTTCACACTCGGTATCATGTTTCAACACACTTTAGGTCAATATCACACCGGAATTCTCCTTTAATTTCTAATTCGCTCCTTCCTTCTACAGTATTTTCCAATCCACTATTTCCTTCTACAGTACTTTCTCTCTAGTTTTTGCAGTTAGTCCCAGTGCATCTGCATCCTGACATCTGCATCCACACACACACACACACACACACACACACACACACACACACTCCTACACTCCTAAGTATCTGTGTGCTCTTTAGGTCATTCATGGAGATCTCCAGTAGTTGTCTGTCTAAGAGTCAGGGACAGGAGGTGATTGAGGCCATGCTTAAGGCTGCGGGGTTCGACGCCAAAGAGCAGATCACCTGGGAGGACTTCCACCTTCTCCTCAAAGACCACGAGAACGAACTCCAGTTCGCTCAGCTCAACATTAAAGGCACTGAGCATTAGATTATTTTTCTGACAATAACACTTTGTGTTTACAGTGTGTAATTAACATGACTGCTATGTCAATAATGAGCTAACAATGTGAATTGTGTGTTAATAATGTGTTGTTAATAGTATTGTTATTATAATGCTTTTGTGGTATGACTACAGGGATGGAAATGGAGGGAAAGAACCGAATTAATCAGCAGCACAGAGTGTCTTTCATCACCAGACAGAAGAACCGGTATGTTTGCCTTCGCTCACAACCACCCCATGGGCCCTATCATGACATTCTAAAGCGCATTGTCACTCGTCAAAAGCTTATTCAAATTTAGTAAGATGTCCAGTCCACATTGGGAGGGGTTTCATTATCAAACGTCGAGCGCATGGCGCAACAAGGTGTTCCTAGGTTTTTTAATCAGTCATATGGGTGTGTTTGGGGTGTAACATCATTGGAGACAATGGACAATGGGTTACCATCGAAAACATGGCTGAAAAAAGCAACACTTACCCAAGTATTGCTCAAATGACTGAACAAAACAACATTTATCCAGCAGAGGAGTTGCTTATATCTCGTGACAGTGCGTCTTCAGCTGTGCTCCATACGTGTCTCTTACCTCTCCCCTAATCACTTTTAACCGTCATTACCAATTTGCAAATGATAGTGAATAACTACTCATCATGAGATGTACAGTATTTCGTAATATCTTTATTCTAATTATGTTTCCCATTGTAATCGTGCAATTTGTAATGTTTTGCATGGACATGCGCTGGTGTGCGTTCATGAATGATAGAAGGATGGTGCGTGCACCTGCCAATATGACTGTTGACAATGCGCTCTTAAAATAACCTATTAACAACTCGCCATAGACTTCTGACCAGGTGTACAATAGCGATTTTTAGACAATGCGCCAGGCCCCTCCCTAGGTTGTTAATTGCCACACCCCTGGGCGCATTGCTTAAAAAATAAACGTGCAAAATACCAAATTAAACTTTGCGCGGGTGGAAAACGAGTTTTTACACCATGCGCCAAAATACAGCCCCATGTGTTTTGGGGAAATTCTGCTCATAACCTGTAGATCAAAAGAAATGGTAAGAGTGAAAGCTGCAATACTATGAGTGTTCATTGTTTCATGTTGAAGCCCACCAGCAGAAGAAAACAAAGATTTCTTAAATGGTTCCACTGGCACACACACACACACACACACACTCTTGCTCACAATACTATGAGTGTTCATTGTTTCATGTTGCTTTGTGCTTTGAAGCCCATCAGCAGAAGAAAACAAAGATTTCCTAAATGGTTCCACTGGCAGTGACGGTGCAGAGCTTCGCAGAAGGCACGGAAAAAGGTGGGGATCAGTCAGTTACATCTGTAAAGCTGGTTAAAGGTGGGGATCGGTCAGTTTGATGTGTAAAGAGCTTCTCCCTCAGGTGTGTGTGTTAGCTTTTCCCTCAGGTGTGTGTGTGTGTGTGTGTGTGTTACTCCTGGCCTGGTCGTTAGGCTCTCGTCTCTGCTGTGGTGAAACCTCCAGAATGCTGCTGTACTGGCTGAAGTAACCTACAGCGCCGCAGGCCTGTGCTGATGGTGTCATCAGTGCTGAGCTCGTTATTACGCCACCCCCCCCCCCCGGTGGCGTAACCAGGGCTGCGCTGTAGGCTGCGATGTCCACTGTCGTGGTGGATTAGTGTGTTAGCGCTGGTGTTGTCATGGTGTTGTCATTGTGTTGTCATGCAGGGCTTCCTCTCGACCGCAGCCGGCTCAGGGCGCCATTAAAAGCTTTAACACACACAGGGGTTGAGATTTAACACACACAGGTGCAGTGAGAGCGGTAACACACACAGGGGTTGAGATTTAACACACACAGGTGCAATGAGAGCGGTAACACACACAGGTGCTGTGAGAGCGTGTGGCTGGGAGAGTGAGCTCATGTCTACAGGTGGAGATCTCCCTCTGTGGTTTAGAGCTGAGCTGGCCTTAACATCAGTTCCTGTACCACAGCTGCGTTACACCCAACTCCTGTACTGCCAGCACAGCAGCTTTGACATACACCACGCGTCTAGGGCTCTCAGGGGCTCTGTAAATCAATACTAAACATCTTTCATTAGAACAAAACTTCCATTTTTCTTAAAGTTTGCTGTAATGTTTTGTCAAAGTACATTAATGTTACTGCACTGGTGTGTATGTGGGGTGAGGGTGTGTTTCCCTATGCTGTTGTTTGTGTGTGTGTGTTGTGTGGTTATAAATGCTCCTTTCGTTTTGACCCCCCTCTGCTGTTGTGCTTGTGTGTGTGTGTGTGTGTCTGTGTGGGTGTGTGTGTGTGGTGTGTAATTATAAGCGCTCTCGATGTGAACCGCAGGATGGGCCTGTCCAGTGCTAAGCTGTACGTGAAGCCGCAGAGAGAGCGCTACACCAGGAACCCTGTCCATCAGAAAGTCCAGCAGTTCAAACGCTTCGTGGAGAACTACCGGCGGCACATCGTCACATTCTGTATCATCTACGGCATCAGTGCAGGAGTAGCTCTGGAAAGGTGCTACTGTGAGTTTACCGCCCCAAACGCAGAACACTGCCCTTGTAAGTCAGCATCCAAACACACACACACAGAGCCAGCACCACTGTCCAGGGGGATCTACTGTAGGAGTTAACCTCACCCTAAGACCTAACCCTGTATGGAGACATCACAACCCTCACCCTAACCCTGTATGGAGATATCACAACCTTCCATAGGCACCTGTGAGGTAACACTAACTCTAACCATAACCACACTAACACAGCCATGGCAATCATTATGAGCAAATTAGCATAGCTAGCTGTTCTGTGATCAGTTATCTTTAGCACAGCTACAACAGAGCTAACTGGTCCGTCAATCACTGTGAGCAAATTAGTATACAGTAGCTACTGTAGCTGGTCTTGCATGGAGGTGGAGCTCACACATGGTGTTACTGGGTGTCGTTGATTTAAAAATATCCACCAATGAGCACGAGGAAAGGTTTTCCTATGTGGCATGTCCACCAATGAGCATGAGGAAAGGTTTCTCTATGTGGCGTGGCTCATGAGCAACAGTTGGTGGCCCCTACATCATATGGTAAAAAAACATAGATATTAGAAAGCTAGATACCGCATTGGGCTCCAGAACGTACGTAAATAGCGACGCCATCTTGGTGGGGTCAGCAATCACTGGAGGCCAATGGAGGAGCATGTGACTCTGACTGGAAATCAGACAGGTGTCTGTGAAGAACTCATAGAACTCGACGGACAATGCGGTATCTAGCTTTCTAATATCTATAGTAAAAAAAGTCCCAAACGAAGCCCTGTGGTGTTATGGTGGTGGAATGGATTTCCTAGGCAACCAGGCTCTCTTCTCTTCCCTCTTTGGGACACTGATACTGACAAACTGTTTTTACTGTTTATGTTTCTGTGATCTAATGTTTGCTCGGAGTGCACCTCACAGGTCTTGTCTGTCTGTAGACTACGGCGTGCAGGCCATCTCGTCGGGCGTCCCAGAGACCTCGGCGGTGGGCATCGTGGTGTCGCGCGGGTCAGCGGCTGCCATCTCCTTCCTGTTTCCCTACATGCTGTTGACCGTGTCCCGCAACCTCATCACCAAGTGCCGCGAGACGTTCCTGAACCGCTACATTCCCTTCGACGCCGCCATCGACTTCCACCGACTCATGGCCATGACCGCCATCATCCTGACAGGTCAGAGGTCACAGACACAGGCGCCACTGCACACAGGAAACTAATACTTATGCAGACCTACACCTCCTATACATGGAAACCTCATGGTCTTTGCATAATAGATGGTTTGCTTCCATTGCTTTACAACTGAATGGAACTGTGTGCTTCCATTGCTTTACACCTCAGTGTAGATTTGTCATCCTCTTGTTGCTATGGGCAATATGATTCTGGTTGGTGCGGTGTGAAGGCTGTGAGTGTTATGATTGGTGCGCTGTGAAGGCTGTGTGGTGGTCATTCTGACTGACCTTCGGCTCTGCTCTGACTCCGCAGTGGTGCACAGCCTGGGTCATGTGGTCAACCTGTACGTCTTGTCCATCAGCGAGCTCAGCATCCTCGCCTGCCTCTTCCCACAGGTGCTCTCCAACAACGGGTACGTCACCGCCCACAGCAACGGGAGCACTCACGATTTAACACACACACACACACACACACACTCACACCACACACACACACTCACATGCACACGCACTCACAAGCACACACACACTCACTCACACACACACACACACACACACACACACACACACACACACAGACTCTCTCACACACACACACACACACACACACACACACACAGACACCACTCACATCGAAGCCAACCCGTGACACTGATAACAGTCTCACAGTCGCTTCTACACTATGTCACATCTATGAAACTCCCGCCCTGCGTCCTGATTGGCTCTACCATAAAATCTGGTGCAGAAATCACTCTCAGCGGAAGAGGTCCCAGATGGATGTGAGTGAAGCTAGGCGGAGCTAAGCGGAACGAAATTCATCTGGCGAGAGTCAGGTTAATGGTCTACTGCACAGGCAGTATAAAGCCTTTGTGAACATAAACCTTGAGTACTATATGATTTTGTTTTGGTTCTCTGTTTTCTAGCTCGGAAAAGCCAATGGCATGGACATTCTGGTTCTTCCAGACAGTTCCAGGTAAGAGTGTATGAAAATGAGTTCCATTATGTTTTAGGAGTCATTTAACCATTTATAAAAGGTTATCGGGACTCATTAAAACTAGTCTATATTCTCTCTCACACACACACACATACACACACACACCTGTTTTTCATTCACACACACACACACACACATACACACACCTGTTCCTCTTCCTTCTCCAGGCATGACGGGGATCCTCCTCCTCCTAGTCCTGTCCTTCATCTATGTGTTTGCATCGCGCTATTTCAGACGGGTCAGCTTCCGAGGCTTTTGGGTCACTCACTACCTCTACGTCTTCGTCTACCTGCTGGTGAGCCACAGGAAATACAGTAGAGTGCTTACTGCACCCTCTCTCAAATCCACCACTTGTGTGTGATGTAGGCACTTCGTGAGATCCCAAATGGGGCGGGCTGGAGATGCAGTCTCCAAACGCGTGTGTGTGTGTGTGTGCTTTGTCTGCCTGTCCTGCATGCATAGACGGTGATGGAGCTGGGTTAGATACTCTCTCTGAGCTGTGACAGTAGCTGGGTTAGATACTCTCTCAGAGCTGTGACAGTAGCTGGGTTAGATACTCTCTCAGAGCTGTGATGTACAGTAGCTGGGTTAGATACTCTCTCTGAGCTGTGATATAGCTGTGCTAGATACACTCTGAAATTAAACATGTCCTGCATGTCTGCCTGTCCTTCCTGTCTGCATGTCCTGCCTGTTCTTCCTGTCTGCCTCTCCTTCCTGTCTGCCTGCCTGTCCTGCCTGTTCTTCCTGTCTGCCTGTCCTGCCTGTCTTTCTGTCTGCCTGTCCTAGACGGTGATCCACGGGAGCTTCGGCCTCCTGCAGCAGCCACGTTTCTACATCTACCTGATCCCTCCTGCCCTGCTCTTCCTCTTCGACAAGCTCATCAGCCTGAACCGCAAGAAGGTGGAGATCCCCGTGGTGAAGGTCGAACTCCTGCCCTCAGGTGACACCTCCCCTCAGCTCACCTTTAGATGAACTCAGAGAAACTGAAGAAACGTCATCTGAGTTATTCACAACAGCTCTGTAGGACTGTTTCAGCAGGAAGCGGCGAGGATGTGGGAGACGCAGGCTAAGAGATTTTTCAGATCCTCATTTACATTTCTCCTGAATAAAAAAAATACCTCCCTTGAAGGCAGCAGGGCTAGAATGCACATGCACAATGCACATTCGGGTCCAGTGCCCATTAAAGTCCAGCTTTAGGCCATTTCCTGAGCCCTCTTCCCATATTTCTCTCCCACTCGTTTCCTGTCTGATCTTCACTATCCTGTCATTTAAGGTTAATAAAAAAGCTCAAAAATTTAGCTTAAGTGAGCAAGAAGCATGATTTCAGCTTCTCAACCCATGGATGGTGAATTGAAATGAAACTGAATTGAATGTAAGATTTTAGCATGTTCACCATAGCCTAGGGACTGAACCTTTGATGTTAGCGTGTTTTATCATTTTAGCACTTGAACTCAAGATGTTAGCATGTTAACACACCTAAACCTGAAACGGTGGCATGCCGCTACGACTTCAGCATGGCCTGAAGTTGATGTTGATGTTCAGTGTATTCTGATGCTATCACCTCTGTGTGTTGGGGTCCAGGTGTGACGTACCTGGAGTTTAAGCGGCCGCAGGGCTTTGTGTACCGCTCAGGCCAGTGGGTCCGTGTGGCGTGCCTGGACCTGGGTACGGACGAGTACCACCCCTTCACACTGACCTCGGCGCCCCACGAGGAGACGCTGAGTCTGCACATCCGTGCTGTCGGGCCCTGGACCAGCCAGCTCCGCGAATCCTACTCTCCACAGAGGCGCCAGGAGGCGGGGGGGTACCCAAAGGCAAGCACACACACACATGCACACACACACATAATGTCTCAACACACACTCATGTAGTGTCTTAACACACACACACACACACACTCACAGAGACACAGAGTACCACACCCCTCAGAGGCGCCTGGAAGTAGACCGTTCAACATACACACACTCATGTAGCGTCTCAAAACAAACACACACACTCGTGATTGCTGATTTTCCCCTCCCTGTCTGCAGTTGTACCTGGATGGGCCCTTCGGAGAGGGCCACCAAGAGTGGACAGACTTTGAGGTGTCTGTCCTCGTGGGCGGCGGCATCGGAGTCACGCCCTTTGCTTCCATACTAAAGGACCTGATCTTCAAATCCTCAGTCAAATTCAAGGTCCAGTGCAAGAAGGTAGTGAGCTTAACCTGAAAGACGTCTCATGGAACTAAACGAGCTAGAACTAAAAGAGGCTGAGAGAACTAAAATCTTTTTACTAAATACTTTTACTGAGAAACTGTGTGTTTTGGTCAAGAGCTTAGCTGCCTGCTGTGTTCATATGTGTGTTGTGTTGTGTGAGAGTTAACATATGTTGTACTGTATTTAAGAGTTAACATAGGTTGTGTGTGAGAGTTAATGTGTGTGTTGTATGTGCATTAATGTGTGTGTTGTGTGAGAGTTAATGTGGGTGTTGTGTGAGAGTTAATGTGTGTGTTGTGTGAGAGTTAACATGTGTGTGTTTTGTGTGGAGTTAACGTGTGTGTGTGTTGTGTGTGGAGTCAATGTGTGTGTTGTGTGTGAGCTCACTGGCTGTGGTCTCTGCAGGTGTATTTCATCTGGGTGACGCGCACGCAGAAGCAGTTTGAGTGGGTGTCGGACATCATCAGGGAGGTGGAGGAGGCGGATGTGCAGGACCTCGTCTCTGTGCACATCTACATCACCCAGCTGGCCGAGAAGTTTGACCTCCGCACCACCATGCTGGTAAGCAGTTTCTAGATCACTCCTCCCATTGACCAGATCACTCCCCCCTGGAAACTCCGTCCATTTACAATAAGCCAGTCTGTTAACAGTATAAGTATAATACTTTGGATCCCGTGAAGGAAATTTGGTCTCTGCTTTTATCCCAATCCGTGAATTAGTGAAACACACTCAGCACACATTGATCACAGTGAGGGTAAGCACACACTAATCCCAACGCAGTAAGCTGCCTGCTACAGCGGCGCTCGGGGAGCAGTGAGGGGTTAGGTGCCTTGCTCAAAGGCACTTCAGTCGTTCCTACTGGTTGGGGTTCGAACTGGCAACCCACCGGTTCATCAAACAATTCAATTTTATTGAATTATTCTGACTGGTTCATCAAACTTCATCAAACATGTAGTATTATAGATTATCGAACATGATTTTCATTTCTGATTGGATAAGAGGCATTCCATGAGTGGGGATATCCTTTGGATACAAGGATACAACACAATACACGACGCAAACTCTTCCCCAGTAGTAATCACTCTGCGTTTGATATACTTCAACCGTTAAATTCTAATATGCCAACACTCCATTCAAAAGAAAGTAGAATTCGAGGCAGCAATTTTATAACGTCCCATTTGACCGTCATTGAAGGAGACAAAAGAGTAGTGCAAACCGAGTTAATGTTCAAACAGAGACGGCTCATCTAAAGGACACGTCCACGTTTAGTCTGACGCTCATCTAAAAGGCATGTCCACATTCAGTCTGACGCTCATCTGAAAGACATGTCCACGTTCAGTCTGACGCTCATCCAGTGACGGACTGGGATTAAAAAACGGCCCTGGCATTTTCACCAACCAGCGGCCCACACAGGGACACGCACGCATGTGCATGTACGTGCCCGCAACACACAGATATAACTTCACATGCACAGGAAATAACACGCACGTTTGTAGCCCCATTGGTGATGAACTCTAACTTTAATAAACATAAAGACTAAACCAAGAACATGGATATATAAATGCACAACTCCAAAAAAATGAATGCAATATAAAGATTCCAGTCCGTCACTGCGCTCATCTGAAAGACATGTCCACGTTCAGTCTGACACTCAGAGATGGCTCATCTGAAGGACACGTTCAGTCTGACACTCATCTGAAGGATCTTTGGTAAAAATTAACATGCAGGAAGACAGGACAGCATCTCTCACTCAACTTGGCTGCAGAGTGATAGTTTTGGTTGATTGGCTGCTTGATACTGAACATTCTGGCTGAAACTATTTTTGGAGCAGAGAATGAATGAATAAAATAGTCCACATTCAGTCTGACACTTAGGTTCATAACGGACAGGTTCAGTCTGACGTTTATGTTCGTCACAGACACGTTCAGTCTGACGCTCATGTTCGTACAGTAAAGGACACATTCAGTCTGACAATCATGTTCGTAATGGACATGCTCATGTTGGTGAAGGACACTTTCAGTCTGATGCTCATGTTGGTGAAGGACACTTTCAGTCTGATGCTCATGTTGGTGAAGGACACATTCAGTCTGATGCTCATGTTTGTTTAGGACATGTTCAGGGCTGTGATTAGTAAAGAACATGTTCAGGGCTGTGATTACCTGTGGTACTTGGCATCTGGCCTCGTGTCAGTGAGAACTGTTACCAACCCCACTCTCCCACATGTCATATTGCTTAATTACTTATTTAACCCAGAGTACACAACTTTTATTGAATTATTCTGACTGATTCCTTATCGGTGAAAATAACTGGACAATATAGACTTTAACAGTTAATATTTGAATAGCTGAGTTAATTATTCATTGATTGTATTGTGTGTGTGTGTCAGTATGTGTGTGAGCGGCACTTCCAGAAGGTGTGGAATCGGAGTGTGTTCACAGGGCTGCGTTCCATCACCCACTTTGGCCGCCCCCCCTTCCTGTCCTTCTTCAGCTCTCTGCAGGAGGTCCATCCTGAGGTACACACATACACACACACACACACACACCAATCAGGCACTCACACACACACACACCAACCAGACACTCCAACTCCACCCCTATACCCCCCACCCCCAAACCAGACACTCATACACACACACACACACACACACACATAACCAGCAGCTTAGTTTCTCAGCAGGCAGATAACACTCATTCAGCCAATCAGACCTGCCACAGACCTCTGGACATGAGCCAAGGGTTTCAAGCGCTGCACCTGGCCAACTTACGGCACACACACGCGCACACACGCACGCGCACTAACACACACTTCTCCAGCTCAGTCTGAGCCACTCATAGTAAAGCTGATGAAAGTGATCTGGTTCCTGATGGTTCCTGTGTGTTTGGTTCAGGTGGGGAAGATCGGCGTGTTCAGCTGTGGCCCCCCTGGTCTAACCAAGAACGTGGAGAAGGCCTGCCAGCAGATAAACAAACGGGACCAAGCCCACTTCATACACCACTACGAGAACTTTTAAAGTTTCTGTTCCAAAGTCCACTTCATACACCACTACAAGAACGTTTAGTTCCTGTTCTGAAGCCCACTTCATGCACCACTATGAGAACTTTTAGAGTTCCTAATCCCAAGTCCACTTCATGTACCACTACGAGTTCCTGTTCTCTAGCTAATTTTATGCACCACTACAAGAATTTTTTAAGTTCCAGTTCAAAATCCCACTTCATGCACCACTACAAGAACTTTTACAGTTCCTGTTCTAAATCCCATTTATTGCACCAATACTAGAACCTGTAAAGTTCCTTTTGAAAGGCCTGCTTAATGCACATGAAAACATTTGTCATGACGAGAGCTAAATGTTGTGTGTTTACATGGATACTGTGACAGTTATCATCTCTTATTTGGATGTTCTACCTGGGTTCAGTGTAGTGCCTGACTGCAAGGCAGGTTCTGGTTCTGGTTCCTGTAATGAGTTGCTCTATCCTGTGGTGCTGTTGTGTCCTGCACCTGTGGACTGATCCCCACGGATCCTGACCGGCCTGCTTCCACAGATGCGAGTCTCACTACTGGTTTGCATCCATCCTCTGTCCTGTATCTGATATGATATGTGTTAAAATGTAAGAACTCTATCCTGTATCTGATATGAGATGTGTTACAATGTAAGAACTCTGTCCTGTATCTGATGATGTTTAAAATGCAAGAACTCTGTCCTGTAACTGATATGAGATGTGTTGAAAATGTAAGAACTGAGTTCGATAATAAAGAATTAATTTACCACAGATGGCCTCCTCTCCTCCAGTTATTTAAACTGACAGGGGCTGAGTGAATATCGTTGACAGTGCCTTTTGCTGTCCTGGACATGAACAACTTATTTGCCATGTCAACATAACATATAAATGACTGAAAGAGTTGTTATATTTGTTTAGCCTATGTATGTTGTATTCAGAAAAATCATTACTTAGGTATTTTACATGAATTTTCAAGATGTGTTTCAGTTTTATTATTTTATTTATACAATTGTCAGCAGTCAGTAACAGCATAATGTGACTTAATGGCCTGTGTGATTGGGATGTGGATTGCTCATTTATTATGAGTAGGCCTATAGGCTATGGTATGGCTATAGTATGGTATTCTATCCGATATAATAAATACAACACATTGGGTTTGGCAAGAAATTTGGCAATACTACTTTCACGCAAGTGATGGCACCCCTGCTTGGAGACAGAAGATTGTCCGTTTTGCTTTTTTCATCTGCAATGGGAAAAAATGGAACGACATGTAGGTTATGCTTACTTTAGTGCTGGACTTGGACTCGACTTGATCAATAGGGACTCGACTCGGACTCGACGTGGATCAATAGTGACTTGACTCGGATGAGTAGTGGACTCGACTCGGACTTGACTTGGAATTTTTTTTTAATGACTTGGACTTGACTCGGACTTGAACACTGGGGACTCGAACCTGGACTCGGACTCGAGGCATAGTGACTTGACTACAACACTGCAATATACAATGGCTACCTTCAATTACCTGTTTGCTCTCTGAACTGGCTTATATTGGTTGTGTCACATCATTTGAAACAAGTTAAATCAATTTTGTGTGGTTGTGTTTAATAAATGACTGCTCTAGTTGCTTTAAATTCTAAAGTGAATTGCCCTACTATGCACTCTGACTCATCACGGGCAACACCTGTCACACAGTTTTACAATTAGCAATCAGAGCTTTAGCATAATGCTTGTGATGTGGATGAGGTGCTGTGGCCAGAATGAAACAGTAGATAGGATGCAGCATAGTTTTTTTTATTTTTACTGTGACTGTATTCAGTAAAATCTTCTGTTGTTTTGTATGTAGACCACATGTGCAACTTTATGTTGGTTGGGATGTACACTGTGTACATTGTTTTTGTGTGGGGGGAAATACAATATATTTGTTACAGTGTATTTGTACGGAGCCCCTAAGGGGACATGAGCAAAACAAAATCTAAAGTTCAGTTCCATGTGCGCACATGAAAGCTTCATGTGAAAAGGTTTTTCGTGCGCACACAAAACTTTCATGTGCTCACATAAAACTTTCATGTGCGCACGTGAAACTTTCATGTGTGCACATGAAAGTTTCATGTGAGCACGAAAAACCTTTTCACATGAAACTTTCATGTGCGCACATGAAAGTTTCACGTGCGCACATGAAAGTTTCAGGTGAGCACATGAAAGTTTCACGTGAGCACATGAAACTAAACTTTAGATTTTTTTTTTGCTCATGTCCCCTTAGGGGCTCCGTACATTTGTGTGTTCCAAGTATAAAACACTTATACTGTCCGTAGTAGTGGTAGTGTTTTCCCTTCATCATAGTGTTTTACATTAAGAATGTCAGTGTTCAACTGGTTCTTATAAATGTCTACTCATATGATAGTTTGTGTGTGTCATTTGAAAACCAAATACCATTTTGAGAAGAAATAACATTGTTTTGAATGTAAAGTTTCATTGTTTAAAGGACAATTCCGGTGCAAAATGAACCTAGGGGTTATTAACACATGTGTACCGAGTTCGACCGTTCGTTGGGATTTGTTTTCATGCTAGTCGAATGTGACCAGTTTTATTGCAAACCGCTAATGAGCGTTTAACGCTAGCCTACGCTACACATACAGTAGAAAGAAATCGCTATTTCTATACCACTAACAAGGCTCAAAATAGCACCACACTTACACAGTAGCATAATGAGGGTCTTTACATGTAAACCGAAGCATAGAGAACTTTGTAAGTGTACAGGCAGTTTATTAAAAAGAAACACATTACCGTTCACGTCTGGTTCACATACAGGCAGGCGCCTGGGGAAAACAGAACTCTGGGAGGAGTTTGGGAGGGACATAAACAGAGCAGGGCCCGTCTTGGTAGCTTCTGACTCCCGTGACGTGAACACTGGCTACCTGCAACTGCATAATGTTATCACTTCACTGACACTATGGAGACATATTTCACGTCAACAATAGAGATGAAAACTAGCTTTCTGTTAACGGAGATGCAGATCATCTGCCTAAATAATTTCTTTGTGCAACAGGCCACATTCTATGTTCATTTCAGCGAGATGAGTGAAATAAATGTTTTTATAAGCTGCCATCGCCATATGCTAGCCTACTATTTGCTACGCCTGTTTGAGTCGTGATTCACTCGGATCTTTCACCCGTATCTTTAAATTAACCCATAAGTCGCGAGTCTCTAGTATCATTAACTCGGATCAGTTGAGTCCTACTACAATTCAATCTAAAACGATAAACAGCGCCACACACAAACCTCTTGCAACATTAGCTAGCCTACTAGCCATCATAGCTGCCAAAAATGTAACAATTTCGTAAGTAGGATAACCACAACTCCACAAATCAACTCAAGCGACTGAGTGAGCAGGCAGTCTGAGATAACTGGTTAACTTCCCGCAGAGCCGGGTTAGTCGGATCAGCCGGCCGGTTAGGCTACATTGAGTACGAGTCGGCTACGGCTACGTTGTCATGAGTGGCTGTAGACGAGCGAGTAGCTCCTCCTCAAAGTGAAAAGCAATTCCACAACAAAAGCCATTCTTCACCTCTTAAATAACATTCAATGTTCTGCATGTAGCCTAGGCATACTTTAGATTTGGTGTATAGATGTAGCATATTAAAATGCAATTAGGTCGCGCAGACAGTCCGAAACATTGCACGCTCTTAATGGAGCTGCTTTGTATACCCGGGTTAGTCGGATCGCTGGGCCGGGCGGTTACGTTATGTGCGAGTCAGCCGAATCAGCCGGCTACGTTGTCATGAGTGGATCAGTAGACGAGCGAGTAACTCCTCGTCACGGTGAAAAGCAAATCCACAACAAAAGCCATTCTTTCACTTCTGAAATAACATACAATGTTCTACACGTAGGCATAGCCTAGGCCTACTTTTAAATGCAATTAGGTCGCGAAGACAGTCCGAAACATTGCAAGCTCTGTATGGAGCTGCTCAGGCTAGCCGGGTCAGTTGGATCAGCAGGGCGGGCCGGTTACGTTGTTATGAGTGCGAGTCAGCCGAATCAGCCGGCTACGTTGTCATGAGTGGATCTGTAGACGAGCGAGTAACTCCTCGTCAAGGTGAAAAGCAAATCCACAACAAAAGCCATTCTTTCACTTCTGAAATAGCATACAATGTTCTACACGTAGGCATAGCCTACTTTAAAATGCAATTAGGTCGCGAAGACAGTCCGAAACATTGCAAGCTCTGTATGGAGCTGCTCAGGCTGGCCGGGTCAGTTGGATCAGCAGGGCGGGCCGGTTACGTTGTTATGAGTGCGAGTCAGCCGAATCAGCCGGCTACGTTGTCATGAGTGGATCTTTAGAGGAGCGTGTAACTCCTCGTCAAGGTTAAAAGAAAATCCACAACAAAAGCCATGCGTTCACTTCTGAAATAACATATATTCTGCACGCATAGCCTACTTTAAAATGCAATTAGGTCGCGAAGACAGTCTGAAACATTGCAAGCTCTGTATGGAGAGTAGGCTAGCCAGTCGGATCAGCCAAGCGGGCCGGTTACGTTGTTGTTATGAGTGCAAGTCAGCCGAATCAGCCGGCTACGTTGTCATGAGTGGATATTTAGAGGAACGAGTAACTCCTCGTCAAGGTTAAAAGAAAATCCACAACAAAAGCCATGCTTTCACTTCTGAAATAACATATATTCTGCACGCATAGCCTACTTTAAAATGCAATTAGGTCGCGAAGACAGTTGCAATGTCCGAAACATTGCAAGCTCTGTATGGAGTTGCTTGAGTAGGCTAGCCTACCTGGGTCATTTGGATCAGCCGCGGGCGGACCGGTTACATTATGTTGTTATGAGTGCGAGTCAGTCGAATCAGCCGGCTACATTGTCATGAGTGGATCTGTAGACGAGCAAGTAGCCTAGTTTCTACTCGTGTCAAGGTGATAATAATAATAGGCCTAATAAGAATAGTAGTAGTAGTAGTAGTAATAATAATAATAATAACAATAATAATAATTTAGTCACTGCAGGGCATTTCTACGTTCCTGTTTCTATGTCTACATTGAAAGTCAATTGCTTAGGCTAGGTTAAGACAATAAATAAACAGTCTGGCTCAAACTGCTTTCTTTCCCGTGAGTGGGTGGAGATTTTGATGCTATTATATTAGGCTATTTTATATTATATTATATATGATATTATATTAGGCTACCTAACATGATATATATATATATATATATATATATATATTTATAGCTATGATTAATAGGCTAATAATATTAGTTGCCTAGTAGGCCTATTAGCTGCCTATAATACCTATTAGAATAGATTCCTAGTAGCCTACTATTAGTATATAGTAGTGGTAATAAACATTGTAGCAGAGTAGCATTAGACCTAGGCAAATTTTCTATTGTTAACAAAACAACAACAAATAATTAATTATTATAATATAGGCTACCCTCCCTGTCAATAAGATCAAAGTTTCTGAACATCAGCACCAAAAAGATGAACAATGTGTGGATGCACTTTGACCAGGAGACCAAAACTCTTAGGCTAAATGCAAGTACTGCAAAAACCTGGTTTCAAATCATGGAGGATCCACATCCAACATGAGAAGGCACTTAACGAAATGAAGCACCCCACTGCACTGCTTGAACGTAGGACTGAATTTCTTTGCGATTTAGCAATACTGACTCAAGTGACTCAAGTGACTCGTTCAACCCGGATCAGTTTAGTGAGTGACTCAGAATAACCCGGATCCTTAAAAGGAATCGAGTTTGACAGGCCTACTATTTGCTACGATATTCACCTGTTAGAAATACATGGATTTCTATGGAACGTCACGAAAACATGCGTGCGCAACCAAGAGGCAGAAAGCACCATAGAACAGCATAGAGCAATGCAAAAGAGCAAAAGAATAAAATGAGTTTTTGTGCTGAAAACTGCACCAATTCGTAATCACGATGGCTAGAGAATGTTAAATATGTTCAATATCCCTAACGGAATGCATGTCTTCGCCAAAAATGACAAAATACGATGTTATATTAATAATCCAAATGAACGTCAAACTTTGAAATATTGTCTGAAATGAGATGTTATTATCATTGAGACAACAGGGGTATACAAAAAAATCCGATTGTAGCTTACAGCAGCCGACTATTTAGGTTAAGTTTATAACGTTGTGGACGGCCACCAAGCGTATTCTGCCTCACGGCTGCGCTCGCATCTAGTTTTGTTGGTAAACGGGAAACCTGTGTATAGAACAAGTTGCTATTTCCTTTTTTTTCGTGCAGTGGATTAGGCTATCAAATCGCTCGTTCGAACAGTAATTCGTGGTTTTAAATATAGCCTAGTTGTTTCTGGCCTATACTCACGAGAGGTTCAGTTTGTCAGTTTCACTTGTGCAGACACGTAGGCTAGGCCTACATTGACACTCATGGACACTCTACTAGGCAATTTATTGTTATGCTTATATTTTATGACACCAAAATTAAGAAGTATGCTATATCTTGATCGGGAAAACTTTCAGTTTATTTTTCTTTCATCCTATAATAGCCTGCTGCAAATTAGCAGACAGAAGCACGGCAGGGCACGCCCCAAATGAAAATGAATGAATGGAACCTCGCTTCTCGCGTCAGTCAGGAAAAACACTTCACCAAGTCACGATGATCAGCTATCCAGCAGCTGTGTGTGATGTTTAGCCTAGGCTAAGTGTAATCTTAGGTAATGTCATGTCATGTATGAGAACTAATATTGCCTGGCAATACTACATTGAAATAGCGGCGGCCATGTCTCCAGGCATTTTGGTGTTAAAGTTAACGTTAGTTTGCTTTGCATGTGAACATGATGTGACTTGCGATGTAAGCAGTAGCCTAACATTCCCTTGAACTAAAATTAGTATTACAAATGATTTAGATATTAAAACCATGTAAGGGATAATGTATAGAACGCCGGTCATTACTGGGAAAATAATTCCCGACAGGGCGAACCGGGCTTCGGTTCGGTTCGCTAGGCAAAACGTTGGTGCACTGATGACAGTCAGGATCATTTCTAACTTGCCAACTAGTATTGTTCAGTTCATGTATATAACATGTTTTACTTGCTACCTGGATAATTTTCGCTAATATTATTAAGGTAAGATGAATGATAAGATATAAGCACTGTGTTTGGTGGGTTAACTAACGGCATCGCGGCAAAGGCAGTTAGCTAGGCTACAGCTGTTGAACAATCTCCGTGGAAACTATAGAATTTTCATGCCGGAAAATCCCTTTCAGTGCAGTAAATCCCTTGACGTTTCTCCTTAACTAAGGAAACATTTTAAGGTAGGCTATTCTGTGCAACACCCTTAAGTAAATCCCTTACCTGAGGAGAAATTAAGTCTTGGGTCATACTTAAGGGAAAAAACTTAAGGTGCTTTGTGCAACCGGCCACAGTCCTTGCGTAGTGATATGAAAGACATTAATCAGAAGCACAAAACCCGTTGCCATTGACAGCGGTGATTAAATGCTTTGCCGGTGATTTATGTAGATTTAACATAGGCCCGAACGTTGGGAAGGCCCATTCATGTGAATGGAACGTTCTGCAGCACTCTGAAGAGCCGTGTAATAAAGCAAAGGCTTATCCCTTAAGAACGTAGGTTTTATTTAAACCAACGTAGCCTACTCCACTGGGTGAGTTTTTTGGGCTGCGTCACTCTACACTGACATTCTATAGTCATTATTAGGTGGCCTACAATCTATGCAGTGTTAGCATGGCCTGATCTGTTTTATTTCACGTGAATATTGCAAAGTAACACACACACACACACACATGCTTTCATCATGTGATCACATGTGTTGCATGCATGTAACCTGATTAGCAAATGAAGTCGCGCTGACATCGTGTTACAATATGGCAATATGGCAAGCCGTTCAAGACAAAATGTCTGTCAAAATAACGCCTCCACGTGTAGATTTTTTACTTCTTCAGGAGTAAAAAATAGACGTCTGAGCGTCAGACGTCAAATTTTTACGTGTGCCACGCGCAAAAACTTTGCGTCTGACGTCAGAGGTAAAAAAAAAGATGTCTGGGTGATTTGCTGCAATGCCAGAGGCTTTGTGCCAGAGTACCTAGATAGCAAAATTTGACCGGCCCACCTCTGGCCCACTACCTTGCCTCAGGGTTTTGTGAGTGTTGGCCCAGTTCTGGCTGGGCCTCCGGCCCAACAATGGCACAGTTACTGATAACTTACACAAAGAATTTCCTCTGGCCCAGATATGGCCCACACACTGCAAAATGACTCTCATTGTTTCTGTTGGCCCAGGTCTGGCCCACACACTGTAAAATGACTCTTATTGGAACTATTGGCCCAGGTCTGGCCCACACACTGTGAAATGACTCTTATTGTTTCTGTTGGCCCAGGTGTGGCCCACACACTGTGAAATGACTGTCATGCATTCTGTTGGCCCAGGTCTGGCCCACACACTTATATAACTAATAAAACAAACATTTAAAAATTATACAAGCTTTTACATATATACACTTTAGAAATTAAACAAGTTAAAATATACAAGCTACTTTTATCTACAACAATCGACATATTTCATATACAAAAACACAAACAATTAAACATTTGAAAACTGTATAATGATTCAAAGAAATAAATTATTCTAAATTAACATTAAACATTTACAGAAATATTCTATCTCTCTCCCTCACTCACTCACTCACTCACTCTAAAAGAGTAATTCCATTGTCAGTAGTTGTGGGTTGTGAGATAAGTGTTGTGCTAGTGCTTTAAATTCTGTATTTTTGTACCATGTACCATGACCTACCCAGCTACATACATGCACACACACTCGCTCTCAAAGCAACCTTTGCCACCTGCCTTCTCTTTCTGTTGCCGCTTCATTGTTGCCTCCACCAGTTTCAGCAGCACTACCAGCCGGGGGTGTCTCCAAACTGCATTTAGGTATAAAAAAATATTATAAGATCATTATGAGGTCTAAAGCAAGATTTCAACATGTCATCTGTCAGAGAAGTTCTGTTTGTCCACTCAAATATACTTACAGATATCCACCTCAGCTCTCTTTGGGGGTTGATCAAAGAGTTCTTTCCATCCATCCTTCAATTTGAGATGCATGGACAGCATGTCATTTCAAAAGAAATGAAAAAAAAAAAAATCATTTAACTATTATCCTTTACTGTCTGACAAAATATTACTAAAGCCCAGTCTTGCCACTCTGCAGCTGTCTTGGTAACACCTCCCTGGTAGTTATTTTGGGCAAACAAGACATTGTGTGATTGTTAAATGCTAATATATTACCAATGACAATCACCAAGAGCAAGACATATTTGTCAACACATACAGACCTGAAGCACAAAGGCTTGTGGACTTCCTTCACAAGAGCCTTGTGGGTGCTCCAGTTGGTTGGCCATGTTTTCAACAGCGCATGTTTCCTGCCCACTCCTGTTCTTTGCTGACATAATGGATGAGGCAAACCAAAAGCATCTAAAAACGACACATCACAAAACACAGGCCTAGATGAAAGCTGATTCCTATGATTTGGCTCATCTAAACAAAAACGTATTACTTAATCTATTAAATCAATGTACAACTTACCAAGAGCTCTTCAGGTCTCCTGTTTTTCCAACACAAGAAATGGTTCACACATGTATACACGGGTAGCCTTCTTCATCCAAAGGAGTGCAGGTCTCTGGTCAGTGTGGCCTGGATTCTGAGGTGTACATAAAAAAAAAAGTCATAACGTTAATTAATGGAAGTATATGTGTTCAAAATGATTACATAATCATAAACAACCCCTCAGTACAAAATACAGAATGACCTTAAAATACAGATTTTGATGAGCTTTACATGACCAGGACAGGACCCACCCTGCTACCATCTCTCTCTCTCTCACACACACACTCTCTTAAGGCATACAGTCTCAGTCCTGCCTGCCTAGTGCCTGAAGTTGGATAGATAACGATGAAATGTCCATTACCATTACCAATCGCTATATTCTAAGTCATGCAATACTGGTTAACTGTTAAGCTATTTCTAAAATGATTAGATCCCACTTTTCTTTGAAAACCACATAATTATGCAAGTATAGCTAACGTTATAGCACTGAACGTTTTTGACTAACCACCAACACTGACGTTAACGGTAATTAGGCCAACAAAGTAGGCTAAGAAATAACGTTATGTTACCGCTAGCTTCGTCATCGTCAAGGGGGTTAGATTGAAACACCCATTCTTGTTATACTTGTTAAACTTTGTCTGCAATAATAAGCCTACGTACATTCATAATGATTTACATGCAATAACAGGTAAAGGTAAAGTTGCATGTTACTTACCACAGGCAGTGTCCAAAACGAGACAGTTTCGCGCCGTCCTGGTTTCAAACTGAACAGTTGCTCTGCTCGTGGCTCTTCCACATGTAATGGGCCAACAGTCACTTTACAGAATTGGGCCATGTACGTTTAGCGTCCGGCTGTCGCTAAATGTTTAATTTTTGCCGCCAACAGCCGCGATACTGATCATTGTTCGTTCCTGAAGTATCGGGCCACACACTGTATGAAATCCGTCTGCCGAGATTGATTCGAAAACTGGCAGTAGCCCATCAAACCCCAATCGGGCCAAATAAGACACTCAGTAATCAGCCCAACTACTACGTGTCAGTGTCGGCCCATTCAAGGGGACAGTGCCTCAGCCGACCTGAAACTCCGCCGACAGTGGCAGCACTCAGCCAGGATCGAGCCGACTGTTTACTGTGCTTCAGCCGACTCGGACCTCAGCCGACACTGCCAGCACTCAGCCAGAATCGGGCCGACTATGCTTGCTATCTGGGTAGACACAGCATTGGCTGCTGGAAACAGGAAATGCAGCCGCTAGTTGCAGCCATGGAGGTATTATATATAACTGGAGAGAGTGACTAAGTCCCGCCCTCCATACAAATGAATGGTGGAGGCTAGGCTAGTAAATCCGGCCAATTCATAGTCAACGCCACCTTGAACACTGGGGTTCGGATCCAGCGCCAGTCGGCTCTGACCATGCGCCAAGTTACAAAGCTGGAAATGACGCATGGACCAACGTCGATTTTTATTGGATATTCTGTCAAAAGAGAGTCGTCCTCCAGTAAGAGGGTGGCGATAATGCACATAAAGTCCTTGCCTCATAACAAGAAGAAGAAAAAGTTGCTCGGGAACGCGCATGGAGTCCGAGTGAAGTCGCCCTGAAGCGCAACTTAATTTCATTGGATAACAGCGGCTCTAACTAAGAGCGGTCTGCCTGCTGTCCTGCTGCAAATGTGCATTCGAACATGACGTGAAATATCCGTAGACGAACTATAAATAAACTATTCGGTTTTTAGTGCCAAGTGTATGTCTATGATCACAGTCTATGATTGGTTTGTTTTTTATTTTATTGTTTGCCATCTCAGCGGGTGCTCTAAACGTATTCTAGCGTTGGCCCATGACCAAATCAAGCCAATAATAGCCAGTAGCCACAATAATGACTGGAGCCAGAGCCCTCAATAGCCACCCTGTCAGCCTGAGCGGACAATTACGTCCCCAACTCATCTAAAATGTGGTGTCTTTACTTAGAGTTGTACACCGCAGATGGTGAAGTAACCGTTAAAGAGAATGTTGTCTGCAGACTCAGCAAAAAAAACAGTTTACTTGCGCATCCACGACATCCAATCTTCGCGCTCACCTGTGGAGTTACCATCCAAATGAGGCAGCGGTGTCAGAGGCACAGTAGACGGCCAGAGCATCGCCAGGCGTCCAACATCGTATGATGGCATACTTTCCGTAAATCCTAAATTATGTCCGGCGTCTGCTATTTACTTAGGCTACGCAAAGCACAGGTATTTATTTGAGGTAGGCTTATTCGAGGCAGACCTTTTCTACGTTATTGTGAGACATGCGTTTTGTTTGGAGCGGCATACCAGGCTATCAAACGCAGACGATTTTCGGTTTTGGTATGAGATTTAATTTACTTTTTGACTTTTATTATATAGTTAAATGTTGGAGCACCACTCCCCTCCCTGCAGGACATTTACACCACCCGCCTCACCCGCAAAGCACTAATGATTGTCAAGGATACAACCCACCCTGCACACGAACTGTTCAGCCTCCTGCCCTCTGGAAAGCGGTACAGCAGCCTCCGCTCCCGCACCACCAGACTGGCAAGTAGCTTCATCCACCAAGCAATCAGGATGCTGAACACTCTACCCACTCTCCCATCACTGACAGCCCCCCCCCACCCACCAGCCAGCCAGGAACCTAGGAAACTAGGATCCTGTCTACCCTACCCCCCCCCCCCCCCCAACACCGCCCTGTGGAACTGCACTGTGACTGCGCAGCCTAACGTGTTGCTGCTTCACATCAAGCCTGATATACTTGAAATTACTGCATACTGCATATCAATGTAAATATACAGGTCACACAAGCACAAGTTTAAACTTCATGTAACTGTTAAGACTATATAAATATACAACACAACTACCTCTATTTTTTTTTTATATATATGTCCTATATTTCTATTTTGATACATACATGTTCTATATTTCAGTCTTGCACTTTAATTTAATGTTTATTGTCTATGGCTATGTCTATAGTATGTCTATGTCTGTATTTAAAGTATGTCTATGTCTGCATGGGAAAGTAAGAAACGAAATTTCAATTCTTTGTATGACCAGTGCATGTAAAGAAATTGACAATAAAAGCCGACTTGACTTGAGACTGATGGGCATTTAGATCTAGAGGGTATTTGATGATCACTGTAAAGTTTCGTGTAGTTGAAAAAGTGTTCGAATTTCCAGCTGTTTATTGCGAGACAAGGCCTTTCCTTCATTCACTGAACATGCGCTGTGCTCTAATGGAAACCTTATTGCATAGCGAAGTAGCCTAAATTGAGTTTGTTTTAATTATGCATGGTTCACTTTTTATTAAATTCGTAGGCTGGAATGCCTCGCGGCAATAATTGTGTTTAAATGTAGTAGCCTAATGCTTCAGCCTCTGGCAAGCTCCAAAGGGGGCGGCTATAGGTTGAGAGCAACGTGTTGGAGACCCATGGTGTAACGAGACAAGGTCTTTATGCCGCTGTTGTGTAATTTATTGTCTGTAATCATGTTTAGGCTATGTTTGTTCGGGACAAACAACAACGAAACCAATACAGAGATCAATAAAATTTTCTTTATTTGTCATATGATGGATAAACAACCACAATATGCACGTCTTCTCATAGGCTCCTCAAGAAATACGCACTGAATAACTTTTGGCTGTAGCCGCCGGATAGGTACCCGCCCACCAACATGTACGCGCATGAGAGCTCGTGCCCAACACGGATTTTCGTGCATGGAGCCAGAGAATGTCTAATAAGGGGAGAACCTTCACTCTCGGAACTCTTCCGGTGTGGTACTGCATCTAGGGGCGCTCGCGGGCGAGTCCAGAATGAATGGAGGTCTATGGAACTGTACCCCTCAAAATCCACTTTTCTCGGGATATAATTTTTTTTCAAGTAATTTGAATATTGTATTCGAAAGGGGAGACAAAGACAATACACTCGGTTGAGTATTATATTTTTAAAAGTCACTTAATTGTTCTAAAAAGCCTTTCAAACGTGTCAATGACGTCATTCATTAGCATGGTCATAGCCTATCATAGCATCAATGCTAGTGTGTTATGGGCAACAACGACCCAACCTGTAAGAAAACGAAAGGACATGACTCCCGGATTATTTCACTTTTGATTGATAATCCATATCTATTTTGCGAAAAATAAAATAAAATCTTCTCATTAAAACAATAAATGTAGCCATGTAGCTCCATAGGACCCCATGTATTTTGGACTCCGGAGGCTCTCCGTAGACGGGCTCTGATGGAGCTGGTTCCAAATGCTCCATGCAGCGCCATATTTGAAAATGGCGTATGCTAACATGCTGAAAATAATCTGCACGCTCTTGACCCCCTGGTTGCAGCAGAAGAAACAAGATGCCAGAGCAATGTGCAGCATATTCCTGCTCAAATTCCGGCGGACCATCGCAAACAGGGCTCGGGGGATTACTTTACTAAGGGGGATTACTTTACTAAGATTTAACATTATCGTACTATTGGTTGTATTTTGTGAATGCAATATTACCAGAGAGTTGAAAAGGAGCAAGGATCTTTGTTATTGTATGTAAATCGTAGCCAGCTAGCTAGGCTACTTGCTAGGTGTTCAGGTGTTCACCCGGCTATGAACTGAGACTTGATGAGTCATATTCCATAACACTGACTTACATTACAACTGACACAAGAATGCTATTGTAGAAATGAATAAAATATTACTAATATAACATTGGCCGGCGAATTTTACACAAGTGGCACAGACTGTAGCCTATTATCGGGCAGTTGCTACTTGTAGCTTAGCTAGTAATAAGTGTGTTGGTGGTAGCTTCACTATTTCCTGAATAAAGTAACTTTTCAATAGCTTAACTTCTTTATATGAAGTAGCTTGGCCAAACAAGCTACACTTTTGTCATGTGAAATTAGCACAATTTAAAGAAGCTTCCTATGTAGTGAACTAGCCTACTGCTGTGTTTGTGTTACTAAGCTTGCTACATTTGACTGGGGTGGTAGTTTTGTGTAGTGAAGTTTTATTCATGGCAGAGTAACTGATAGTTTTGCTCACTACAGTTCCCAAGTAGCTTGCCCAACACTGTATTATTCACATGTAATTCACTCTAACAAAAATAAGATGCATCTCAAATCCCTTTTTATTCATTTATTTATTTTATATCTCCCCAGAACAACTGCCTTGCTCAAGGACTACCACGAATGACCTGAACGGTCTCCTCACACCCCTGGAACTGAGGAAGGTGTAGCTCTACATTGCATTACTGCAGGGCATCTGCTAGACTGTGACTGAATATTTGATTTATGAGCTCCACCTTCATCACCTTTTTGGTAAGGCAACTGCTCTGCCCATGACCTGAAAGCACTGCAGAGGGTGTGAAAACTGCCCAACGCATCACCGGTTCCTCACTCCCCTCCATCGAGGCCATCCAGGGCAAGCGATGCTTGCGTAAGGCGCGCAGCATCATCAAAGACTGTTCTCACCCCAACCACAGACTGTTCACCCCACTCCCCTCAGGGAGGCGTTACAGGTCTCTCTGCACTCGTAACCACGTAGCCTACTTGGAATAGCCTACCCCTCAGGTGTCTGAATGGCTGATCTCATGTAAATGTTTATGGAACCTTTCTGTATAAGTATATATACACTCTTTTGATCCCGTGAGGGAAATTTGGTCTCTGCATTTATCCAAATCTGTGAATCAGTGAAACACACACAGCACACAGTGAACACACCGTGAGGTGAAGCACACACTAACCCCGAGCAGTGAGCTACCTGCTACAGCAGCGCTCGGAGAGCAGTAAGGGGGTTAGGTGCCTTGCTCAAGGGCACTTCAGCCGTGGATGTGGGCATGGAAGAGCAGTGCTCAACCACTTCCCCTGCCCACATTTTTCCTACTGATCGAGTGTGAGATCAGCCATTCAGACACCTGAGGGGTAGGCTATTCCAAGGCTACGTGGTTGAGTGACAAACCTGAGTAAATTGACTCAGAGTAGAAGAGTTGATACAGGAAACATGGTTGTGTGTATTTTAATATTCATAGTGGCTTAACAGTAATATAATATTCTGATACTGTATATCATATAAAGTGATGACATCCCAGATCAAAACTGGGAACATAATCCATAATGTTTGACAGCATAGACAAAAACTGGTTTGATACAAGTTTTAATGAGTTAAATGTAGTTGTAATTCCATACACATTTTCAAGTGTTTTCATATTTAAGTGCCATCAAAAATAAAGTTGGATGAACAGACATTGGTTTGGAATAAGTAAAGGAAATGGTGTAACTGGGTTCAATATCAGAAGTGCAAAAAAGCAGAAAAGTGCAATGTGTGTCAAGTTCTCAGGGGATTTTCTACTTTACTTCTGCCCAAACTTGAAAAAGGCCTTGGTCATCAACAGGGTTAGATCAGTTGGAATCAACTCACACGTTTTCTTCTTTAATCTTTCTTCTTTGTTTTATTTAGTTAGCTTCTCATGTTCAATTATGATTTGTTATTAGTTAGATCTGGTTACAATTTGCAGTTGTGCAAATAATCAGAAGTTTAACTCAGATTAAATCAGTTTACATCAGGCTATGTCAGATTGCGTCAGGTTGAAAACCTTTACAAGAAAGAGAAAACAAAACACAAAATACAGCAATTACCAAAAACTGCCTACCTTCAAATATACAAACAAATATAAAGTTCTCCTTAACCTTACATTCATTTAACTATGCAACATTACTACAAAAGCACAGTCACTACCGTGGTTTTACTCCCATGCTACTACTATCATGCTATTACATGAGCTAACATGAGCACAAGGCAGTTAGAAATTAGCTATGTTAACTTTAGCACTCTTATCAACAAAATTTGCATTTAACATTAAACAACTGAAATATATTAACATCAAAACCATCATCCTACCAGTAGCATCCCTGGAAATGCCCAGCAAGTAAAGTATTTCCCCACTTCACCCTTTATCTTCAATAATAATTCACCATGTGCTTCTCAGCTAAACTTCACAGCTTCTTACTACATGTGCTTGAAGATAGCTCTGCACTTCCTGCTTTCTGGCATGAGAACTGTAAAGTCTCCACTTCCCTTTTCAAAATAAAAGTCTCTTTTTTTTTTTTTTTCACTCAAAACAAAAGTCCCTTTCCACTTGCGATCCAACAGCACACCTCCCACTTGAGCTCCTGGTTCCAGAACCCAAGGAGGTCACGTCCTGTTTCTCTGGAGCGTGCCGGATCTTCTCTTCATTGCTCCTCCACAGGAATCAACACAACAAGACGTCTGACGTCTCTGTGTAGGACTGTAGCAGGGATCTTGTTGTTCTTTGCTGCTGGAGTACTCCTACTATGTTCTTCATGGGATGGCTTCTTGATCATGACTGGATAGCTGGGAAACGTCCTGACTTTGACGTCTCTCACGACTCCTTTCTCGTCAGGGCATGCACTGATCACTCTGCCTAATTTGTAATCTGCCTAACTGACCTCTTAAGGCGTTCTGATCCGCAAGCCACACAACATCTCCTACTGCAACATTCCTCTCCTTCGTGTGCCATTTGCTTCTAACGAAGAGGTTCGGGCCTGCCAATTGACACCACTTCTTCCAAAACTTATTTACCTCCGACTGGATCACTCGCAGCCTTTTGTAGGGGTAACCTTCAAATTGGAAGTCTCCTGGGTCTCCTCTCAAGCTCGACCGCCCCAGCAGGAGGGAGTTTGGAGTGATATACTCCACACAATCTTCTTGGCTTTGTGCTCTCGCATCTACAGGCCTCTCATTGGCCAGATTGGCTGCCATATACACAAACGTCTGGAATTCTCCCCATGTGAAGACTCCATTGCCCCCTACGTTCTGGAGTGCTCTCTTTACAGTTCGCACTGCCGCCTCAGCTGCTCCATTTCTATGAGGCGAGTCCGCAGGATGGATCTTCCAGGTCCACTTCGTGCCATGCTTGGCTGCCTTTTCCTCCAACCCTGATCTTTCCAGGTGCTCCAGGAACCGATACAGGTCTTCAAGGGCAGGTTTCCGACAAAGTTGGTGCCTGTGTCAGACCATACCTTGCTGGGGTGTCCCCTCAGCGACGTAAATCTCTGGTAGGCCAGCAGAAATCCTTCTGCAGACATATCACTGACAATATCAGCATGAATGGCTCTGGATGCCATGCAACTGAACACGATACCCCACACTTTCAGCCTCGCTCTCTTCTTCACCTCATCTTTCACTTCATATGGCCCAAATAGATCCACAGCAGTGAACTGAAATGGGGCTGCTGGTGTGGTCCGCTCAGGCGGTAAGTCACTCATTATTTGTTTGCATCTCTTTCCTCTCGTTTTTCTGCAGATGACACAACTGTCCACTACTTTTTTGGCTATCCTTCTTCCCTTAACCACCCAGGCTTTTCTTCTCATCCTCAACAGTGTTCCTGCTATACCCTCATGATTGACATTGTGTGCTTCTTGTGCAAGCAGTGTAGAAATCCATGCGTCTTGAGGGAGAATGGGCACTAAAGACTTATCTTCTCTGAAGGCCTGGATTCTGCCGCCGCAGAGAAGGAGTCCATCTTTGTGCTTAACCACCACTAGCCGGTTGAGAGTAGTGTCAGGGAATGTTATGCCTTCTTGAGCTGCGAAGGAGAGAGTTCTGAAGGCATACTCACAGTTTTCAACACTGAGAGTAAGAACTTTACATTCTCCTTTTGAGGGTGATGCCTCCCACTTTGATTTCTTTTGGGTCTGATATTTCAGGCCTAGCCAGATGTCAGCAGCCTGTCTTATCCAAGCAATGACATTCACCAGTCTGGACAAGCAACTAAACCTCTTCACCTCCAAAAGATTTTTGACAGCTGAACCGGTAAGTGTCTTCCTCATTGCAACTTCACCCTGTTTCACTCCTGGATCAATTTCTGATGCATCAGGGCAGATAGTCAGGTGAGTAGGTTCAGCACCATTCCTTTCAACAGAGTCTTCATCTTTAGTGTGCTCCTGGGAGGTGACCCCGTGGCATCTCTTCACTTGACCTCTTGTCATTACTGCTGAAAAGGCCTTCCTCTGTAGCTTACTAATGCTGTCCCTTGCGTCAGCTACCACTTCCCTAGCTGACTTTATTGGCCATTTTTCTAATGGCTTCCTCAAAAAATCCGGTCCACTTTGCCATGTCTCTTGCAGATCTTTCAGAGAAGCTCCCCTTGTAATGGTGTCTGCTATATTGAGGTTCCCTGGGATCCACCACCAGTCTTCAACTGAGACAGACTTTTGGATTTCTCCTATCCTGTTGGCAAAGAACGTCTGGTAGCCATAGCTGTCTCGCTGAATGGCTCCCAATACAGTCTGGCTGTCAACTAGATGAAACCAGCGCTCTATCTCCATCCGGCCATGCCTCTCCACATACTTTCTCAGTCTGGCTGCAAACACAGCGCCACAGACCTCAGCTTTTACAGCATCTCCTTTCTGGTCCAGTGGCGTCAGCTTGGCCTTAGATTCCAGCAACCTGATGTCTATACCTTCATCCGTTTCCCATCTAAGGTACAGAACAGCTCCGTAGGACTTGTCACTACCGTCTGAGAAGGTAATAGCCCAAGGTTTCCCCTTCCAGCCTAATGGTGTAAGGCTTCTCTGAAACTTTACTTGTCCCAGCTGTGCATACTCTTCAAACAGCTTGATGGCCTCCTCCCTAAGGCCCTCAGAAAGTGGCTTGTCCCAGGTGTTTTGGGCCAGATTTCCACTCCCTGCTTCCTGGAACGCTTTCCTAACGAGGATGGCACCTTTCTGCTTTAGTGGCGTTACCAGTCCAATTGGGTCATAGAGCCCAGCAACCTGACTCAGCAGTAGTCTTCTGGTAAGAGGATCAGGCGTTTTTGATCTCACCTCCTCCACAGACAGGTCTTGGCCCGTTCTCATCTTCCCTCTCCTTCTGGAGAAGTTGATTGATGCCATCATGTAGAGTTTGTCTTCCTCTGCTAGATATCCCATGCCTAATGCCTTGTTGTCCTCATCTCTCATCTGATTTGGCAGGACAAGCGTTTTGTGCTTCTCAGAGAGCGTCCTTGTCATGAGGTCTGTTACTCCATTTTCCTGCCTCCCACTTTGCGCAGACTGGACCCATGGCTTCAGAGAAAAACCACCTGCTTGGAGAATCTCCTCAATCTCCTTGGTCACTTCACTAAGTCTGTTTGCATCATTGTGGGATGTGAGGACATCATCCACGTAGCTGTCTTCCTCCAGCACCCTTCGTGCCTCCTCCAGGTGAACAAATTTGGTAAGCCTTGCTGTTTCACGCATAGCCAGCTGTGCTATGCATCCAGCAGGCCTGTCTCCTATATTCACCCTTGTGATGGCGTACTCCCCTCTCTCTTCATCCTGCCGGTCCCTCCAAAGGAATCTGTGCAGATGCATCTCGCGTTCCTCCAGCCACACCGAGTTATACATCTTCCTGATGTCTCCTAAGGCTGCATGCACTCCTTTCCTAAACCTTAGCAGGACAGCTCTGATGGGGTTCAAGACATCTGGCCCTTTGAGCAGCAGGTCGTTCATGCTCACTCCCTTGAACTTTTGACTGCTGTTCCACACAAGGCGCACTGGAGTAGTGACTGAGTGGGGATTTGGTGCTACTAGATGACTCACGTACCAAACTGGTCCTCTCCAGTCCTCAATCATCTTCTTTGTGAGTCTCTTTGCAGCTCCACGGTCGACCATCTCGTGGACTTGAGCAGTGTAAGCAGCAAGCCACTCTGGTTCCTTCCTGAGCCTTCTCTCAGTTCTTAAGAAGGTGGCCTCAACTCCACTTCGGTTATTGGGAAGGCAAGCAGGGTCCATTATCCAAGGATACCTTGCATCCCAGTGTGGAGACTTGCTGTGTTCATCCTCTATGATGTACGTAAGGCCATCTTTTATTATTTCAAGTTCCCTCTCCTCTGCTAAGGTCATCTCCTTTCCTCCAGGCTGACAATTCCCACAACGACATCCACCACATTTCGGCTCGCAGGCTGCACCGATACTGTCCCATTTCCACCATTCAAGGAAGTCACGGTGAGTTGCGGCTGTATGCCTAGATTCAACTATGGTGTCTTGAATGTGAAGTGTCTTCATCATGAAGGGGACCTCAGTAGGGATCTCCTCATATTTGATGGCAGCTGTTCTCATAGAACGAGCAAAATGCGTCTTTGACTCATGTGCCACCATGTTCACTTGCTCAAACAGATCAGGGTGTGCTCCACCCACCGTCTTTCCAAGAGGACTCTCCCACAAGACGAGATCTCCCACAACTTTCACCCTTTGTGGGGCAAGTCTCCCTTCTCTGTGACTTATGAGCAATTCAATCTCCTCAGGTCTTCTTAGCTCCTCAAGTTCAACTTCTGGGAAGAATTTCCTCAGCTCTTCAGGCCTAACAACCTGGTGAACTTTGGCGATCTCCTTCAGCCCATAACAGATTAGTTCATGAGCCCTCTCAGTTCCCTTGGAGGTTTTGATTCGAACTCTGAGGAGGTATCTTCTTGTGGCTACTTTGGTAGCCATTCCACCAACTCCATGCACAACAAGTGTGATCTTCTCACTCCTAAGATTCAACCTGTTGGCTGCTTTATGAGTTATATAATTGGTGTCCGAAGCCAGATCCACAAGGGCTCCGATTTTCTGACCTGCATTGGCGGTCACTTCCATCAACATCATAATGACAGGGAGTTCTCTCAATCCACTTGTTTTGAGGAGGCTCACCTGGCACTTGGCAGGACAGCTAACCTTCAACGAGTTATTGGTGAAGGCCTTCCTGCATCTATCAGCTAACTCTGGGGTAAGTTCACACAAGAATTTCTTCTGTTCCTCAGTTAAGCTCTTTTTGTCTCTGTCCTCTGTCTGAGGTCTCTCAAGTTTACGTCTCTTGTTGTTTCCTCTTGGACAGAGAAAGAAGTGGTGATCCGAGGAGCCTCTTTTCTTGCAGTCTGCATTTCTGCACAGATAGGTGTCTCTGCAGCCATCATCAGACTTATGGCATCCCAAGCACTCCCTGCATGCACCAGTCCTTTTCACAGCAGCTTCCTTTTCTGATAGCTTCAGACCCTTGAACTTCTTGCAGAAGAAAATCCTGTCCTTATGTTTCTCATCTCCACAGATAATGCACCCATCCTCAGAATCCTCTTTCTTTGTGGCTTTAGTCGAGGCATATTTCTTTTTGAACTTCCTTTCTGCTTTGTCTGTCTTCTCTGGCTTGTCTGTGATTCGTAGGTGATCTAGCCTCTCGCAGATCTCCTCCTGCTTCTTCAGAAAAGCTAGGAGCATATCAAAGTGGTTGTCTTGAGTCACACCGTTGCTAGGGTCCACCATGAACATCAGCCAGTCCTTCTTCACAAACTCTGGAAGCTTGCTCTCTAACGACTTCACCACCAGTGGGTTTTTGATGGCGCCGGTACTTCCTAGATCTGTGAGATCAGCAAGTGCTTTCTCTATGGTCTGGATAAGGTCTACTACTTTTCTAGGTTGATTTCCTTTAACAGGTAAAATCTTCTCACGCTCTTCAACGATTTCTAGAGCGATGGCATATTTATTACCATACCTATTTGCTAGCACTCTGAAAACATCATCTGCTGTGCTGTAGGTTGACAGGCGAAGATCTTTCACAATCTTTTCTTCTACACTATCAAGAAGCTGAATCTTTTTGACCTCTGGCGAACCGGTTGGCTCTCCCTGCTTCTGAAGGCTTTCCCAGTCTGACTTCCAGCGGTGGAAGTCTCTTTTATAGCCACTAAACGTGGGCAGTTTGGTTTGCTTAATTTTCACTACTGGTATTCTTGGCCCTGTTGGTTCCTGATTCACGTCTGCACCTTGCTTCTCTACAGCAATCCTTCGTGCTCTGGCAAAGTCAGCTTTCCTCATGTCAAGCTCATTGTAAGCCACTCTCAGGTCCTTGCTTCGCTTACGAAAGTCACTTTCCTCTGCACTAGGTATCCATGACTCCCAGGCTGCGAATGCGCTAGATGTTTCTTTGATCAACTTTTCCAGTACAGTATGGTGGACTTCAAATCCTTCACAGTTACTGCTTTCCACAGGTATTCCATACGCATGCCTACTGGCTTTTTCTGCTTCTTCAAAAGCAGCCTCTAGCATTTCTGATCCATATCTGCTCCAGAGGCTTATTTGAACAATCTGCTTCACATCATTGAACTTTTGCTCACATTCACTGGCATAGTCCTTTAGGCTTGCATCCTGCTCCATACTAAGCTCAGCATCTTCACCTTCTTTATTGCTTACAAGCTCTGCTTCTAACCCAATCCTGTAATCATCATTGGCCTCAATGACTTTCCTTGAATCGGCAGAGAGCTTCATAAATTCTTGTCTGAGTTCTAACTCAGTTAAATCACCTGCTTTTCGGCAGAGATAGTTTGCTTGCTTTGTAAAGGAGATCTTTGCAACTGTTCTGTCTTTCTTTAACTGCTCCAGTGTTTTGCCGAGAGCTTCGACTGCCATCTTGATTTTAACAATTCTTTTCTCTTTAACTCTTGAATTATTGAATCAGATGAATTGATTGGATTCCTGGTGCCTCTTGAATAACCTTGTTGTTCAGCAACTCTTCTCTGCATCCACTCTCTGGACTCACTGAAGCCGTTAATCTTCTAGCCTTGATGCAGTTCCTTGGTTATCAAGCAGCACTGTGGTGGGTTTCAGGTGGCACAACGCCAGTCTTCAGCTGTACTGCAGTGTTGCTTCTCAACTGTGCAGTTGCTTTTCAACTGTGCCGGTGGTTTTCAACTGTCAAGTTCTCAGGGGATTTTCTACTTTACTTCTGCCCAAACTTGAAAAAGGCCTTGGTCATCAACAGGGTTAGATCAGTTGGAATCAACTCACACGTTTTCTTCTTTAATCTTTCTTCTTTGTTTTATTTAGTTAGCTTCTCATGTTCAATTATGATTTGTTATTAGTTAGATCTGGTTACAATTTGCAGTTGTGCAAATAATCAGAAGTTTAACTCAGATTAAATCAGTTTACATCAGGCTATGTCAGATTGCGTCAGGTTGAAAACCTTTACAAGAAAGAGAAAACAAAACACAAAATACAGCAATTACCAAAAACTGCCTACCTTCAAATATACAAACAAATATAAAGTTCTCCTTAACCTTACATTCATTTAACTATGCAACATTACTACAAAAGCACAGTCACTACCGTGGTTTTACTCCCATGCTACTACTATCATGCTATTACATGAGCTAACATGAGCACAAGGCAGTTAGAAATTAGCTATGTTAACTTTAGCACTCTTATCAACAAAATTTGCATTTAACATTAAACAACTGAAATATATTAACATCAAAACCATCATCCTACCAGTAGCATCCCTGGAAATGCCCAGCAAGTAAAGTATTTCCCCACTTCACCCTTTATCTTCAATAATAATTCACCATGTGCTTCTCAGCTAAACTTCACAGCTTCTTACTACATGTGCTTGAAGATAGCTCTGCACTTCCTGCTTTCTGGCATGAGAACTGTAAAGTCTCCACTTCCCTTTTCAAAATAAAAGTCTCTTTTTTTTTTTTTTTCACTCAAAACAAAAGTCCCTTTCCACTTGCGATCCAACAGCACAATGTGATATACAAAGTAGTTGGTGCATAGACAGACAAAATATATAGTGCAGTGTAGACAGTGTACAGTTGTTTTCAGAAGGTGGTTTAGAGTAGTTTAAATTAAATATAAGTATGTGCAGTGTATTAGCAGTAACCTTAGAAGAGCAGAATAAATATGGCCATGTAATATAAACAACATGTACAGATATGTGCAATGTAGTGGCAGTACCATTATAGTAGTAGTAAGAAAAATATTAGATATATGCAGTGTATTATACAGGGAATATATTACAGACAAACTGAATAAATATGGATATTTAGTATAAACCATATAAACAGATATGTACAGTATGTACAGCTATGTGCAGTGTGGTAACAGTACCATTGTAGTGCAGAAACAGTAACATTAACATTATAATAGTATTAAGAATAAGTGTATGTGCAGGATGAAGAGCAGTAGAATATGGCTATGGATAAGTTTGTAAATAAATAGACACTATGGATGGGATAGGGTAGTCCAGTTGTGAGGGGGTGGTGTGGGGGATGTCCGTCTCCTTGTTGTCCCTGTCAAGGCTGCCATGGTCGTATAGTATTGTAACGATTTGATAGCGACACACACAGTTGTCCAATCAAAAGGTTTATTAGCTGAGAACGAGAGCAGGGACACAGACACAGATCACAATACACACGGGGCAGGTCAAGTACACACACGTGCCCACGAGGTAGCCACATGCTAACGTCGGCGCGCGTCGCCCGCCACTCAGTTCAGTGCGACAGTACCGCCAACTCACGTGGGGTGCACGCCGCAGGAGCTCACTCAACGGGGCGCCACGCTGCTAGCAATCCAGTATGGGCGTGCTAGCAGCCACGTGGCCGTCCCCGCTCGTCACCAGCTCCCTCTCAGCAGCCGCCCTCAGGCTGCACTTTCCGCGGCGTGTCACCGCGGCACTCCTCCTCTCCTGGCGGGGCCCTAGGTGGCCTTTTCAACCGTCGACACTGTACCAAGCACCGGGGTTCGAGAGGGGTCAGATGAAGCTGCACCAACGCCACTCCGCTCCGTCGTTTCACCGACCAGGACAGACAGGCACCGACTCCGCAGCAACCGGACCGCGCTGAGCTCTCCCGCTGCAGCTACCGTCTTCGGCGTCCCTCCTCGTGTTGCCTCCTCGCAGAGCCGTCCTGCTCTGCTCCCGGCCCGTTCCACTCCCTCGCGGCCTCAGTGAAGGCACGACCCCCGAGATGGCCATGCTATCGAACTCCACACAACGAACTTTTTTAAAGGCGCCGGCCAACAGGCCAACTAGAACGGGCGCCCACACAGCACGGTGCCTCTCACACGCACCCAAAAGTTTTAGTTCAGAGTTCAGAGGGCCTTTCCGTCGAAGCTGCCCCACCGACGTGAGTTCGCTGCCCCCAGCGTCTCTGCCAACCGTCCGTCGTCCAGGAACCTCTTCCTCGCCGCTCTCCCTCGGCTCTCCTTACGCGTCGCGGCTCGCAGCGGAGTCAGCGCCCAGGCCAGCGCCGTCTTCTCCGCGACCGCTTCATCAGGGCCCTCTTCCGGCAAGATCTCCTCCCATGGCAGCAGGCAGGTCCAGGCGACAGCTCCTCTCCTCCAGCAGCAGTAACGATAGAAGGCCTTAAGCTCTTTAGCAGCCCTTACAAGGACTCTCTCTGGATCCTCTTGCGTGGGCCTCCACCCAGTGGTATGGTCTTCCATTCCCAGCTTCTCTCGCTGGGCGGAGGCCATGTTCGAAAGTCGCTTCTGACACCAATGTAACGATTTCATAGCGACACACACAGTTGTCCAATCAAAAGGTTTATTCGCTGAGAACGAGAGCAGGGACACAGACACAGATCACAATACACACGGGGCAGGTCAAGTACACACACACAAGTAGAAGAGGGGTTTAGTAGATTAAGTGGCAAGGGCTGCATAAGAAAGGTGGGGGAGGATTGGAATTGGGGGGGGGGGGGGGGGGCACCAACAAGGAGCACCCAAGAGCAACAGGGGCAAGGAAAAACTCCCTTACCAAGGAAGAAACCTTGGGCAGATCCACGGCTCAAGGGGCTAACCCAACTGCCAGGGGTCTTGGTGTGTGTGTTGGGGGGATGACAGGGGAGATGGGATAGTGTGCTGTGTATGTGGGGAGAGGGCAGTGTGCAATATGTGTGTTGGAGAAGCTTCCTCATGAGACAATGTGCTGTGTATTGGGGGGGGGGGGCAGTGTGCTGTAAGTATGTTGGGGATGTGTTTTGGAGAAGCTTCCTGATGAAATAATGTGCTGTGTATGTAGGGGAGAGGGGGGGGGCAGTGTACTGCAAGTATGGTGAAGGGACTTACTATTGCAAGCAGAGTACTGTATGTATGATGTATGTGAGTGATGAAGATGTGTGTGTGGGCGGGAGGGAAGTGTAGCAGTGACTGTGTGTGTGTGTGTGTGTAGTGTGTGTGTGGGTAGGTGGGGGCAGTGTGCTGTAAGTATGTAGAGGATGTGTGTTGGAGAAGATCCTGAAGACAATGTGTTGTGTATGTAGGGAGGGGGGGGGCAGTGGGCAGCAAGTAGAGGAGGCTTACTGTAGCAAGCAGTGTGCTGTATGTATGTGAGGTGATGACAGTGATGATGTAAGTGTGTGTGTTTTTTGTGTGTGTGTTGGGGATGGGGGTGGGGGGGGGCAGAAAGGCTAGGCAATCAAGGACATGGTTAGATGGAGGAGAAATCAAAAATAATAAATAAAAAGTTCTATGGAGATGTGCAAAAGTTGGAGAAAGTCAGATATGTGTGTGTGTGTGTGTGTCTTTTGACGTGTGAGGAAATAAGAAAATAAATAAAAGGTCTATAGCATAGGGTGAGGGATGTAAAAGTGCTAAAAGTCTTGTAGGTGTGTGTGTGTGTGGGGGGGTCATGAGTGCTGAGGAGTGAATGTGTGCAAAGTCAGTATAGTGTGAGTTCAGAGTTCGAATGGCCTGGGGATAAAAACTTCTCCTGAGTCTCTCAGTTCTGGCTTTGTGACTACATAGGCGTCTTCTTGATTTCAGCGGTAGGAATAATCCATTGTTAGGATGAGAAGAGTCCTTCAGAATCTTTTGGGCTCTTAGGAGTACTCTTCTGGAATAGATATCTTGTAGAGCAGGGAGTTGAGTTCTTATAGTACGTTCAGCTGAGCGCACTACTCTCTGCAGAGTACTACAATCTCTAACTGTGGAGTTCCCATACCAGGTGATGATGCTACCAGTTAGAACACTCTCAACCGCTGAAGTGTAGAAGGCCTTCATGATGGAATACACACACGCTACACATACAGGGGAGGACGCAGCCCCCCACACAAAAAGGATCACACACGAGGGAGAACTAAAAGGGAAACATGTTATAATAAAGACGCTAACATTACACTCAAAACTAAGGAGAAATACAGACATAAACCCCAAATGTTCACCCCCGTATCCCAGCATGCCCTGCGTGGGAGAACGCTACGCAATGTCTTGTGCGCCGACGTTACAGTATATATTATAAGTATATACTCTACGACCATGGCAGCCTTGAGTCACCATGGTCGTGGACACCTCAACGAGCACAGACAAGGAGGCATCAGGCGGGGGCGGGGGGTGATGGGGGCTTAAGTTCGTTGGATGTCACCGGGATGCAGAGCTAGAGTTTAGTAGGGTGACAGTCGCAGGAAAGAAGCTTCCTCTGAACCTGCTGGTTCAGGTGCGGAGAGACCTGTAAAGCCTCCCTGAGGAGAGTGGGGTAAGCAGTCTGTGGTTGGGGTGAGAACAGTCTTTGATGATGCTGCGCACCTTACGCAAGCATCGCTTGCCCTGGATGGCCTCGATGGAGGGGAGTGAGGAACCGGTGATGCGTTGGGCAGTTTTCACACCCTCTGCAGTGCTTTCAGGTCATGGGCAGAGCAGTTGCCTTACCAAAAAGGTGATGAAGGTGGAGCTCATAAATCAAATATTCAGTCACAGTCTAGCAGATGCCCTGCAGTAATGCAATGTAGAGCTACACCTTCCTCAGTTCCAGGGGTGTGAGGAGACCATTCAGGTCATTCGTGGTAGTCCTTGAGCAAGGCAGTTGTTCTGGGGAGATATAAAATAAATAAATGAATAAAAAGGGATTTGAGATGCATCTTATTTTTGTTAGAGTGAATTACATGTGAATAATACAGTGTTGTTTACAGTTGATACAGAGGTTGATATTACAGGGATGCAAACAGCGCGCTTTTCGGTGCCTCCTTCACGTTCCTTTGGGCGACTTCTATGAATCGTGCAGATCCGAAGAGTTTTTTTCGGGCGGGGGATGCAGGGATGCTTTTTGGCGACTCGTTTTTTTCCACGTCATCTTGGCCCTACCGCAGGATACCAGAGGAACCAGAGCAGCGTGTTTATCATATGGGCCTGCTGGTTAAATGCCCGGTGCTTCTGTCACTCTGATAATATTTGTTAATGTAGCAAAGGAGCGGTAGATGTAGGCTAGCCTATCACTCTGATAGCAGCTAAGAAAATATAGGCTACACTCACTCCGTTAGGATGCAACTCTCTCAGTTCGCACTAGGCTACTTCAGCTAACAACTGTGGACTTGACTAGTGTAAGCTTTCGTTCAGCTGACAGTGGCGCTGCCATCTGACTGTGATCATCCAGAACCGTGCAATAATGAAATTATTCCTCCTAGCCCATCAGTAACAAAGTTCGAACGAAAGTTAGTCACTGACATAGTAATCGACAACGTCCTAGACCTACTGTAGTATCTAATGTTACGTGGGAATTGCAAGAAAACTAGTGAAAACAATTCACTTTTAACCAGGCAAGTGCGTGTGTCATTTATTGTCGATCAACAAAAACAGCATGGAGTTAAAACGTAATTTAAAGTCCCAGACATTTAAAGGGACAGCGATCACTCAAGACATAGGCCTACACCACAACTGAGTGAAATGCTTTGAATAGCCTACAAAACACTGCATTTAGATAACAACTGCGTGAAGAACCAGTAATCTAGTTAATGGTGAATTAAGTTTATGGCATTCACATTTAAAGCATTCAATAGCCTATGAAAACTTGATCAGTCAGTTAAATTGTTCTCATAAAAGGAACAGCAGGCCTACAAAATATTCCAAATAGGCTAGTTTTATTGCAGTGACAGAAAACGTATACTGCAACATACGAGTTTAAACCATGTGAAATTTGAAAGCATCTAGCTAGTGACAGTGGTTTTAGGGAGAGTGTGTGTGGGGGAAAGAGAACAAACTCTGTAACCTACCTGATTCCACAGTCATTGTTCATTATTTGGCCTATAATTTAGCCTATAATATTGGCATTTGAATCTATGAAAATTAACCAAAATCTATAATTTCCTATCGACAACAGACCCCAGCAACGCATCGAATCATATTGCTACACATTTTGAAGTATTGAATTGTTGGCTTAAAGAATCGATATTGTACCGAATTGTGTAAACTTGATTTACACTCCTACTCATCCTTATAATTACTGTTGTTTTGGGAAGTATTTATTATGCAAGCATCGTGCAACCATACTGAGTAATGCAATGAAATCATAGTTTCCAATTTTGCATTAGTAAAGCAGTCCACTGATGTGCATGTTTTCACGGACTGCTTTAGTGTCAAATATGCAACAACAATACCATACCAATAATAATGGTTTTATATATCCATATAAATAGATTTCTGGGCCTATCCATTTTTGACCACACATGTTTGGTTTTTAAGTGTCATTTGTTTATCAGAAGTGCCAAGGTTAAGGTTATTATTCACCTTATTAGGGCTAAGGACAACTGAAACTCAACTCGACACTACAAAAAAACATTGTTGTTGACAATGACAATACTTAATGATCACAATTAGAAATTGTTAGTGTACCTAATATTGATTTATACCTTATAGCAAGCAGTAGGCTAAGTGGCGCTTTGCATACCCCCCCCCAAAAAAAAGGGCTGCTGCTTGATGTCGTGTTGCTAGTAAAAAATATTGTGGAGGTAGTAAAAAAGGTAGTAAAAAGTAGTAAATTCAACTCTATGATTCCTGCATATACCCTGGGTACGCTACGTCAGAGACGGTTGATAAAGCGAGGCGATTCATAAGAGGGTAAATTCTGGCACGTTGTGACGTGGGGTTCGAAGCGGTCACGCCCATTTAGGAGCGGGAGGTCCAGTGTCTATGTATTCCTATGGGAGAAATGAACATTTTCACGGAATATGACCAATCCCTTAGCCCTACATTCAGCGATGTAAGTTTTGAACCCATTTTCTAGAAGCCACATGTCTCCCTAACATTCCGACATTGAAATTGTATTTTCCAACGAAACAAATAAAGACAAAAATAGCTTTGTTCGTGATCTGTCACTGTCTCCTCAAAGCTCTGGTGCACAGCCACCTGTTCTCAGAGGCTCTAAACTCAGAGATGGTTGATAAACTAACCTAACATATTTTTTGCTAGAACTAGTAGACTACCACAAAGTTGCTGAACATATGTTACTTCAGGTTTGTTTGCAACAATATATAAGTTTAACCAAAGTTCTTAGCTGCTAGCTAGCTAGCGAACATTCCCATTCACTTTCCGTTTACTGTGCTAGCTAGCTAGCTAGCTCGGTTAACGGGGCAAAATGAAATTATTCATTCCGTGTCCGAAAGAGTGTTTCATTGGCATCACACACAAACAATGACTGTAAAATAGTATACAAAATTATATGTATATGTTATTATTGCTTATTCAGAGAAAAGTTTATGTTTTGACACACCTATTTAGGAGTCCAGAACTAGTGCCATTTCGTTCCATTGGTGAATCGTCTTATGATTCATCTTAGTTAACTATAGAATCTTTGGCTACGTTCTTAAGGGTTATGATATATTACAAAAAAAAGTTGAGTCCTTGACGAGTCATCGCGAGTGCGACTGCACGAGTCCAAGTTCGAGTCATTCAGTGCTCAAGTCCAAGTCAAGTCACGAGTCTCTAAATTTAGCTAATGCCTCGGACTCGAGTTCCGAGTCTCGGACTCGAGTACTACAACACTGGTATATTGTAGTACAGTACATTGAACATTGTGCTTTCCATTTGTTTACAGTACTGATTACTCAATAGATTTTGACTGGGTGCAAGTTTATAATTGATTTTTGATTAATATAATATATAATATAATTGCACAACTGCATGATACCCAGAATGCCTTTGTTTGACACTGGGTGCTTTACTGTAAAACTGGGCTTGCTAGTATCCACTCTAGGGACCTTGACAAAGGCAGACAGGCCGAAACGTTGGTATCAATAAAAAGAAGAAAGAGATAGAATGTGTGCAGTGACCAAGTTTTTTTTTATAGTTTACAGTCATTTCCCTTACCAGCACCTCTGAGGGTGTGCATTCTTTTCGTTATTTATATGCTGGGTGCAGGTTCATATCAACAAGAACAATAATTACAGTAACACAGAGACAAAGGACAAGTTTGTGAGATGCAGGGTACAGTACTGTAAAGACAAGGAGGAGGAATAACAAAAAAATGCGAAGAGCAAAGCAAAGTAGAAAGTTCTGATCAATTTTGAGCTACTATAATAGAACATGTTTTCATTCATCAAAAGACAATGATGGAAAAGTTGCAACTTGTCTAAAACAGTTAGCCTGAACAATTCTCCTTACAGCAAGCAAAAACACATTTCAGTAGTGGCCAGGGTGAATATCACCTGAGAGTGCCATTCAATATACAAACGTCATGTGGTGCAGCTAGGCACTGCTGCTCTCACAGTGAATCAGTAAAATGCTCTTTGATTGAACCCTCATTCAAATATTGTCAGATTAAACCCTTATTGAAGTTGTACCAAGAGGCACCACGAACATGAAGATACATCTGTGATTCATTTGTAATTTGTGTATTTATTTATTTATGCATTTATCTGACGTCATTTATCCAAAGCCACTTACAGATATCAATTGGACTGGCCAGTCTCCATGGAGCAACTTGGGGTCAAGTGCCTCTGGGGCACAATTTGTTCATCAAACTTTACATTGATATCAATCAGCTTTGCACAGACACTTTGGACATTGTCACATCAACACTGTATGTGTGACATAAACTTTTCCTATAAAACGTTATGGATGTGATGTGACATGGCCATGGAACTTGCTGACTGATAAACAAGAGCCTTACAAATTTAAGGAGCTGTTAAAGGCAAGTTGAGCATACACATTGCTCTACCATTCCCTTGTCAATTTAGAATTTGTCAAATGATGACCAGCTGTTTTAGATTTTGTAGATTCTTGCACTGAAAATAAAAAAAGATCCACAAAGTACTGACATTTGTGAAGTTACATGTCAAACAAAGACAGGACCATGTTTTAGATTCATCAGACTAGTAGGCCTGTGTAACATATGCAGTGATTCATCACACTATAGGCCTATGTAACATATCCTATGTAGTGATGGGAAAACTGTTTTAGATTCATCACACTAGTAGGCCTATGTAACATATCCTTTGTAACCTAAGTAACACATTCTATGTAGTGATGGGAAATAGAATGAGGAGAGTTGTGGTGTTTTGCATTTTCTCTGTTCCGGTTTGTTTTTAGGTGAAAATATCAGACGTTTCAGAAATGTGTCCAAGCAGACAAACTGTAACATGAACCAAGGCGCAGTGTCATCTAGCTGACACACAGCAACTCGGTCCATACAAACGTCACATGGTGCAGCTATAGACACTTCTGCTCTCACAGTGAATCAGTAAAATGTTCTTTGATTAAACCATTATTCAAATTATGTCAGATTAAACACGAACATGAAGATACATCTGTGATTCATTTGTAATTTGTGTATTTATTTATGCATTTATCTGACGTCATTATCCAAAGCCACTTACAGATATCAATTGCATAGGCCAGTCTCCAAGGAACAACTCGGGGTCAAGTGCCTCTGGGGCACAATTTGTTCATCATACTTAACAGCTTTGCACAGACACTTTGGACATTGTCACATCAACACTGTATGTGTGACATAAACTTTTCCTATAAAACGTTATGGATGTGATGTGACATGGCCATGGAACTTGCTGACTGATAAACAAGAGCCTTACAAATTTAAGGAGCTGTTAAAGGCAAGTTGAGCATACACATTGCTCAACCATTCCCTTGTCAATTTAGAATTTGTCAAATGATGACAATTTGTTGGAACCTTTAGTCCATTTATCCCCTTTTTAAATATGTATAATATTCTGAATGTAAAACATGTTGTTTCTGTATGGTTGCACACCATATTTATGATGTACAAAGACTGTAATTCTCCATCAATTTCAATCAGATCAGTTACAAACAATAAAATATAGACCTGAATGAACATTTTAACAGTTCTATTTGTGTGTGCACAACTTTTTTTTTCCATGGTAAGGATGACCTTTGCATGGAATTGCCCATAACCCTCTTTTAGAAAGGGACTTCATATCTTTCCAAAAAGAAATCTTGTGGACATAATTTGCTTTATCCTCTGAAACACAATGTTTTGGACGGTTGAAAAAGTACTGACATTTGTGAAGTTACAACAAAGACAGGACCATGTTTTAGATTCATTAGACTAGTACAGTAGGCTTATGTAACATATCAGTGATGGGAAAACTGTTTTAGATTCATCACACTACTAGGCCTATGTAACATAACCTGTGTAGTGATTCATCACTGTAATAGGCCTATGTAACATATCCTATGTAGTGATGGGAAATAGGAGCAGGAGGATTGTGGTGTTTTGCATTTTCTGTGTTCCGTTTTGTTTTTAGGTGAAAAAATTCGACGTTTCAGAAATGTGTCCAAGCAGACAAATTCTAGCCGACACACAGCAACTCAGTCCATACAAATGTCACATGGTGCAGCTAGGCACTGCTGCTCTCACAGTGAATCAGTAAAATGTTCTTCGATTTAACCCTTATTCCAATTGTTTCAGATTAAATATGTATTCAAGTTGTGCCAAGAGGCACCACGAACATGAAGATACATCTGTGACTCACACAGTTCGTGCATCTGTAATTTGTGTATTTATTTATGAATTTATCTGACGTCTTTATCCAAAGCCACCAGGGCTCCGAACCGGTTCAAGGAACGAAAACGAAAACCGAAAACGAACGGAATTTTACGGAATTTTACGAGGAGCGGAAACGGAAACGAAAACAAAATGATCTTCAACTGTTCCGGAACAGAAACGTTATTCTGAAATCCACAAAACCGGTTAATAATGTTTTTTTTCGTTCTCTATATATTTTATAAAATTTCACAAAAGCATATCCTAAGTGTTCTACTCGTTTGATTGTAGGCGAACAGCCTAATAATTTGATTTCTGCAGTTTGAAAAAAAAAACCCTGAATAAATGGACATTTGGTCCAAATGTGTATATTTTGTCTTGCTGTTGTAATGTAACCTATCCGTCTGCCACTTCGGATCTTAGGCCAGCTAGCGTAGGCTACTGAAACTGATTTGGAAATTGCTTGTAGCCTATGCGTAATAGCCTATTTTGCCTGTCCACGCCTTGTCGTTTTAAAGTCGGGATTTGAAATGTTTGCGCAATTATAGCCTATTCTATGCAAACGGGATTAACGGGAAATTTGAGATAGGCCTTGTCAGCAACAGACAGGTTCGTTTATAAACAGGGTTGGAATTATAGCGCAAGCCTTTGAAGATCTCCATATGGATAAAACTTAGGCTACAACCAGGTAAGGAGTTTAGCACGTATCCAGAAATATTTTTGATAAGAAATGATTTATAGGCATAGGTTAGGCCTACAGTAAGTCTGTAGGCTATGGGATGGATAGCCCATCTGAATGTTTTTGGATGCCGCCTGTGATTTATTATTTTTGGGCATAGCTACGGTATAGGCTAAATCAAGGGGAAATAATGAGTACGTCTATTCTAAAGTCCACAAAAATAGACTTGATATGCTCGCCAAACACTGCCGGAACTTTAAGAACGAACGATATTTTGCGTTCCGAACCGGTTCAGGACCGATATGTTGGTGGCGGAACGCATGCAAGAACGAAAACGTTAAACATAGGCCTACCTGAACCGTTCGGAACGGAACGTTTGAAAAATAATTTCGTTTTCAAGCCCTGAAAGCCACTTACAGTACAGATATCAATTGCACTGGCCAGTCTCCATGGAGAACCTCGGGGTCAAGTGCCTCTGGCGCACAACAGTGGCAGTCTGTCTCAGTGAATCAGTAAAATGGCACAAGAAGGGTTGCTTATTGAAAATGACTGATGTTCTTTGATTAAACCCTTATTCAAATTATGATTAAACCCTTATTCAAGTGGTGTCAGATTAAACCCTTATTCAAGTTGTGCCAAGAGGCACCACGAACATGAAGATACATCTGTGACTCACACAGGTGGTGCATCTGTAATACAAATCATTGTAAATAAATCAGTCTATCAAATGGGTAACAGCAAGTAGCCAGATACTGTTACATAATACTTATTACTAGGGTCAAAATAACTGATTAATTTCGATTAATTAATTTGAGAAAAAATAACTGATTAAAAAAAATAACGCAGATTAATCGATTCTGTATGACCTTTGACTGAGCCGTTGTAGTCAGTAACCATTAGACTGTAAAATGAAGGAGAGAGAAGAAAATGTGGTGCATAGATCATTGATTGTAATAATCAATCTCCGCTGGCGCGTCGGGGTCCGGTTCGCCCTGTCGGGACTTATTTTCCCAATAATGACCGGCGTTCTATACATTATCCCATACATATCATAGATTATTATGGTCATTATTAAAATAAAAGAGTTTTTGAACTTTAATCTCACTAATGCTGATTATTCAATGATTCATTTGAATTTAAATATTTAAAATACTTTCACAGCAAAAATCATATATGCGATTAATTTAGATTAATTAATCACACAGTATGTAATTAATTAGATTAATGTTTTTAATCGATTGACAGCCCTACTTATTACATAATGATAGTACTTACATCACAGCATTGTATAAAACTTTTTAGGTTTTGTTTTGTTATCAGTTAACGATCAAAAGGTTAACATCAGCCTGAAAACCATTTCCCAGGTGCCCCCGTTGTGCCCTTGAGCAAGAGTCCTTGGCACTTAACCCCAGGTGGCTTCATGGAGTCTGAATTAACGTCTGTAAGTCGTTTTAGATCAAACCGTCAGCCTGAAAGATAAAGAAGTGGCTTGTGGTCTTTCACAGCTGTGCAGGTGGTCGGACAGGCAAGCCGCGGCTGAGTCACCTCATTTGTGAGCTTAAGATCAAACGGCCATTGCATAACGGCATTCCCTCCCTGCCACAAACACACACTGCACAGTACTATACAGTTCTATGGTAAGATAGCAAATCAATTTCTAATCTGATTCTAATGAACTATTTCCTCATTGGGCTTTTATGTTGGTTATCGTTGTCAATAATCTCTCAACGTCTTTCATTTTAGGATATCGATCCCATTCAGAGTTATTTGTGCAAAAAGTGTTGTTTGACATTAAAAACAGTCAAAGGCTGAGAAGAAGTTTATGGTTATGCAGATTTGGTGTAGGTTCACAGACATGTAAAGATTTTGTGTGTAAGAATTTTTACTGTAATGTTATTCTTTCAGCCAGGAGGAATGGAACCCTAAGAGTGACCTCTTCCTTATGTCTCCAGTAGTGGCACATTCATAATGAAAGCAAACTCTCTAGTCGTCCAGTCTGCCTCTACATCTCATAACCTCACTGTAACAGGAGAAAACCCTGAGGCCTGAGATGTGTGTCCATGCCAGTGATCGACGCCAAGGAGATAACACAGATCATTTGTTTGACATAATGCAATAGTTTGTCCAGAGCCTGTCTGTGGTTTCAGAACATAAAGCACCACCCTGACTCGCAACTATAGCATTGTGTACTATAACAAAAGACTGCTATTCAAGCACATTTGTGGTTCCAATCTTAAACTAAGATCTTAGTTTCAATCTTTTACTAATCTTAAAAAGATAGGTAAGCACATTAGGATTTCAATCTGACACTGTAACAGAAGACAACTATTTGGGGTAACACTTTACTTTAGGTTCCTACATAAGAGTGACATGCCACTGTCATAACCTTAACACTAACCCTAACTTGTCATGACAAAAACCAAATGACACTTGACAGAAGCGAGTGACAGAAGCGTTATGTCATAAACGTTTATGACTTGATTATAATGTTTAAGACACGTTCATGACAGTGTCATGTCACTCTAGGTATCTAGATACCTTCAAGTAAAGTGTAACCCTATTTGGTCATACTGTCACAAAAGACAGCTAAGCACATTATGATTTCAATCTGACACTGTAACAGAAGACAACTATTTGGTCATACTGTCACAAAAGACAGAGACATAGATACAGTAGATACTTTATTGTCCCCATGCATTGTAAAAAATTATTTGCCCTTGGTGTTATCTTAACTTCTATTCTTTTGTCAAGTTGACTATGATTCACCACTGTTGTTCAAATAACTTAGAAATATGTTATTGTCCCGCAAACTAGTGGCACAGTTGATAAAAAATAGTATTTGTAGTTATTTCTATAAAGCATGTTATTTCACGTGTGTCTGGCTTGTGTCTCCTCACTGTAAAAAAGGAGTCATAGTAAAGTCTTTCCTTACTTCAAATTATAAAAATAAGTAATGCAATTTCAACTAAGTTTCATGAGTTAATAGTGTTTCAACTTTGGTTTTGAAGTCAACTCAATAATATGTGGGCTGAACTTAAAATTGTAAGTTATGGTCCTAACTACAGCACTTAGGGATTATGGGTAAATGATACTTTCTTGTTTATTTTTTTCTCATTACTGTTTATTGTGGCTTTTTTGTATGAGGTAGAACAACTGATGAGCAAAATTACTGTGTTAAAGATTTTCAGAGTATTGTTAGAATTACCAATAAGGAGAAGACCATTATTGAAATATATAATATTTTAGAAAGTACGCATACGTCCCTTCATGGGTTCAATGCAGAATTGACTACTTTCTCAATTAACATTGACCTGCCCACTTGGAGGTGTCACGAAGTTGGGCACTCAACGCTTACTTGCATTATGTGTCTGTGTACTTCCTCCTGGGATGGATTTGATTGTCACCTTATAAGGAAGTTCTTGAACCTTATATGATTACTATGAATATAATGGCTATAATAGCTGCAGCAACTGGACTGATAGTTGCGAAAAGGAAGTTTATATTCACAATGTTAACACCACACAACTAAGTTTAAGTACACCTGTTCCTGATTCCAGCATATATGCCCTATGCACCTGAACTGTGCATGGTCATCTACTGTGATCTCTTTAAGAATATGTGGGCTGGAGCTGTGGCATTCTGGGAACAAACTTCCGGTACTTGGTTCAAGTCAACAAATTTATTTCAACTAATGATCCTACTTTGAAACAATTAATCTGTATTGAAAAATAATTAATCAAGTTAACGTACATACCTTTTTTGACACAATAACAGTTTATGTAAACTATTATTGACTTGACTAAGTAAGGGAAGTTAATTTAAAATTAATTTTATTGTCAAGTTAACTCAAAAACCTAAGGCAGCAGGGTAACATTTGTAAACCTTTAAAAGGGCATATTATTATGACCGCCGCGCAGCAAAGCGCCGCTTCGCTACTGGGTACCAGTGATGCGTTGAGCAGTTTTCACCATCCTCTGCCGTGCTTTCCAGTCGGAGGCAGAGCAGTTGCCACCATACTGACACAGTTGGTGAGGATGCTCTCAATGGTGCAGCAGTAGTGGTTTCACCAGGATCTGAGGAGAGAGGTTGTGTTCTTTAGTCTCCTCAGGAAGAAGAGATGCTGGTGAGCCTTCTTGATCAAGGTAGAGGTCTTGAGGGTCCAAGAGAGGTCCACAGAGATGTGGACACCCAGAAACATGAACTGTGACATGCTCCACCTCAGTCCTGTTGATGAGGATGGGGCTTTGTGTGCTAGCTTTTGACTTCCTGAAGTCCACAATGAGGTCTTTGGTCCTCTTGGTGTTGAGAGCCAGGTTGTTGTTGGTGCTCCACGATGTTAGGTGCTGGACCTCCTCCCTGCAGGCTGTGTCATTATTGCTGCTGATGAGAGCAATCACCGTAGTGTTGTCTGCAAACTTGACAATGGTGTTAGAGCCATGTACAGGTATGCAGTTGTAGGTGAAGAGGGAGTAAAGGAGGGCTCAGCACACGCCGGTGTTCAGGGTGAGGGTTGAGTGGGTGAGGTTATCTAATCTAACAGACTGCGGTCTGTTGGTTAGGAAGTCCAGAATCTAGTTTCAGAGGGAGGTGTTGATGTCCAGTTCACTGAGTTTGGAGAGGATAATGGTGTTGAATGCTGAACTGAAGTCAATGAACAGCATTCTCACATAGGTGTTGCTATTGTCAAGAAGGGACAGGGCAGAGTGAATTGCCATAAAGATGGCATCCTCTGTGCTCCTGTTCTGGCAAATTCTCTAGCACTATACACTGCTAACAAAATCTACCTCTGGGTACAAATAAAGTAACTTGAACTTGAACTTGCACTAGTTATAAAGTTATTCATCTAGCTATTAATTCACAGGACATTCAATCATTTTACTAACACAAAGGTTATGAAGAAATATGGGTAACACTTTATGGTAAAGGTACATGAATTATCATGAATTCATGCATGAATTAATTCATGATGTATGCATTACTTCCTTTATCCTTTATATCCTATGAATCAGGAATTGACATGAATTCATATACTCTCATTCATGATGACCTCATGTATAATAGTGTATAATGACATGTGTTTAGAGAACTCCAAAGTTCAAATCAGAATTTGAGCGGTGATGACCACATTTTTGGCAGGAAAATAAAAAGTCATGATCATGGTTAATACATCATTTTTCATAATGATGTGCCCACCGTACCTAATACTTTAGTAATGTGTTCATGTATGACAGTGGTCCCCAAACTTTTTCTTCCGAGGGCCAGCTCACTATGCCTGGCTCTAAGAGAGGGCCAGAGACTCGGAGTATATCAGTAACCATAGAGCTAGCTTAGCGCTGTGAACAAAGGCAGTCTACCTTAGTTGAATATTCCATTACATTTAATCTATAGGCTATTGCAATTTAATACCATTGTTATCTGTGTTTATATTGCCATCATGCCATATCAGTGTAAAATGTAGCTCAAATGAAATAATAATAATAGCACTCAAAACTATAAGCAGGGAGTCCCAAAAGTATATTTTGAACTCTGAACTTTGCATAGGCTACACAGCTCAAGTTGTGAACAAGCAATATCCTACAAATAATTTAAAGTTACAGAAACATCTGAAATGACCACCATTCTAACTTTCACTCACCTGATGAGAACTTTGTGAACTCTGTATGCACATTTCCAGTTCCAGAAAGTTCCAGAATTATGACTTGAATAGAAGTTAGTTAGTTATAAACAATTAATTGATACATTTTTAGAATACTTTGAGCACTGATGCAGTCAGCAGAAGCCTCTTACATTGTTTGCAGGTAGGCCTACTATACATTTCATTCCGTTTTCGATGGCAAACGCGAAACAGCGCCAAAACAACCACCAGTGGACAAAAAGAGTATTACATGTGTACTGTTAAGACCCGCCATAGAGAATGAATGGGGGAAATTACGGAGGTTATAGTTTGACGATGTCGTACTCCCGTGCGGGCCGGATCCTATATACCACGGACATGTTTTGGGGGGCCACCTAAAATGAGGTGGCGGGCCGTAGTTTGGGGACCACTGATGTATGAGGTCACAAATGACAAACTGAACTCAGTAAATTCCTGATGATTAATTAGATATTAATGAATAAAGTAATACATAAATCATGAATTAATTCATGTACCCTTACCGTAAAGTGTAACTTACTCCGAGACTACATACATTACCAACCTAATTCGATTCAATTATGTAAAATGTAATGTAAATCAGGTTTTATGGCCAAGTAGGGGAGACCGGGGCTGGTTGGAACACTTTTCACTCTCGGTTATATTTCTCCGTCTTACAATGCGTTGAAATGGTCAAATTGTGATTAACTGAAAGCTTGGGATCTCAGCTACAAAATGTATACATTCAATGTCAACAAATGATCCCTTGTTTTGAGTTATTTATGATTAAAGTCGTGTTGTGCATGTGTGCCAACCTGCCCCATGCACGGGGTTGGTTGGCACATGTAGTCGGGGTTGGTTGGAACACCTATGTTATAGTCCTTTGCAGTACTCCTTTTGGTTTTGTTTGAAGTGCTCATCTATATCACTGCCTGTTGGGCTTTGCTGATGTCTTTCCTGTCTGTTTTTCTTCAGTAGGGCCCACCGTCAAGATCAATTTGCTCCCTACCGATTTTTTTTTTTTACTTCAAATGTTTAAATTTGTCTGAAATGCTTCCAAATGTAAAACTATGTTCAGTAATTACAATAACAATGTTAAAATAAAGATTGATGATGTTTTTATGCATAAAATACAAAGTTTATAGATTTGTCACAAAATAGCCATAGGGAATGTATGTGCCAACCAACCCCAAAATCAAACCTGCCCCGCCCACATTAGGTCAAACTTTTTTTGCACAAATGCTGTTAGCCTGCTAATATCAGTCACCTCAGGTTTTCAAACTTCATTTTAAATTATAGAGGAGTCCCCTAGCAATCAATTATAATCAATCTTTTTTTTATATCCCTAACTATTACCCTTCTAGGATGTATTTAGTGGGAGGTGCATATTCTAAGTTTTGACACTACAAAATTAAAAAGTTGTTCTCACCTAAAGGGTTAATGACCTGGAGACCAGTTACATACGTGAGTTTACTCTATTCAATAAAGCCGTCAATTTAGTGTTGGAATTTTGTTGCAGCTCCCTCTAGTAGCCTGGATATTAACAGTGTTTCAACCTGCCCCTGTTCCAACCAGCCCCGGTCTCCCCTATACTTTCGTATACATGGAATTTGGTCTCTGCATGTATCCCATCCGTGAATTAGTGAACACACAGGTCACACATTGAAGCACACATTAACCTGGAGCAGTGAGCTGCCTTGCTACAGTGATGCTCGGGGAGCAGTGAGGGGTTAGGTGCCTTGCTCAAGGGCACTTCAGCCGTGGATGTGGGCATGGGAGACTAGTGCTCAACCTTTCCACCACCCACATTTTTCTTACTGGTTGGGGATCGAACCGGCAACTCTTTGGTTTCAAGCCCAAAGAGCTAACCAGTAGGCCACAATTTTAAACTTTACATTTCATCACTACACATCTTTTTTGACCCTCAAAAAACATAAGTCTCATTCTTCAAATACTGTGTGCCTGCTCAGTTATAAAATTTTAACAATTACATTTTTCAAAGGTTTTTTCAGGTAATTAACATAGGCATAATACTAGATTTTTTTCTTTTTTTCACAGCCTGTATCCTTGATCTATCGGCCAAGGGAGATTTCTGTGAACAATATGAATTAATTTACATGGTATAATGACATCCGCCCAATGAAAGTGCCCAAAATCGCCATTTTGGCAACCATTTTGTTTATGCTAATTAGATGGTCATTAACTCAAAATTCAGCTTAGGAACATGGCTAGTTGGATTCAGCACACCTTAATTATGTTAAAAAGTCCTGTTCCCAACTTTTACTAAAAAATGCCTATAGGAAGCACATATCTCAAAAATATCACCTGTCTATAACGTCAGACGTAATTTCAATCCACTCTTGAAAGAAATGAGTTTGGGGGTCAGTTCTACTCATATACTAAGAGCTAATCTTGTCAAAATAATCAATAACTGGGAAACTAGGCTAGTTGAGTGAACTTAAAACTTTTGTGGTGCTTGACAGGGGCGTCGCCAGCCGATTTTACCGGGGCTTCAGCCCGGGGTAAATTGAGCTCAGCCCGGGTTAAAAAAAAAAAAAAAAAAAAAAAAAAAAAAAAAAAACTTTTTTATTTCGTTGTGCATTCTATCCCTCGTAGCCTGTTAGAACAAGGAATCCCGAACACTAAACTCTGACAAGGAGAAGCAGAACGGGCGGGGCGGGCTGGGGTGGGTGGAGAGCGGCAGAGGGTCGCTTCGCGGTCTGGGGGTCGTTTCTAGAAAAGTTAGCAACGACGTTGCTCAACCACCATGGTACGACGCAGCTTGCGACCAAACAACGACATTGTTACACCTGTTTTCAGAAAGCATCGTACCGGTGTCGAAATTCGCTACCTCCGACGTTCGAACACTGTAGTTCCAACAACGTTGTTGATGATGCAGCGATAGATATCATTGGTGGAAACAGTGGCAACGTGTAATACCCCACCCCCTAGAAATTCTCTGCCACAGCCTATGTTGACATTTTTCTCATTTAAACCGAGTGATTAATGCTGGCATTGTAATTATCTGCAAAAATCTAAACCTATTAATTGCAAGTAGGCCTATATAAAACATTACTGAAGCCGACCAATATGTGCCATTATTCGTGTTAAATATCTATGTTGGAAAAAATATATAGCCTGGACGAATGTCTGGGTATCGCAAAAGTTATCAATTGTCTCGTGGCTTAACGGCAACGTAGGCTATCAGTGCACTATGCGCTCGGCCGGAGTTCGCATCCTGTCTCTTTTTTTCATCTCTGAGTAAGAGTAGGCCTACGATACACAGTAGGTTTTGACCATACATATATTTACTCTACATCGAGAGACCATAGGTACAAGACATCAGTCAAAAACAATTTCATCTACGTGTCACACTAGTTCACCTGCAGGTAGCGAGAAGCAAGAGGACAATCTCACATCATAAGAAAATCGAACCTACAACGTTGGGATAATAAGTCATCTGCTTTAGCCACTACACCATTTATCACTACTGTTATAAGGGTCTGGGAAGATTATAATACTAAAAGCAAGGCAATACTTGAATTAACATAAATAGCAAGAATGAGCCAAGTAGGGGAGTCAGTGTCTTAATCAAAATTAAGCTACAGGATAGATCAATCATTGAGTCACGAGATAAACATCCACTTCGCAATTTTTGGTTAGGCGGTTGTGATTTTTGGTTGGGCGCTCCGGACACCAACAGGAACTACCAAGGAACGACACAAGTGCAACTGCCTAGGGGCAGTAGTTCAAACGACCAAACTTTGCGTCCTTGTTTGCGATTGAGAGTTCGAACTACCCTTTCTAGAAACACCAAATCCAAGAACGATGGAGCGAACTACCAAGATTGCGACGCAAGTTAGCAAACGATGCTTTCTAGAAACGACCCCCTGGTCAGTGATCAGTGGATCTGTGCTCTCAACTAACGTTACTGCTGTCAACTCACTGGGTGGTTCAGCATCATAGGTTGCAGTACGTTGAGAAAGCAGATGTGACATGGCCAGCAAAAAACAATTGAAACTGTTTGGCTTTTTCAAACGAAAGGCAAAGGGTAAGAATTCATGTTTGCAAACTGAAATATAAGCTTATCCTGTCCGACCAACTCCATAAAGGCCAACTATTGTTGTTTACCTATCCTATTGCTAGCTGGCTAGCAAGCTATCATTAGTAAACACTAAGCAGGAGTCAAAATTAACTTTTTGAAATGTGAATATCTACCATTCACTGTCTTGAATATCTTCACTGACAAATGAAGTGGCAAAATTCACCCACCATTCAATAGGTAATCCGTATTTTCTGTCTGAAATCTACCAATTTCAATATTTACCAGCATTTGTCTGGTGCAATTTTGAGCCCTGCTAGTAGGCTAAGCAAGCATTAGGCAACTGCAAGGCATCTGGTCAGGTTAATTGGCACGACACATTTTAGTGCTCGTTTTGAGAGAGAGAGAGAGATTTATTACACTATATTACAACATTAGCTCTAAATAACTAAATTTAGCCAGAAGGGCTAAATGCTTTCCCCCGTTGTTGAACATTTGTACTGATGTTCTGAGGAGCAGACGAGGATGTTACAATCTCTAACACTATAGCAAAAAATTGCAGTTTTGATACACAGCAGGCCTGCAATGTAGGATTTTTTCGTAAGGGAGGTGTTTTGACAGTGACAAACTATAAACCATTAAATATCTAGAGGGGGCTGAGACAGCTTTGATTCACCCTGTAATGAGCCATCAAAGTGATTACAAAGCTGATGACATAAACATAAAACAGCATTAAAAAACCCAAGTTTCATGGGAATGAACATGTTCCATGGGAATGTGTTTAAATGTCCACTGAAATGTATGCAAATGCCCTATGCATAAGCAAAGCATTTGTAATTAGAGCTGAACATTGCAATCTCAAAAGTTATTTGTATCCTGCAATGTAGTATGTTTTTGTTGGTTTGCCACACACTGATCTGATTCCATGATTTTGTAGAGGGTAGCTGTTCTCTCTCTCTCTCTCTCTCTCCTATTTTAACATCAAACATTTTACTGTCTTTTTGGTAGATCTCTGGCATAGATCAAACAACAAAAGAGCAGTCAGATGATGGAGAGACAAGGGAGATCAACAGAAGGAGGTGCAGAACATTTGCTTAATGATACATTACATGCAACCTCACACTTAAACGTGTATGTACCTAGTAATTTAATAATAAATACTTTGGGCAGTCTAATGTAGTCTTTTGTCTACTATAATAACACATTTTATGTACTGTATATATATATATATATATATATATATATATATATAAAAAAATCCTCAGCTAATCTTTACATTTACATCCGGTCCAGCCGGGCTAAGCCCAGGTTGTCCTGAAAGTCTAGAAACGCCCCTGGTGCCTGAACAATATGGCAGCTTTGAGTACAGCTCTGCAATTTTATTGAGTTTAGAACACTGTTGGGGAATACAGTGCACAAAAGACACAACACAACACGCCACACTGAATGCCATGAGGTCATGTTTATAACAGGCTGATTGTGCTGACCGATCCTCTCCAGATAGCTGTTACTGGAACAGTCTGAGTCACAAGTATGCACAGGTGCCACGACTCCAAGGTCACGCTGAAAAGGCCACCTACTGCCACTGACTACAACTACACACGAAACAAGCCTCATTAATTAATGATTTCAGTCATCCACAAGAGCGGATGTTAAAATCCCTTGTGTAAGGAATTTCCCACAATGACCAATCTACATCCAAGCCTATTTAACATCAAAAACAAAGTCATCAACAAAGCAGCCTTTGTGGGCAAAAAAAAATTGCATTGCAATTACTGCACACAATGAAGCAGAGGTCATATCTCCTAAATAAACCAGCTACATTTACATTCACAACAATGATGAAGAGGTCATATCTCCTTCTAAATGAAACTGCATTTACATTAACAACAACGAAGAAGAGGTCATATATCCTTCTAAATGAAACTGCATTTACATTCACAACACATTTACATCTAAATTCACAAACAAATCCCCTCTCAAGCTCTGACTGTGTGTACGATGGTGTAAGGCTGGTAATTCCCACAAAACTCTCTGTCTCTGATACAGAGGAGAGATCCAAAAGGAAGTGAGAAGAAGTTTGAGTTGCTGTTTGGTCTCCGGCATTTTGTCACCCTGCTGTGTCCCCTCTCCCGCACTCCTTTCCTAGATTCCTGAGGACACCTAAACTCCACTTGAAGGTTGAAATGTGCTTGTCAAATGAGAAATGATAACCTAGTCATGTTAATGGTCTCAGTGTGAGAAGTACAAGTGTGTCATCTGTAGAACAGTAGAGTAAGTGTATGATGTTTCTGAAAGTTGAAAGAAATGATCCCCACTCTGAGGGGATACTCCCACTACCTCCTGCTACCATGATAAGAGAATACCCCTGATGGTGCAAAGGTCTCCAGATGGGAATAGTGTCTCCTTGTACATTTCTATTTAATATGTAATTTAACAGTGTCTTTGTTCTGGTTGGATACTAAAAGAAAGTTTACAAATCTCTTTGAGTTGATCCGCGTCTCAGAACTCCTATCGGTCATATCTGTGCCAGCTGTACTGATGAATTTAGACTTTTTTAGTTTAATTGGATGTTATATTGCAGCATAATGCATTATTGTGATTGACTCTGTGTTTCTAACACTGACTGATTGTATTGTGTTGAAGAAAGGGAGCTGGAGCACACTGATTACTTGCAGTCTTTTATTTTGGTGCAAATAGACTAATGTTTCGACACAACTGTTTTAAAGATCAAGTCTTTCAGTGTTCTAATTGAAGCCATGTGTCTTGTGTGATGACAAACATTACATTTAGCAGACACTTCTTGACCAAAGTGACTTACATATGTCAGCTATACTACAAGAGATTACATTGTCCCCGGAGCAACTTGGGGTTAAGTGCCTTGCTCAAGGGCACAACGATGGAAGCCGGGAATTGAACCGACAACTTTCAGGCTACTGCACACCATCTTCCTCAGAGTCCTAACTAAAATAACATGATTGTATTGTGTGTTTATTCCTGGCATTACAATAAGTTAAGTTAACCATTAATCAGTCTCATTGCTTTTCTGGGGTTATTGGTTTCAAGGGAATCACATCAGGTATTTATTGGCAAGGATGTTTTTATTGGTATTTATTGGCAAAGTTGTTTTGTTACAGTTAAACTGCATGTGTTCCTAAAGCTAAACCAAATCGTCCCTATAGTCCCTGAGCTAGGTAGATACGTTTACCAACAAGCCTCAGAGCCTTTAAATGGCCAAGTGCTATCCAAAGAAACTATAGTCACTGAGCAAGCAGTACTTTATAAGTTCATGCCTACCTAAGCGTTATCCTATCGGAGTTGGACCCTTTATTATTTCAGATCAACCTTTGATTGATTGATCGATCGATCGATCGATCGATCGATCGATCTATCTATCTATCTATCTATCTATCTATCTATCTATCTATCTATCTATCTATCTATCTATCTATCTATCTATCTATCTATCTATCTATCTATCTATCTATCTATCTATCTATCTATCTATCTATCTATCTATCTATCTATCTATCTATCTATCAAAAAAAAATACTATATGATTTCTTTTTATATATATATTTTTTCTTTTTGGAGGGCTTTTTATTTAATATATATATATATATATTATATATAGGGGCTTTTATTTCAATTTCAATTTTAATTCAACTTATAGAGCAACATTACACATGTCTCATGGTGCTTTACAGAGTGTTAAAACATTCAAAGAGAGCCCATTGTAATAAACCTCTACTTGCAGACGTGTGGGGAAAGTCTGGGCAAGGAACACCAGGAAGTTGGGATAATCCATTGTGTTGGTCTTAGACGGTGTTTAGGTCGTTTCTAACACATGCTGTTTGTCCACCGCCCGTCCCTCCTGTCCATCCCTTTTCCAAGAAGCTGCAGGACGTGGTGCCGCCTCGTTCTATTGCACCATGTTGACATTAGCATCTCCACGGAAAGGGACTCTGGGAGTTGAGAAAGGACCCACCTGTGTTTTTATGTTTTTATGCCTTTAATGCAACAGGACAGTGAAGAGAGTATAGGAGAGAGAGACAGGGTGGGGTGAGGAAATGACCCAGGTCGGACCCGAGTCCCCATGGACCCAACTGTGGTCAGTGCGCTGTGGCCAGTAGCAACACAGCGCCCATACTATACAATTTCTATAGTAGTATATAATACTTCTATGATGTTCTATACCTCTATAATATGCTTACCTCTAGTATTGCTATGAGATTACCATAAGGGATAATTGGTTAAGGGAACCATAATCCTCTGGCAGTGCATATGACTGATTATTGGTTAATAGAAACTTGGCACCAGTACGTTTATTGCCTAATCTTTACAGTAAAATTGGAGTCAGATTGGTCAAGAGATTATTCTGATTTAAAACAACCTCATCAGGGCACCAGATACAGAATATGCAATAACTGGGACACTTAAAGGGGCCCACTGCTTGTCCTATTTTAAAAATCATATCTTCCTATTATAAAAGCAATTCATAAACTCATGGCTGCGTCCTATCTTATCTCAGACTTCCTATCGTAACTTAATCCTATCTTCAGAGGAAGTTTCTATTGTAATAAACCTGTAATTGCATGACAGCATTCAGAGGCGTATCAAGCTTTTTAAAAGTGTGGGGGTTGTGGGATAGGGAAGTGAAACCATCCGGCCAAAATATAAATAACTCCCTACAGGGACGTTGTAAGTATTTCTGAGAGGGGTGCGGACTATGTTGGCAGGTATCCGGGAGTTTCTCCCTCGAAACCTTTTTGAAATTCTGATTGCTAAATAAATACACCATTTTAATGCAGTTTGTGAGGGACAGAACAAGCAGCGCCCCTCATTTGTGTGGCTCATGTGACATGTACTGTAGGCCTACATTATCTACCTGCTATCACTTCACTATTTGACACTACCCTACATGGAGACATCTCATGTTATAAATGAAGAAATCATTTCAGAAATTATGTTTTATGCATATGGTTAGCAGGCTACAATAAACAGACAACAGCCTAATTTCGAGGCATCACTGGCTATTAATATAATACCTATATAAATGTAAAGGACACTGAATAATGACAGAACTGTAAGCTCAAATTCAAAAACGTTTTAAGTCTACCCAAACATATGCAAAGGGAATATAAATAAATTGTGTTTCATATAGCCAGCTTAATTAATGTCAGTTTAAAGATTATGATTAGCAGTTTCTATGCTGTTTTCAATAATAGTTACAGGAAGCCACGTTGTTTAAATTACAGTAGTGTTGTAGCCCACGTTACCTTTCACTTGCTGCAGGGATGCACACATTGCATGAGCGCTCATAAGCGTTCTTTGAGTTCTACATGCTGGAAATCCTAGTTCACAGATGTAGAACTCAAATTTGTCTTGACGCCGCTGTTTGTAAAATCAAAATAAGATGTTCTAAATGGAACGCGATCGTATTTAAGACATTGAGATCTCCAGTAGATGTAGAACGACACACATTGACAGTGAAATGCCGCCGACGTTTGTAAGATCAATAAGATCAAATAAGATGTTCTAAATGGAACGCGTTAGCTGTTCTTTTCCAAGCGTATTGGAGACGTAGGCCTATATGTGCTGGCCTGGCTGGGCTATGTCTATATAGTTGATGACACCAAATTAATAAGGCTATTTCTGATTGGGGAAACTTTTAGCCCATCTTTCTTTCAGTCCCATACCATTCAATCTTGCTGCAAATTCAGACGTGAAGCACCAGGCATAACTTAATTTCGCATAACTTAATTACGTGGACCAGTAAGCTAATTGTTGAGGAGGCCCATAGTTTGAGAAAAGCTGCAGATCATAGACAGAGAATAATGAGAACAGTAGCCAAGGGCCTTGGTGCGCGCACCCCCGCTTTCACTTTGACTCGTGCATTTCTACATTGTGACAAAAACTGTCAGACAGTGAATTTTGGTTTACTAATAATGTGGTAACAATTATCATTTCAATTCTACCTCAAATCTGATCACTGCAGACTTTATAATGCAGACTCAAGCACCCTTGAAAGACGCACACTTTGAATTTGATCAGAGCGGCTCGGGTTATTCACTGACGCTAACTTGATGTAATTGGCTGGATGACCGTTCAATCAGATCAACAAACCTATTTGTGTCTCTCTGTGTGTGCGTTATCAGAGCCCACTCTTATTAGACGGTTCCAACTCTTTACGTGAGCGTTTATTTCCATATTTTACTTTCGTTTTAATCTGACAAAAAGTGTGGGGGATAGAATCGTGTTCCAGGAAAATTGTGTGTATAACACCTACATCCCCCACGCTTGCTACGCCCCTGACAGCATTAGACATGTGGGGTAAGTGAGAGTCTGTGCGAGGAACAGGGCCGACCCGAGGCATAAGCGAACTAAGCGGCTGCTTAGGGCCCCAATCAAATTTCTTTTTTTTTTCCATAATAAATAACGTAAACAAGTGACATCAATGAATGAATAAATGAAACAATTAATAATTCAAAACAAGAAAATTCTGATTTCATGATCAATATGCCTGCCTACCTCTACTGTGTCTGCCAGCCTTTGAGTCACGCACATAAACTAGACACCTCGGGTGTATAGACAATAAAGTGCAAACACTGCATCAAGTTCAAAAATCGGAAAAGACTGTGAGATGTTAAGACAAGTCACAAAAATGGACGTATCCCTCTGGTGCCGAAAACAGAAAGAAGAAAATTACAGAGGAGGAGAAAAACGAGCAAGATACAGGTATGTTTGCATGATTATTTACAGTATGTTTTGTGCTTGAGGTAGCTAGCTAGCTGTCATGATCGAATATAAGCCATCACCAGAACTAAATCCCCGCCATCAACAGAGAAATATCTCCTAGGGGAGATATTTCTCTGATGATGGCGGGGATTTAGTACTACTACTAATAATATATTATATTTATCTAGGTGTATTTCAGATGTCAAGGATATTGGGATTGTTTTGGATGTTCAATCAAGCATGTACCCTAGCTCTAGGTGGGCTTATGTTGTAAATTAAAGTTAGCTAGCTGACTGACGTGGACATTAGCACTACAGTAGCTACATGAAAACTTAGCTGAAGGCACATTTGCTACAGAGGGATTGTTTCGGATTTCGCACCTGAAAGTGTTGATAGTTTATTACTGTTCAATGATATGTAACATAGTGGTAAGTCTGATAGCAACAGCAGGCTAAGCCCAGGCTCCCAGTCCCAACCCCAACCCACTGACTAGCGCGACTCTGGGCATCGATAACGTTTCAGCTTCATAGGCAAAGATGGAACAGTAAGTGCGCTCTGCTCTAAGATCTTTGGAGAGAGATGGTAGTGTTTGAGAAAATATACCATGTTGGGTGGGGAGACTTCTGTGATGAAAATAGACTTAAATTTGATTAAGATAGTGGCGAGTGATGTAGCGGTGCTACCCTAATATTTAGGCTGCAGTAGATCACCATGTTAAGCGTTCACCATACTGCAATTAAGTATACATTTGATTATGCCTCATTTGCCAATAGAATATGAATTGTTACATGTGGAATTGCTTGTTGATGAGTGTAAGTAATGATAGCAAAATAAACTCATTCTGCTCGATCAAATATGCACTTTTTTTTTTTCCAGAGACACTGTTGAAGTACTCTGGAGCACATCTCTACCTCTACCTAACTCTACCTCTGACACAGAAGGTGAGGTTTTCTTGAAGGCAAATGGTTACATAGCCTGTTAATATCACATGACACATTTAACATAGTTTTTTTTATTATTATTTATTTATGTATTTATTTAATCATTGCAGGTTCGTCCACTGCAGAGTTGCAGATGCCCGAAAGCCAGGAACGAAGTAGGAATAAGTATCTATTTTTTGGGACATTTTATTTTTGATTATTAAGGTTTGTCTATTTTGGTTTTATTTTGTAGTTGAACATTGCTCATTTAATGCACATTTGCGGATTTGTTCTGCAAATCTGTTGAAAAACAAGTCATTAAACTGATGTACTGTAACAAATATAAATGCAGTTGTATTTTGTTATTTGTCAATTCAACTTCAGTAAACCACCCTTAGTGCTTCACTTTGAATATGATGTTTCAAATAAATCTGTGATTTTAGTACCCTCTAAGATTAAAAGGTGACATAGTTGTTGTTTACACCAACCCTATTAATACATTGGTTTACCAAGCACATGGGGCCAGAAGTCTAGAGCGGAGCCCCAAAACATTTTTGCCATGTGAGCAAGGATGGATTACTGAATGAGCCTACCGAGCCCAAGGGACCCTGAACCCCAAGTAGTTGTGTGAAGTCACTACCTATATAAATTAAAAAGCAAAAGGCTATGAATCTGAACAAATTTAGGTACTGCCCTTCTCCAGCTGACCATCCCAAAAATGCACCAGAATACAGGATCACATCTACCAAATTCAGAATTTTCTGGGGGGGTACCCCGAGACCCCCCACTCAACCTACAACCACACACACACCTGTTTGTACCCACATTTGCACAAATAGGGTAGGGGGAGAGGGTCCTTATGCATCTGTGTCCAGGGGGGGGTAGTAGTTCATATTCAGTCACTGTATTAATACAAAACCTCTATTCATTTATAATATAACATTATAGTGTGAAGTTGTCAATTATCGCCAAGCACAGGTGACTGCGTTGTGGGAGGGGGCCACCAAATCAAATTCTGCTTAGGGCCCCCAAAAGGCTCGGGCCGGCACTGGCGAGGAACACCAGGAAGTTGGGACAGTCCCTTGTGTTTGTCTTGGACGCCGTTCAGGTCGTTTCTCGCTCGTGCTGTTTGTCCAGCGCCCATCCCTCCTCTCCATCTAATCCCTTTCTCAAGAAGCTGCAGGACGTGGTGCCGCCTGGTTCTATTGTGCACCATGTTGACATTAATAGGGTGACCAGACGGCCCTCGTTTCCCGTGACCTGTCCCCGGCTGGAACTGATCCCAGAAAAGTCCCCGGTTTTTACTGTGACTGATAGATTGGAATAAAAGAAAGAAAGAAAGAAAGAAAGAAAGAAAGAAAGAAAAACGTATAGTTGCTCACCCTTCACGCACAGGCTCATGCCATTCATCACGAATATGCCAGCTGCTCAAGTCAAGGTTAAACTAAAATTGCGGAGCACACTGGTCACACAGATAATACAGATCATACGCAGTCAGATATCACGTGAACGGCCAAACTAAAATAAATAAAAAGGCTCAGTATTATGTAATTACGTGAAAGGTTTCTTGTTATAACATCACGTTTTTACAAGATAATTCCATGTAAAAACGTGATAATTAATCACATTATTTTAAAATAACCTAACTAAACGAAACAAGGCCACGGGAGCTCATGGCTGGCATAAATGGTAACTAGTTGTGTCTATGAACTTGCACCCTGACTGCTATTACACAGTGCTGCTTGATGAGTGTTTGTTTTTGTGCATGTGTGTGTATATAGGCTAAGTGTGTGTGGTCAATTCCCAGCTGACTGAAGAGCAGAGGGATGTGTGTGTATCGGCAGAGAGCTGCTGAAGAGGGATGTGTGTGTATCGGCAGAGAGCTGCTGAAAAGGAGACCGATAGAGAGGTTCTGTGCAGGATAGCCAAGGGCCTTGGTGCGCGCACCCCCGCTTTCACTTTGACTCGTGCATTTCTACATTGTGACAAAAACTGTCAGACAGACAGTGCCTGCTCACACAGCCTGATAGTTCTGCTTTATCTTATCAACACAATAAATAAAACTTTCGCTAACTTGACGCAAGAGGGAGAAAGGGCTTTGATAAATATGCGAATCTTCACGCAATGTGGGTGAATGTAGAGCCCTCTGGCTCGGTAGCCTGCATGTCAGGTGATCGCTGTAATTTCTTTGTGTGGAAGGGACGCGGGGAGTGAGCAGTGAAGCGCTGCAGTCGCACAGTGCAGGCTGCTGGAGAGCACAGCAAAGAAAATATTCAAACAGCAAGGCCTATCATGCGCTTTTTGAGATCACATCAGCGGCCCCACCGGGAATCCTCCCGACTCTCCCGATTGCCACTCCGCTAGGCTAGCCTATACTGCACACAGGTACAGAATATTCTGGACAATGCTTGGGTGTTCGCATACTAGGCCTATAACAATATCATCCACCGTGTTTAATAACGAGAATGTCTTGCGAGCTTAAAATAGAATTTGATTGAGTCGTGTAAACGAGCTTATCCTATTCTTGCCTCTCGTTTCATTTCATTATCTTGAAACGTGATAACTTCATGTAATAACGTGATATTTTTACGTTTTTACAAGATATATATCTTGAAATAACATGATAATTTCACGTTATAACGTGAAAATATCAGTATCATGAAATAACTTGATACATATCTTGTTAAAACATGAAAGATATTGTTATAACAATGGCCTTTGGAATTAAAATAGCCCCACATCACATACCCTTCACCATACCAGAGATTGGCATGGTTTTATTTTAGTAAGCCTAATAGATAGATAGATAGATACTTTATTGATCCCTAGGGGAAATTCAAGAAAAGTAATAGCTGGTTTGATTTGCATTGAGAGATGGTGGATATGCAACCCACTTTAAATGATGGAGCAAGATAGTTCGTCGAAGTTCATGTCTAAAAAAAAAAAAAAAAAAAAAAAAAAAAAAAAAGAGACGTGTTGTTGACATATTGATGAGCTTACGGTCACGGCCGGTCGGAGACGGAGGGTCAGGCGGACGGCCGGGTGGATGGCCGGTCAGAGACGGCAGTTCCGGCGGGTGGACGGCCGGTCAGGGACGGCGGTTCCGTCGGGCGGCCGGTCAGGGACGGCGGTTCAGGCGGGCGGCCGGTCAGGGACGGCGGTTCAGGCGAGCGGCCGGTCAGGGACGGCGGTTCAGGCGGGCGGCCGGTCAGGGACGGCGGTTCAGGCGGGCGCCCCGATGGACGACTGGTCAGAGCCCGAGCCTGTGTCGGAGCTGGATCAGGATCCGGAGCCTGAGTCGGAGCAGGATCAGGGTCAAAAGCCTGAGTCGGAGCTGGAGCGGGATCGGAAGCAGGATCAGGTGCCGGAGTAGGATCGGGAGCAGGATCAGGGTCGAAAGCCTGAGTCAGAGCTGGAGCTGGATCGGGAGCAGGATCAGGTGCTGGAGTCGGAGCCAGATCAGGAGCAGGAGCCGGAGCAGGAGCTAGATCCGGAGCAGGAGCTGGAACTAGAGCCGGGACTGGAGCCAAAGTCGGTACTGGAGCTTGAGCCGGTGCAGGAGTCTGACTAGGGGCTGGAGCCGGAACCGGAGCCGGAGTCAGGGTTGGAGCCGGAACTGGAGCTGGAGCCGGTATCGGGGCTGGAGTCAGAGCGTGAGTTGAACTCTGGACTGGAGGGAGGCGAGGAGCCGGGACAGAGCATGGAAGTGTCACTGGAGGAGCGTACTGTGGGGCTGGCACTGAAGGACACAAAGGGCTGGCCACTGGAGGAGACAAGGCTTGGAAAGGCACCGAAACAGGGACAGAAAACCCAGAGGTAGAAATGGCCTCTGCGGTATCAGGATCAGGATCAGAGAGGTGCTCAGGGAAACCTTCATGGTCTGTTGACCACTCCTCAGTGGACTAGTCGTCGTCTTCGGTGGACCAGACGTCCTCATCGTCCACCCAGAACTGCTCCCAAGGAACTGATTTAGAATTAGAATTTAAATCAAATTTCAAAAACTGATAAATGCCCGCTGGGTCTATGTTTGGCTGTGTCATTCTGTCACAGACTGTTACAGGCTGCTACTTGAATTGACCCAAAAGCAGGACAACACACCAAGAGTAGATTTACTGATTTTAGTTACAGAGTGCAGCACAGGAATATTACAACAATGACACAGAAGGAACATAACGAAACTAGGGGTTTATATACACAGGGATTTAACAAGGCTCAGGTGGACAAGGAACAAGGTAAAACAAGACAGGTGGAAACCATAATTAACAGACTAACGCGGATCAGGTGAGGGGCGGAGACACGGGCACAGGGAACAGAAACACATGGCAAAACAAACAAAGAAACACATGGAACAGGACACAGGAAGTAAAGAGATGAAGACATGAAGGAAAACACTAAACGGGGAAAACAAAACACGACAGGACCCTTACACTTACGTAGCAACCGACTGACAGCAGCAGAATGAATAACAGGCACAGACCTGATATAAGGTCATTTTCTCCAGACTGGAATGCTCAAAATGCTAAAAATGTACCTGAAATGGTCAGAAGGGTTTGATGATCATGAAAACGTGCCCAAAATGCACATTTCTAACTATAGAACCAAGATATGTGGTGAAATTCTGAGCTATGGTCATAGACCTCAATGGAACAGTCGCTGCCTCTGCTCTGCATAAAGGGGGATTTTTAAACCCCCCCCCCCCCCCCCCCCCAGTCAGTCGGTCAGTCAGTCGGTCAGTCAGTCTCTCAGTCTCTCTCCAGTGCTTATCCCTGACCTTTGACCTATTCTCAGGACTCTGAGCACTCACAGGCTGCAGTGAAGCTCTCATGACCTTTGACCCAGAGTCAGGACTAAGCGCTGAAGCTGCCCTGAGGACTGTGAGGATCAGGACTCCAATGGTGCTGCGGGACTCTTTCCTGGCTACGGATGAACGTTGAACTTGGATTTTGGTAGGTACACAAAATTAGGATTAAAAATGACGATTAAATCTTTGAAGCCGTATTCTATGTGTGTGTGTTTGTGTGTGTGTGTGATAGAGAGAGAGAGAGAGAGAGAGAGAGAGAGATGAAGGACGCTGCCCTGAGTGTTGGTGTTTTTGTTTGGGGACAGGGTGTGTCAGCAGTGATTATCTGGAGTCTTTTGTTTTTGTTGAAGAGGTACAGCCCAGAACTGGACCCACAGGCATGCACACACACACACATACACGATTCAGTGATTCATAGTGATTCAGAGATAAACATTATTTCACGCTCATCCTTCTTGGGAAACTGAGTCATTTAGGAAATTCAGATGGCACTCTGCCATTACATTAGCCTACTAGGGGGAAACTGAGCAGTTAAGGTTCATCTGTAATGAGTGATTAATCGGTGGACAGCATCTTTTATCAGCTCCAAGTAAATGACTCATGCCTTCTGTACGACATAACTGGCACGAACACACATGCTCGTGTAGACTCGGCAGTCACGGCACATTGTCTCAGACAGTAGGCTATTTGTAGGCAAGTCAACAAAGGTCTGATAATAGAATTGCATGACAGCAGCATGGGGCAGCCGTGGCCTACTGGTTAGGGCTTCGGGCTTGTAACCAAAGGGTTGCCGGTTTGATCCCCAACAAGTAGGAAAAATGTGGGTGGGGGAAGTGGTTGAGCACTGCTCTCCCGTGTCCACATCCACGGCTGAAGTGCCCTTAAGCAAGGCACCTAACCCCTCACTGCTCCCCGAGCGCCGCTGTAGCAGGCAGCTCACTGCTCCTCGTTAGTGTGTGCTTCACCTCACTGTGTGTTTACTGTGTGCTCTGTGTGTTTCACTAATTCACGGATTGGGATAAATGCAGAGACCAAATAATCCCTCACAGGATCAAAAGAGTATATAGGTGCTGGTCATATAATTAGAATATCATGAAAAAGTTGATTTATTTCCGTAATTCCATTCAAAAAGTGAAACTTGTATAATGTATACATTCATTCCACACAGACTGATATATTTCAAGTGTTTATTTCTTTTAATTTTTATGATTATAACTGACAACTAATGAAAACCCCAAATTCAGTATCTCAGAAAATTAGAATACTGTGAAAAGGTTCAATATTGAAGACACTTGGTGCCACACTCTAGTCAGCTAATCAACTCAAAACACCTGCAAAGGCTTTTAAATGGTCTCAGTCTGGTTCTGTAGGCTACACAATCATGGGGAAGACTGCTGACTTGACAGTTGCCCAAAAGACGACCACTGACACCTTGCACAAGGAGGGCAAGACACAAACGGTCATTGCTAAAGAGGCTGGCTGTTCACAGAGATCTGTGTCCAAGCACATTAATAGAGAGGTGAAGGGAAGGAAAAGATATGGTAGAAAAAAAGTGTACAAGCAATAGGGATTAACTGCACCCTGGAGAGGATTGTGAAACAAAACCCATTCAAAAATGTGGGGGAGATGCACAAAGAGTGGACTGCAGCTGGAGTCAGTGCTTCAAGAACCACCACGCACAGACGTATGCAAGACATAGGTTTTAGCTGTCGCATTCCTTGTGTCAAGCCACTCTTGAACAAGACACAGCGTCAGAAGCGTCTCTCCTGGGCTAAAGACAAAAAAGACTGGATTGCTGCTGAGTGGTTCAAAGTTATGTTCTCTGATGAAAGTAAATTGACAAGGTCCCAGAGTCTGGAGGAAGAGAGGGGAGGCACAGAATCCACATTGCTTGAAGTCCAGTGTAAGCTTTCCACAGTCAGTGATAGTTTGGGGTGCCATGTCATCTGCTGGTGTTGGTCTACTGTGTTTTCTGAGGTCCAGGGTCAACGCAGCCATCTACCATGAAGTTTTACAGCACTTCGTGCTTCCTGCTGACTGACTTTATGGAGATGCAGATTTAATTTTCCAACAGGACTTGGCACCTACACACAGTGCCAAAGCTACCTGTACCTGGTTTAAGGACCATGGTATCCCTGTCCTTAATTGGCCAGCAAACTCGCCTGACCTTAAGCAGAGGCTTTCTAATGAGGAGACACAGCACTCAAAAAATCCTCCATAGAAATGCATGGGGTTAGTTTGTAACGCCAATATGGCCGTTGTCTACACATATCCCACCCCTTCCTCGGCAAAACATCGACATGTGAATACATTGAGCCAATCATGTGGTGTGATGTGAATACATTAAGCCAATCATAAGTTGTGTTGTGAAGACATCTTCCCAATCATGTGTTGTGAACTCGCCACTGGAGCAAGATTGGTGTCGTGAAGCCTTGCGCACGCGCATTTCTGCTGAATAGGATGCCCGATGAGTGCCCAAAAAGCGTTGCTATATGGTCGCCGAGTGGAGGCACTTGCCTAAAAGGACTTTGCCTTAACCGGTATTGTGAAGAGGAAGATGCGATACACCAGACCCAACAATGCAGAAGAGCTGAAGGCCACTATCAGAGCAACCTGGGCTCTCATAACACCTGAGCAGCGTTGCACATTCCTGGAAACATTCTGTGCTAATGACAACCACTCCCTCTAGTGGCCATATGATAAGCCCACAATAATTAGGACAACCGCTCCCTCTAGTGGCCATATGATAAGCCCACAATAATTAGGACAACCGCCCCCTCTAGTGGCCATATACGATAAGCCCACATTACTTCCCCCTCTAGTGGCCATAAGCCCACTGTACTGGAGGAATGTTGTCATCTCTGAAAAACAAGGTCAGTAAACTGTTTTACGTTTGGCCTTGGCTCAAAGCTGCCCTCTAATATGACAGATTAGGTTCATGAGTATCTTTTGCACTTATTTCTTTTTATTTATTTATTTTTATTCAAGCAAGGCATGGCCAGCTCAGAGATTTATGGTCACCCTAAATGTGAAAATAGTTGTCAAAATGGCCTTTCTCATCGGAAATTCTTCTAAATGGTTTAATTTTAGACCCATCCAGAGCTAAATTAGCCAGGCAAGTTTTGCATGTGTCTCCCAGTAAACTCTTCGCGGTCTGGAGTGGTCTACTTAGCAGGCCCTTAATCCTCTTAGCGTTTGTAAGCAGCAGGGCTAAAACATCCTGACCGTGTCCAGATTGTCTTGTCCGGCCTCCGACGCGCCTCTCCTTTCCTTTCCTCTCCTCTCCACACCGTAACGGAGCTCCAGGGGGACGTCCGGCCCCAAACTGACATGCCCATCTCTCTGGCCTGAAGTATGCTCCTGCCCTTGCTGGGCCTGTGGGTCGACAGAGCTGCCGAGGAAATCTTACTGAGAATCCTGCAGGTGAGGATGTTCGGCAGCGGGACCAGGAAATGGTTTGTGCGCAAGCAGAGGAAACAGCGCGTCGTTGGCGGCGGTGGCGGCAGGAAGTCGGTGAGCAGGAAGAGGAAGAAGTGGGCGGCACAGATCCTCAAGCATCACCGTGCCACCATCCTCACGCAGCTGGACGTCACCAAGGTGCTGCCCCACCTGGTCCACGCCAAGGTGTTCTCCCCCGCCGAGTACAAGGAGATCCTGGGCCAGGACGGCCAGCGGCAGAGAGCGGAGCTCTTCCTGGAGCAGCTGACCGCCAAGGGCCCCGGGGCCTTCCTGGCCTTCTGCTCTGTACTGGAGGAGGTGTGTCCACACCTGCTCACCTGCCTCCTGCTCGACGGGGAAGGTAAGTCACATACGGTTAGGAAATTAGAATTAAAATTTGCTTTGGTGAGTGGTTGTTTGGACCATTATGCACTGGCCAGTTGTCCCCGCCCCACTAATCCCATCTAAAAGTAAAAATAAATAAATAAATAAAATAGAATAAAATAAAAGTTAAAAGGAAATAAAAATAAAATAAAAGAGAGGAGCTTGTAAAAAAGACACAGAGTGGTATAAAACTTTAATTCAATTTTTCATTAAGACCTTGTGGGTGTAGTGTTTGAAGTTTTAAAATCCACAATCTCTCTGCTCTTTTCCTCTGTAAAATTGTCCAGCCTGGGTTCCCTTCAAGGCCACAGACCCTCAAATGTGTGATGTTGTGCGTCTGGAAATGTGTGACAAGATAAGTGTTGAGTGTATTTTTATGTATGTTGTGCAGATGTTGTTTGAGGCGTATGCGAAGTGTATGTCCAGTTTCCCCGATGTACAACATGTGACAGTGAGTGCAGGTGATAACATATACTAAATTGGGAGTGTCTAAGTTGAGTGGATTGGTGGGTGCAGAACAGTGACTATGAATATTGGTGATGAATAGGTGAGGGGTGAAGTGTAAGTTTTCTTTAGGGGGTGGTGGTTGTAAGTGACGGGTGAAGGTGGTGCGTATGAGGAGGTCTTTGAGATTTTTATTGCGTCTATATGCGGAGATGAGTGTGTGGTGTTGGAAGGTGGGGTGTGTTGTTTGGAAATCAGTATAGTGTTGTTTCAGTGTGTGGTGAAGGTGTTGTATGCCATGTGAGTAGGTGCCAATAAGGGGCAGGAGATGGGGTGGGTCAGGGTTGGGGTTAGGAAGAGGGTTGGGGTTAGGGTTAGGAAAAGGGTTGGGGTTGGGGTTAAGGTTAGGAAAAGGGTTGGGGTTAAGGTTGGGGTTGGGGTTAAGGTTAGGAAGAGGGTTGGGGTTAAGGTTAGGAAAAGGGTTGGGGTTAAGGTTAGGAAAGGGGTAGGGGTTAGAGTCAGGGTTAAGGTTAGGAAAAGGGTTAGGATTAGGATCTGGGTCTGGGTTGGGGTCCGGGTTGGGGTTAAGAGGAAGGTCTGGTGTGGGAGTGGGTGATGGGCAAGTGTTTGGGGTGTATGAGTGAGTGGGAGCAAGGCCGGCCAAAGTCAAGTGCTTAATGTGGCGGAGGAAACGTTTAGAATAGTGCCTCTTACGGAGGGCTTGAAAGAGTTGTTGTATGGCATAGTGAAGGTCTGTGGGAAAGGAGCAGATGCGATGAAAGCGGATTATTTGTGATTTAACTATGGATCTAAACGTGTGTTTGGGGTGATTGCTGTGCTTGTGCAAAAGTGAGTGAGTGTCCGTGGGTTTAAAATAAACTTTGGAACTAAAAGTTTTATGTGTAGGTGAAATAGGGGTGAAAAAGATGGTAGTGTCTAGAAAATTAATTTGGTGAGGGTCAATAGTGGCCTTAAGTGAGATGGATGGGTGATGTGAGTTTAAGGTGTCTAAAAAAGTGTTGAAATCCTGTAGGGGGTGTGGCCAAGCTCCAATGATGTCATCCAGATAACGAAAATAAAAAGTGGGTTGAAGGGGGCACTTGGCCAGGGCGGCCTGCTCCCACTCACTCATGTAGATGTTGGCGTAGGAAGGTGCAAAGCGTTGACCCATGGCAGTCCCGTGTACTTGTAGGTAAAGTTTCTTGTCAAAGTTAAAATCATTGTGAGTGAGACAGATTTCTAAAAGTTGCAGGAGGATGGTGTCCGGTCTGTGAGGGTCTGGGTATTTTTGAAAAGTGTTTTGAACTGCTTGTAATCCGGCGGGGGTGTTGATATTGGTGTAAAGGCTATCTACGTCTAAAGTGAAGAGGTGAGTGTGGTGTGGGACTGCCATGGGTCGAAGCCTAGTGAGGAAGTTAGTGTATGAGAGTTAGTGTGTGTGTGTTTGTGTTGGTGTGTGTGTGTGTGTGTGTGTGTGTGTGTGTGGAAGGCCACTGATGGAGGTTATAAATGAATAAACAGAGCACCTCTGGGAAGAAGTCTGGGTAAAAATAGAAGACCAACAACCAAACAAACCCAAATGTGCCAACAGAGAGGACACACACACACACACACACACTAGTCCTATGTGTTTCGCCTCCATTTCACCTGGAGCCCAAATGTGCCAACAGAGAGAGGACAGAGTCTTGTGTGTTTCGCCTCCAATTCTCCTGAAGCGACACAATTAAGCAATAAGCCCCGAAAGGCCGTAGGTTACACTGATTCTACAACAGCTAAAGGGTGTTTACGCGCTAGCGGAGTGTAACGATTTATTCATAGATTTTCATTTTTCCGCCAAGAAATATATTTCCTCTATCTCTATCTACTTTAACTTTTGTATCAAGTTATGATAGCGCAGTAATATATAACGGAATGCGGTCAAGGTGTATGTTTGTGCTGGATTTTACAACGGCATGGAACGCGATTGAGCCAATCACAATCAAGGACGGAACTATCAGTTTTAGAAACGCTGATAAACTGAACTCCGCTAGTACTTGGACTTTTCAGAACTCAGCTAGTCATTGGACTTTTCAGAACTCAGCTAGCAGTTGGGCTTTCAGTCAGAGGTACCAAAGTTGTGAATAAAAGTCCAGTGTTGTCTGGTCCAGTTTGGTGTTGCTGCAGTGGAGAACCTGTTGTGGTGTCGCTTGATAAGGGTGTCATGGCGGGTGTTTGTGCTTAGTATGATTTTGCCCTTTACAAAAAATAACTGCAGTAATACTGCATTTTTTTCGAAGTACAGTGCAGTTATACTGTCCAAAATACTGCACATTCTGCATAAGAACTGCAAATATGTCCTCCAAAACTACTTGTGATACTCAGAAAACTGCAGTTTTGACAATTGAAGTAATACATTTTTTTTGTAAGGATGGGCATGATGGGGAGTATGGTTTAAAGTATATGCTGATTAGTGAGGAGTATAATAGATGAGTTTGGTGGTTAGTGTGGTGGTTGATTTTGTGATGAGTGTGGTGGTTAGTTTGTGAGCGTGTTTGTTAGTGTGGTGGTTAGTTTGGTTTGGAGTGTGGTGCTAGTTTGGTGTGGAGTGTGGTGGTTAGTTTGGTGTTGATTGTGGTGCTTAGTTTGGTGTGGATTGTGGTGCTTAGTTTGATGTGGAGGAACTGAGTAGAGCGAGATGCCTGAACATCAAACAGGCTTGTTAAACTCAGGGGGCCAATCAGTTTTCACCAATGCCCTCATTCAGTGATTGAAGCCTTTGAAGACAGAAATATATAGGCCTACCTCTACATTCCAACATGTAAGAGCAAGAGAGACAGACAGACAGACAGACTCATGTGCTGCTTTTCAAACTGGTCAGTGGTGTGTTGTGTGTGTGTGTGTGTGTGTATGTGTGTGTTGGGGAGGGGGGTGAAATGACTGGAGTCTGAAGCAGGCAGAGCCATCTTAAGCCAGTGCCTCCCTTCTGGAGGGTAGAAAATAGCCCCATAAATCCCCAGACCTGAGGGGATTACTGTGCCGCCCGGAGGGTGGGGTTGGAGGGGGGCAGATGGTGTCAGACGCGCTCACAGACTAAACCAGTGGTGTCAGATGCGCTCACAGACTAAACTGTCTAGGCAGCATCAGACATGCTAACAGAATAAAGCGTCTAGGTGTGTAAGAAACTCAGACTAAACTGTGACCGTCTAGGTGCCGTAAGAAACTAGGAGACAAAAGCGTTTAGGTGCCGTAAGAAACTGTGGGATTAAACTGTCTAGGTGGCATCAGACTTTCAAACTAAAACATCCAGGTTGTGTAAGAACCTCACACTATATAAACAGGTGATTGTATAGTGGCTAAGGAACAGGGCTAGCGTGCAGTAGTAAACAGGTGATTGTATAGTGGCTAAGGAACAGGGCTAGCATGCAGTAGTAAACAGGTGATGGTGTGGGGGTCATCCCTATGTTCCCCAGGTCCTATGTTCCCCGGGTCCTATGTTCCCCGCTCGGGGTTAGGGTTAGAGTTAGGGTTATGGTTAGGGTTTTAAAAAAGTTCCTTAGCCACTACTCAATCACCTGTTTACTACTGCATGCTAGCCCTGTTCCTTAGCCACTACACAATCGGGAGCGTACCTATGTTCCCCGGGTCCTATGTTCCCCGCTTTGTATGAGACCGGGGAACAGGGCTAGCATGCAGTAGTAAACAGGTGATTGTGTAGTGGCTAAGGAACAGGGCTAGCGTGCAGTAGAAAGTTGTTAGCTTGATTTTCAGCCTCACCTCTGCCTATGAAAAGACACTTAAAGGAAAATTCCGGTTTTTAGCACTTTAAGGCCCTTTTCTGGTTTGTTTTGGATGAACTAGAGTGGTGGACACCGAAATTTTGACGATGGTCCTGTCTCGACTTTTCTGACTCGTTTTGAATCGCCTTTTCACTTCTCAGGGTGGCTGGCAATGGGCATACTGTAGTAGGCTACTCAAACATGTCCTAAAACAACCCTTAACGTTAGTTTTCAAAACTGTGCAACTCACCGAGTGGTTAGTGGAGTTGGTTGACTATTAAAAGCAAATATATCGGCCCAATGTATGATTCGTATTTGAACCTGAAGCATAGACGGTGGCGCAGTAATATCAACGTGCAATGAGTCTTCCAACAGAAATCAATGGGATTTTACAAAATGGCAAACAAAAAAAACGACAGAAAGTATTTCGCTATGCTACTTGTTTTGGAACATCAACGAACACCACTAACCACTCGGTGAAAAGGGCCTTAAAGTGCTAAAAACCGGAATTTTCCTTTAAACCCCACAGTCTTGTAAATAAAGTAACCCTGAGTTACTCAAAGAGGACTGCTCCTGAATTGGGGTCTTTAAGTCACTTAGGATAAAAGCGTAATCTAAAGATACAAATAAATAAATTGACCATCTAGGTCGGTGCTCTAAGAAACCCACAGACTAAACCGTCAAGGTGCTGGTGAGTGTGTGTGTGTGTGTGTGTGTGTGCGTGCATGCGTGCAGTGGTTAAAGTGGGATTTGGCAGGTGGGGGAACCCAGAAATCCAATTTCAGTGCAATGGGGGAAAATGACTCACTCTTGGACAACATATTGAGTATCGTGGTGTAGCAATACTTTTTTTGACAAGAATACGAGTTTCTTGGTCACCCCTGTCAGTCAAAATAACCCCCCATATTGATTTGTACCAGGTGCGTCATTATACGTGAACTGCACTGGGACACAAGCCCCCCTAGGGGTATCCGGGGGCATGCTCCCCCGTACGAAAATGTTGTATATTTTAACATTTAAATGCATCAATCTGGTGCAATTTGAAAAGAAATTCAGAGATTTGCTTATTTTTATCTATGGATGGAAATATTTGTGCTGTAGCCAAAACTGTTTTGCACACACAGGTGGAATAGTTATGATGATGATAGCCTACAGGCAATAAGTTCCATATACCGCCCTGCATTTGACATGTTTACATTGTGGAATTTTAACATTAATTCACCTTCGACTTTAACTTCCCTACAACATCTACGTGCTCTGGCTAGACCAGCAACTGTAAACACAGCGACTTCATCTGCATGCGTGAACCGGCACATGTGCACTCATAGCAGACAGGAGACCCATCGGGAGGGGACAACAGGGGGGATAACGGGTGGTAGTGAAGGCGTGGCCAGGGGCAGGTGGTGATATTATATTTTGATTTGTTGAACACCGTATTCCTGAAGGAGAGGCAGGCTGCAATCTGATGGTAGCCTACACGCGAAAAATTAACTCACCATTTATTTTAACAATATCATAGCGCTATATCGTTGGTATGAAAGAATATATTTATTTATTAATTTATCTCAGGTGGGGGAACTGAGTTCCACCCAGTCCCCCCCCCCCCTACACTTTAACCCCTGTGTGTGTGTGTGTGTGTGTGTGTGTGTGTGTGTGTGATGGTCAAATGTTTGGTTTGGTCAATTAGATTAGTGTGTGTGAGAGAGCGTTGGTGAATTAGAGTGTGTGTGTGTGTAAGATAGTGTTGGTGAATATGAGTGTATAGGTGATGTTAAATCAGTGTGTGTGTGTAAGAATGGTGTTGGAGTATTACTGTAGAGTGTATTACTGTAGTGAACTGAGCTTTGTCCTTTGCTGTAGTTGTATATTTTTGGTCCCACTGACAGTTTCACAGGTCAAATTATTGTTTACGGTATCATACCTGCACTGTAAATTGCTACATCTACTGAAAGGCCATCTGCTGCACACATACACGCTTGCACAGTCACAGTGTGTGTGTGCATACACACAGACAAAAACACACACATTGCAGAGAACACTACCCCCCCCCCCACACACACACACATACACACACACACACACACACACACTGTGACTGTTCTCTCCCCAACCCCCCCTCAGATGGGTCCTCCTGCCTCAGAGCCAAGAATGGGACAGCCATGCCACCCCACAACCATGACAACGACCCCTCTACGGGGCAGGAAGCCATGTGTTTGCCCCCCATGTACTCAGACCCTCTCTATGACACCAGGTAAGTCCCCACAGCAACTTTTACATTTTTGCATACAAAAATGCGCTATATAAATAAAAGTGACTTGACTTGACTTTTCCTCTATGTCGCCTCTCCCTCTCTTTCTCTTTCATACAAATGAAATAAAATGCAGTATATGATAGTGTATTTGTGTGTGTAGGCTTCTCTATATTGCTTCATAATTTGGTTTACTCTGATTGTTTTTTGGAAAGCAGTGTTGTTGTCAGACTGGTCAGTGTGTTTGGTGCGGGTCAGTTAGTCTCTGCAACAACTGATGGGGACTTTTTTCTGGGCTCAGCTCTTGGGTTAGTAGGAGGACTTTACAGTAGAATGAAGGGTGTCTTGTGGGCTGGATTTAAGGTGATTAAAAAACATTAGTGCTATTTTGTTGATGTTAATGATTAGTGGGTATCTGCCTAATTCTGCTCTACATGCATTTGTTGCTGTTTTTGTTTGTACATGTCAAATGTATCTGCAGAATTCTGCATTCTTTTCTCTCTCTCTTTATTCTCTCCCTCTCTCTCTCTCTCTCTCTTCCCCCCCTCCTCTCTCTCCCTGAACTGGATTACATAAGAGTCAGCCCCAGTGTCCTTTGTGGATTTGCTGTAGTGAGTGCGCAGAGGTGTGTATGTGTGTGTGTGTGTGTGTGTGTTTGTGATGTACTGAGTGCGCCGAGGCATGCATTGTGTGTGTGTGTGTGTGTGTGTGTGTGTGTGTGTGATGTATTGAGTTCGCTCTGTGATGATAATGTTGACTCTGCATTAGAGCGTGAGAGCTACTCATTTGCTGTAGGAGAGAGCGTTGAATGGACCCGTGCCTCCCCGCATCTCCCCGCACCTCCCTGCGTCTCCCATCTCCTCCCTGCGTCTCCCCACGTCTACCCGCACCTCCCTGCATCTCCCTGCATCTCCCCACATCTACCCGAACCTCCCTGTGTCTCCCTGTCCCTCCCTGCTCCCCCAGGCTGAGCCCTGCTGATGTCATTGTCTCGTGTGTAGCCCAGTCCATCACTCCAGAGGGCATCGAGGAGCTGCAGGGACATGTTTTGTGCTCTGGAGGTGTGTGTGTGTGTGTGTGTGTGCGCGCGCTCTGCTCTCGGCCTAAAGAGAGCTGCTGAGGATGCTTGTGGTTCAGCCCTGCTTCTCTCTCCTCCCATCCCCCTCTGATAGCGTCTCTCCCCTCCTCTCTCATTTGGCAATCTCTCCCCTCCTGTCCTTGTCTCCTCTCCTCCTCAATCTACTCCTTCTCTCTACCCACTTTCTTTCCCTTCTCTCCATCCCTCCCCTCCTCTTCTCCTCCTTTCCTCTCCTCCTCAATCTACTCCTCCTCTCCTTCCGCTTTCTTCTCCTCCTCTCCTCCTACACTCCTCCTCTCTCCTCTTCCCCCCTCTCCTCCCCTCTTCTCCCCACCTCTCCTCTCTCTTCTCCTCTCCTCCCCTCCCCTCCTCTCTTTTCTTCTCTCCTCCCCTCTTCTCCTCTCCTCCCTTACCCTCCTTCTGTACTGACTCCTACGCCTCTTCCTCCTCTTCCTTCTGTCTCATCGGTGACAGCTGCTGCTGTCAGTGCCGTGCATTAGAGTGACGTGGATGCACCATCTCTCTCTCTCTCTCTCTCACACACACACACACACACACACACACACACACACAGGTACAGTACACACACACGAGTGGTGGGAAACTGCGGGGTTCTATATCAGGGGGGTTGCCAGGGGCTGAGCCTAATTTAGAGTGACAAGAAGTGATGTGTGTTTGTGACATAGCTGTGCTTTGGTGACGTAAGACAGCAAACATCATCGCTGCATTATAAAGAGTCCTGTGTGTGTGTTTGTGTGTGTGTGTGAGTACATGTTTGCAGTCGTGACAGACTTGTCAGTCCTCTTTTCTGCTCTGTGCACTAGAAACACATTGTGTGTGTGTGTGTGTGTGCGCGCGCGCAGGTGTGTGTGAGTAGGTAGGTAGGTAAGAGGATGCGTCGTGTCTGTCAGTCAGTCACAGCCTGATGGATGACTCCACTTATATGAGCTCAGCACTGACATGTCCCCTGTCCTCCTCCGCTTTGTCTGTGCGTGTGTGTGTGTGTGTGTGTGTTATTCACCTGATGTCCAGGAGAACTTTGTTTACTCTCTGCTGGAACTGACTCCTGACTCACTGGGAGACACCAGCAACAAAAAGGCCATGCGCGACAGCATCCATACCATGTGCATCCATATCATGCGCTACAGCATCCATACCATGTGCATTCATACCATGTGCATTCATACCATGCGCTACAGCATCCATACCATGCGCTACAGCATCCATACCATGCGCGACAGCATCCATACCATGTGCGACAGCATCCATACCATGTGCATCCATACCATGCGCGACAGCATCCATACCATGTGCATCCATACCATGTGCAACAGCATCCAAGTGCCCACAGGGACCCGGGTTGGATCCGACCTTCAGTCATTTCCCATCTCTCTCACACACTCGCTTCTTTTTGTCCTAACCAAAAAAAAAATACATATGTAAAAATATTACTATGATTCAAATGGAATGAGGTGTGTGCGTGTGTGCGTGTGTATGTTCCTAGAAAATAGTCTAGGAATATGAATTCATGGTAACAGTGCACTGTGACCTTCCCAGTAACTGGTTTAACCTAATCACTGTTGCACGAGAACTCTCTCTCTGTGTGTGTGTGTGTGTGTGTGTGCAGCAAGACAGCTCTACCAGTGAGGTGCTATGACACTACTACTAACACTGAGTCAGAACCCTGTCAGCTTAGTCAGTCTCATGGCTAACACTGAGTGTTTTTGTGTGTGTGTGTGTGTGTGTGTGTGTGTGTGTGTGTGTGTGTGTGTGTGTGGGGTGGAATAAGAGTTTTCAAAGCCAGATAGCTCTCCCTGTGAGTGTGTGTTGGCTTGGGAGGTGCTATGAGACTTATCTACTAACACTGATTTTTGATGGCATTAGGGAGGTTAACTGCATGTCTGTGTGTGTGTGTGAGTGAGCTGGAGGCTGGCTGGTTAGACGTTAGGGACAGTGAGGCCGCTGATGGGGGGGGGGGGGGTTGTGGTTGTGGAGTGAAGGGACATGCCATGTATTTACCTCATTGTTAAATGTTAGCTATACCAGTTGATAAAAACACATTCTGCTGTATTTTGACACAGATAGAAGTAGTTGGACATCACGGTAGAGTATGTGAGACTTATTTAGCAAAACACAAATAAGATGCAAGTGCCAAGCTCCAGCTCTGAGCTCTCATAAGATGGCGGTACCACACAGAACCCTACTCCAGCTCTGAGCTCTCATAAGATGGCGGTACCACACAGAACCCTACTCCAGCTCTGAGCTCTCATAAGATGGCGGTACCACACAGAACCCTACTCCAGCTCTGAGCTCTCATAAGATGGCGGTACCACACAGAACCCTACTCCAGCTCTGAGCTCTCATAAGATGGCGGTACCACACAGAACCCTACTCCAGCTCTGAGCTCTCATAAGATGGCGGTACCACACAGAACCCTACTCCAGCTCTGAGCTCTCATAAGATGGCGGTACCACACAGAACCCTACTCAAGCTCTGAGCTTTCATATGGCGATGCACAAGCAGCTCTTCGGTATTTGGAGGTTCGTCCACCTGTCTGAGCTGAGCTGCACCAGTTAGAAATCCCTAAGTACAAATGTGGACCTGCAGTGTGTGTACAGTATGTGTACGTGTGTGTGTGTGTGTGTGTGTGTGTGAGTGAAAAGTCAGGCCAGTGGTGAAGTAGGCCTCCTGTTCATCTTACTGACAGCTCCGACAGACACAGCCACACATAAACACACACACACACACACAGACTCATTCAAACTTGCAGCCTTTTGCACACACACACACACACACAAAGGCACACCCACACACATAGCCTCAACATGATAATTTGACATGATCATTTCGACACGCAGAGAGCACACACACACAGCTGAGACACACACACACACAGAGCACACACGCAGCCCATATCAGCAAGTGGACATTGCAGGCACACACAAACGGAGCTGCACAAAGCCCCCAGGATGCATTTCTCCAGAACGCATGGCACCCCAACGCACCGTTCCGGACTCTACGTTTCCGGACTCTTCTGTTCTGGACTCTACAGTTCCGGACTCTACTTCTCCAGCACCGGCATGTGAGTAGCCATGCAGGGCAGCGTGCAGCACACACACACTCAGAGCAGCATGCAGCACACACACACACACACACACACACACACACACACACACACACTCAGGGCCGTGTGCAGCCCGGTTCTTGGGTCTCGACTTCAATGGGTCAGTCGCAGGGAGCTGGGAGTTTTGTCGCTGCGGGGGGAATTAGAGACACAGCACTGGAACCTGATAACTATCAAACTGGAACAGTCTGGCATCTGAACCTATGCTGGAAGCTATATTATTTGGAGGATGTTTCATGTGAGTGAGTGTGTGTGTGTGGGTGTATGTGTGTTTGTGTGTGCCTGTGTATGTGTGTGTATGTGTGTGTGAACCTGGAAGAATTGTGCTCAGAGATTCATTTAGCTTAAATTTGGCATTTTTTTTTTGGTGGAGAGTGTGAAAAGTGGGGAATGATTGGGCGGTAACAGGGTTGACCTGATTGCAGAGCTTCCGAGGACCACTGACAGAATTTCAGACCATGGCCAACATAACATGATAATAAACATGAGCATACATGAGAGACTCTCTCTCTCTCTCTCTCTCACACACTCACACATACACACACGCATGTACACACACACGCACACATATGCACACATACACACACACAAACATGCATGAGGAACTGACATGTGATTGCAAATGAAGCAGAAGTAACTAGAGCAGTGGATGTCTTGTGTCTGTGTGCGTGTTTGTGCGTGTGTGTGTGTGTGTGTGTGTGTGCGCGCATGTGTGTACATGTGTGTGCATGTGTTTGTAAAAGAGTGTGTGTAAATGTGCCAGTGTCTCTCCTACAGTCAGAGGTAGAGCTGACATCCTCATGCCGACACACACACACACACACACACACACGATGATGATCAGTGGACAGTGTGTATGTTTATGACGATGATGATCAGTGTATGTGTAGCTGAAGTTGATCAGCGGCCAGTGTGTATGTGTGTGTGTGGAGGACGCTGATGGACGTGAATGTCCCGTCCTGCCAGTGGTCAGAATGTGTGTCCAGCAGAGTACAGCTGCAGGCTGAGTGGTTCTCATCAGATAGCTGTGTGTGTGTCTTTGTGTGTGTGTGTGTGTGAGTGAGTCTGCGATTGGCATCAGATAGTGGATGCATCCATACTGTGCCCTGTGCATGTGGCCTTTGAAATGTGAGTGAACACAGATATGTGTTTGTTTTTAGCATTTGAACAAGTAGGACAGATGGGGCCTCGAGCCATTAGTGTTGACTTTCATGTTTGACGGTAGTCTGTTTATTTATTTGTTTGTTTGTGTGTGTGAGTGGACATGTGTGTGTGTGTGTGTTTGTGTGTGTGTGTGTGTGTGCATATCTCTCTCTCTCTCTCTCCCTCTCTCTCTCTCTCTCTTTCTCTCTTTCTATCTCTCACTCTCTCTCTATGTATATATATGTATATATTTGTGCGTGTGTTTGTGTGTGTGCCACTGAATCAGATAATTTCAACTTGCCCACAGCAGAGTCCTTATCTAACTAAACACACACAAACTAATTCAAACCACACACACTCACTCACTCTCACACACACACATACACAGTCACACACACACACACACACACACACACAGAGTGATAGATGGCTGGAGATACTGGGCTTCTTTTCCAGTAGCTGCTGGAGGTCTGGTCCTGCTGACTGAGGCAGGAGTGTGTGTGAGTTAGTGTTTTTGTGTGTGTGTGTGTGTGTGTGTGTCTGTGAGCAGTAAATCTCAGCCCCATGGACTCCGGTCTCCCATAGACATCAAGGTCGCCTCTGGCTCACACACACCTCAGCACTGCCCCCTAGCAGCCTGGAGGGGGTTGACCGATAGCCTCCCACAGCCACAGTGGCCTATTCCACACAGCACAGATAACATGTTCGGGGACGGACGGCTGTCTCATCCCTGAGCAGCTGAGAATATGTTAAGTGCAGATGCTACTGTTTACTGCAGTAAAAGGGTGTGGGGGGTAGGGTTGCCGGAATCGGCCCTTATTTGAAAGGAAAAAGATGTGTTCCATATTGAACTGACACGGAACGCATTTTGTTCGGTATTATTGAGAATCAACTCAGTGCAAATCCATGACAGATCAGTATAATAAGTTAGACTATGAACGACAAATGCATGATTTGTATGAGATAAAGGGAAACCTTGCTGCTGTCATTTATCCCTCTCGGTTTGTCTGTCTCACTATCCCAGCAGAGGATGCCGTTTTCGTTTAAGTCACTATGACGTAGGTCTATATTACTCTACTAGTAGCGTGAGATGATGTCTTGCTCAGAGTTTAACAGTTCATCTGTGCAGATAACCAACTAGGCTAGCCTACTTGCTGTTGAGACAGAAAAAAGCCAGAGATAATATAAGGCTTCACCAAATTCAGCTGTTTGTGATGTTCACAAGATATTTTTTTCTGTGATATCTCCCTGTTCAGTTTTATACATTTCAGATTGTTTGGTTTGAGTAGAGATAGATAGATGCTTAAGAATATAGGCTACAAACAGTTATTTCTTTATTAAAGTGTTTTTGCATCAAAATGATTCTTGTTTTGCACCGGATAGAAAATGAGTAGGCTTGTAGGCTACATTAGTAATTCAATACAGAGCCCTGGAGGCCTCATTGAAAGATTTTTTTTTTTTTGTATATCATGAGAATATACGCTCATTTGACCAAATTGTGCACTCATTTTACTCAATTATGATCTCATTTAACTAGATTGTGCATAGAATCTAGTATATTATGTGCTCATTTTAGTAAATAGTGCACTCATTTTAGTAAATAGTGCACTCATTTTAGTGCATTCATTTGACACAATTTGCCCCATTTTGCCCCCCCATTTACTGCAGCTGGGGATATGGGAGAAAAAGATGCTACTGTTTACTGCAGTAAAAGGCTATGGGAGGTGGAGATGCTACTGTTTACTGCAGTAAAAGGCTATGGGAGGTGGAGATGCTACTGTTTACTGCAGTAAAAGGCTATGGGAGGTGGAGTTGCTACTGTTTAGACCGAGACCGAGTCAAGACCGAAGGAACAAGTCCGAGACCGGACTCAAGTACTACATCACTAGTGTGTGTGTGTACATGTGTATGAAGTGTGTGTGTGTGTTTGTGTGCATGAGGTGTGGTGTGGTGTGTATGTGTGTGTGTGTGTGTGTGTGTGTGTTTGTGTGCCTGAGGTGTGGTGTGTGTGTATGTGTGTGTGTGTGTGTGTGTGGTGTGTGATAGGGCTTTCACACGCAGTCGTTATGTAACTCAGTGCTCTGAGGCTGCCGGGAGTCTCAGCTTGATTGGTTTGCTCTATTGAGCAACACCAAGTCACCTTCAGTCCAGATGTTTACGTGTGATCGAACCGGACAGTAATTCCCTGCAGAGGACCGAGATCGATGGCTGCCTTTGGGGGTCAGAGACAGACTCATGGAGTCGCTCCTGGAGTCCTCTGGAAGGGTCAGTAAGGTTACAGGAGAATCTTCCTGCCATTCGCTACACCTGACCACACCAGCCGCTCCCTGGGATTGGTGTCCTCTGATTGGCTAAACCAGCCATTCCCTGGGATTGGTCTCTTCTGATTGGCTAAACCAGCCACTTGCAGTGATAAGTGTCCTCGGACCCGAGGCCACTAGGCTGATATAGAACAGAGAACAGCAGAGAGAACAACAGAAAGAACAACAGAGAGAACAGTAGTGATGGAACAACAGAGAGAGCAGCAGAAATGGAACAGCAGAGAGAACAGCAGAGAGAACAGCAGTGATGGAACAGCAGAGATGGAACAGCAGAGGTCACTAGGCTGAAAACCAGGTGGCAACAGAGAGTAAAAGTGCAGCAGAAGGAAGAGCAGAAATGAATATGAGAATTCAGAAATGAGAGCAGAGAGAAGGAATATCTGTGTGATGCTGCTGCTATGTGTCCTTGAGGTATGTGTGAGGGTGAATGTGTGAGCATGTGTGTGTATGTGTGTGTGTGTGTGTGTGTCTGTGCGTGAGCATGTGTGTGTGTGTGTGTGTGTGTGTGTGTCTCACACTGAGTTTCTTTGCTACTGGTGACATAGCTGTGAGAAATTCAGTTCATGATGGAGTAAAAATAACCCCAGTGGCTCCACAGTCTGACAGGTTCTCCAGCATAGAGCAATAGGGAGAGAGAAAGATGCACACACACACACACACACACACACACACACACACACACACACACACACACACACACACAGACCATATACACAGACATACACCATACAGACACACACACACACCATATACACAGACATACACCATACAAACACCATATACACAGACATACATACTGTACAGCGGCGGAAATAAGTATTCAACACGTCAATTATATTTCAGTAAGTATACTTCCAGTGAGGCTATTTGCATGAAATATTCACCAGACATTAGTATTAACTTCTGGTAATCCACCCATATAAAAATATCCATATTAGTAGTCCATAAGTAGAGTAATGTGTAAAATATCCATATTAGTAGTCCATAAGTTGAGTTATGTGTAATTAAGTGGAAAGACACAGGTAAAAAGTATTGATGGCGCCTACTGAAATTTGTGAAAAAACCTTTATTTGTAATGACAGCAGCATCGGCGTCAGGGGCGGGCCTTAAGGGGCCAGGCCCGCCCAAACAGGCCAGTGTGCCCCCCCCCCAACTAAGTTCTCTCCCTCACATAAAAAAAGTCTAAATATTATTATGTCTATGATTGAAATTAAATCCATATTGAACAGTGATGTTGAACAATGAAACATGACACGGACTGACACGTGTGTCAACTATGCTACTGTTGATTGTGCGCAAACTGCGCGATGAAGAAGGATTCTGCACACTCGGACACCGTTGCAGTGAGTGCCACCGATACATTTACCACCACTCCTGCAACGTACCACAATGACAACCCTACTTAAGTAAAAGTAAAAAGTACCTGCTTTTAAATGTACTTTAAGTATTAAAAGTAAAAGTATTTGCATAATGATTTATTCTCTTAATATCTATATTCTAAAAGAAAAAATAGTATGTGCTGTGGCATTTTAATTAAGCTAGTTTTAGGTTAGGCTATATTCGACTAGATAGTTTTAAGCTAATGCAATTGTGCTTACCATCTGTGGCCCAGTTTACATTCTGACCTACAAGACTGTAATTCAGGTTATCTACTAGGGTGATCTGCTGAGTATATCATTCAGCAAAACACGAGAGCCTGAAGTTTAACGGGGTAGACCAGGGAAACGTCGGGTGGATCGTAATGCCAATTCTGCTGATTGAACAGAAAAGTTGCTGAGAAAGGTGTCTTTATGATTAGGTTCAGTTTCACTTGCGCAGACGCACATAGACATTGAATGAGCGCTCACATTTCTACCCCCCCCCCCCCCCCCCCCCCCCCCAATTGTAGGCTATGCCTCTTAATTTGATCACACACAATTAAGAAATATTTCCTAATCTGGAAAATGCTACGTTTTTTTCGGTCAGCGGTTCTATAATAGTCTACCATTCATTTGTGCCGCAAATGATCAGACGTGTGACAGAAGCATGGGCATAGCCTGTAACTTCGCTGATCCGCGGACAATCTCATCGGAGAGGAGGCCCTAACGCTGCAGATAACAGACAGAGAAAGGCACAGAACACAGTTGCATGTCCAGTGTAGCCATGGGTCTGGTGAATATAGCCTACCGAATGCAGATGGCTACAAGCTCACGCTTTGCCTGGTCTAGACTAGAAGCTTATGTTTCAAAGATTTAGAACAGGGGTGGGCAAACTGCGTCCCGCGGGCCGGATCCGGCCCGCCAAGCACTTTCATCCGGCCCGCTGAGCATTTCATTTGGTTATCAGGCTGCTCGCTATTTTTTTCCTGTGATAGAGACGACGTTGGTTAGCTTTACTGCAAACTGCTTTTCACTCTCCTTAGAGAACGTTTACAATGTCAATGTCAAAACATCATGTTAAATAGAGATAACATCATGTTAAATTAAGTTAACTCTTAGTTATCTCCTTTGCAGCAGATCTAACGTGAACATGCGATCCATTTAATTGGGAACGCGTCTGCACTCACGAGAGGGGGAGAGAGCCGCAGGTTCCAGCTGGGTTGTCATTGTTGATAATTGTAATATTAATATCTCCTTCTTATAAGAAACTTTTAAAAGGAAATCATGAAGGCAGCAGTAGTTCCCACTATTGACCATTTAAAAAGTGTGAGAGGGCCATACCGTAGCAGGCAGAAGATCATTGAGAAATAAACTTGAATTAAAGCGACTGTCTTAAAGCGACAGTGCACAATTTATACATTGTTAAACAGCATAAAATTAGCAGCATTTTTAAGCAATTAATATTTTAAAATAATTTTTTTGTCATACTAAATTATAGGCTATAAAAAATGTATTTTTTTTATGTGTGTGTCGTTAGGGGGGGGGGGGGGGGGGTGACCCCTGATTTAGAAGCTGGGGGGGGGGGTGACCCCTGATTTAGAAGCTGGGCACGTACCAGAATCTGTGGTAGCAACACCACCACCTGGTAAAACAAACGTGTTTGTCAGAGAGAAAAAAAATCTGATCATAAAAGGAACAATGGTGTTGTAGAAATGTAGCGGAGTAAAAGTACAGATAACAGTAAAGTACAAATACGTGGAATATTTACTTAAGTACAGTAACGAAGTATTTGTACTTCGTTACATTCCACCACTGCCAATGAGCACAAATCTCGACCAGTAGGGTTTTTAGACACTGCTGCATAAGAAATTCAGTAAAAGGTCTCAAGATAGATCTGGGAAGATAATGGAAAATACAAGGTTTCTCGCTTTTCTGACCGCAGGACGACCCAAGCTGAATGCATGAGCTGTTAATCTAAATTGTAGACACCGTAAATGAAGGGCCAAACTGACACGTCGCATTTCCTATATTTTCCAATGTTGTCCAGTGCTAATGATAAACTCGAGCAACGGAGACGCAGTGCTTTGGATCATGTAGGCTACTTTAAGGGGAGATGGAATGGCCCTTTAGTGAGCGCAACACTGCACTGGCCTTAAAGGAGAATTCCGGTGTGATTTTGACCTAAAGTGTGTTGAAACATGATACCGAGTGTGAACGTATGTCTCATAGCTCATCTCGGCACTCAGAAATCTGGCGCTAGTTAGCCAATGCTACCAACAGTTTTTCGATGGGGGTGCCTCAGGCATCGGCCTAGCCATGCAAATAAATCACTGTTTTACATCATTTACGAGGCTCAAAGTAGCTCCACACTTCATTGGTAGACTTCTGAGGGCCTTGACATTTAAAACGAGACATTGATAACTTCGAAAAAGCACTGGTAGTTTACTTACAAGACTAAGTAATTATTTATTTTATTTTAATTACTATTTCCATCTCCAGTATCTCCAAACTCAAAAACAGTAGACTAAAAGTGAAATTTATTTTATATGATAAAAGTGGACTGTCAGAGCAGCACAAAATACTAAATGCCATGCCGAGTGTCCTGTACGCTCTTAAACTTTCCATCACAGTTGGTGCATCTACCTAGCCACTTCTTAAATGTGTTAGAATTTGTTCTGTACTTTAAATCAAATTTTGAGCGATCACATATCCTATGTGCAATCACGTATTATCAGTATGTGCAATTTGCTTTTGAGCAGGATCTTATAAGAACATTTCAAAATTAATGGAAAGACAGTAAAGCCTAGGCTTCCTAGTGGTGAGTCTGTTATAGCCTATTTACTTGTATTGTAGCCTATGCAGCGCTATTCTATTAAAATTCTATTATTCTAAATGTTGTGTGCTAGTCTATTCAACGCTATAGGCTATGACTATTATGTTCTTGCATTTTTTTTCCCCCCATGATCATATTGTTTCAGTTATCCAAAAGGCTCGAAGGATGCTCTTTATTATATGGCAATTTTGGCAAAATAACTAAAAAAAAAGTCAGGTGAGGTGCCCCCCCTGTCAGTGCTCATAGCCCCCCCACCTCTGGCGCCAACCCTGAATGACAGCTTCAAGACATTTCCTGTATGATGAAACTAATCAGTCACAGTATTCAGGTGTGATTTTAATCTTAAAGATTCCAGGGGTCCTTCTTGTGAATCCTGATCTTAAATTAACTTCCAGAACTGTTCAATTGGATTTAAATCATGGCCTTGATTTCCTTTCTCTGAAACCAATTGAGAGTTTCCTTTGCTGAATGCTTTGAATCATTGTCCTGCTGGAAGGTCTAGCCATGTCTCACTCTCACCCTTATCATCCTGGTGGATGGCAAGATTGTCCCGGAAAAAATGACTCCATTCATCGTTCCTTCAACTGTATGAAGTCTGCCAGTACCATGAGATGAAAAACAGCCCTACACCATGATGCCTCCACCTCCAAACCTCACTGTTGGTATGGTATTTTTAGGGTGATGTACAATGCCATTTCTCCTCCAAACATAGTGTGTAGTATGACATCCCAAAAGTTATATTTTGCTCTAGCCTGACCAAAATACATTATCTTAGTATTTCATAGACTTGTCCAAATGTTGTGTAGCAAACTTTAAATGAACTTCAACATGTTTTTCTTCAGTAAGTAATGGAGTTGTGCGGGGTGAGTGTACATAGAGGCCATGGCGGTGGACTGCATTGCCTAGCCTATGATTTACTCTGTAACAATTGTACCTTTCTGGAGCTTTCTCCGAGTGGTCCTTGGCTTTTGGGCTACTCTTCTGACTATCCTTCTGACTCCCTGGTCAGAAATCTAGCGAGGAGCTCCTGTACATGGCCGGTTGATGATGCAGTGATGTTCCTTCCACTTGCAGATAATGGCCCCAATTCTGCTTACTGGAAGATCCTGATGTTTTGAAATGCACCCCCTTTTATAACCCATCAATATATACTAACCCAGCTTATATTCATTTGCACAGATAGGAATGATAATTACTCTCTTGCTACTTTCCAGCTCGTTCCTTGCCATTCCTTGCCTTGGTGTACTGCTTCTTCTTAGCGTGTTCAATGCTTTTTTCCTGTCGTTCTTCTTTATTACACATAACTCTACTTCTGGACTTTAATGTTTGGGTTGTTTTAAATGTGTGGATTGCGTAATAGTAATAGTAATGTCTGGTGAAAGCTTCATGCAAATAGCCTCACAGGAAGTAGCCTGACGAGCCAGACCCACATCAAGATGTAAG